>NC_090382.1:108425369-108757786 GCF_036365525.1 Heterodontus francisci
TCTACTCTTATTTCTCGCGTTGTTCTTGTGCTCAGTACTGCGCTGCGAGTGTCAGCCTAGATTATGGGCTCACATCTCTGGAGTGGGACTTGAACCCACAACCTTCTGCCTCAGGTAGAGTCAGAGGGAGAGCTACCAACTGTCTATTTATGGACTGTTGTAAAACAGAAACAGGCTACTTTTCTCACTGTTTGAGCAATCCAATCCAATCTCCTCCTCATACTCTTTAATATTCCTCTTTTTCAAAGAAGTTTCTAACTCCACTTCATGAGCTCTGCCTCCGAATTCCACATTTCCAATCACCCTCTGACATTTCCTTCAAACTTCCCTTTAATTCTTTTTGTGGTGAATTTTGTGACATGGGGGTTGAGGTACGACTGAGCGCAGGTAACAGAGCAATCACTGAGTCAAGTCTGACACAAAGTCTGGATGCTGGGGTTCAAATGAAACTTTCAAGAAGGATACTGATAGCTTTTTGTTGGGTGAGGATATTGAGGGATATGGAGGTGGGTAAATAAGAGTTGGGTTTGATCAACCACGATTTGTTTGAATGGTGGAACAGACCCAAAGGAGTTGAATGACCTAGTCCTAAGCTTAATTTTCAGTCCTCTTCACAAACCTCAGTGTTAGCCTCGCCTTAACAGGTTAATCTTGAAGATCTCAACAGGTCACCTCTTAACCTGCGCTCCAGTTAAGAAAGCCCCAACTGGATAAATAAAATAAGCAACAGAAAGTTTCTCAGTTACTGAAGCAATAACTCAAAGGGGTGCTAACCAGGTAACACTGGATCAGCTGTGGCCTGACCTGCAGCTAGCATTTACCGCTGAGTCTCCTGCATGGATAACGGACATTGAAAGGGGTACCAGATTGGAGGTTGGGGGGTTGGGGGGGGGGGGGGGGGGGGGGGGGGAGGATACCACCTGACCACCTGCCAAACAGAACCTAGAGTCTGCAGGGCTGAGTGTCCAGTGAAATGTTGAGAAAATCAATAATGTACATCTAACCTTCAAAGAATTGGGAAAGGGAAACTTTTAAACCCCCAAACTGGATTCTTTTGTCTGCCAAGGTCAGTGGACATTTAATGGCAGCTTGACAGGGAGTAAACCTGTTCGATATAAAGCCAGGCCCTGCCCCACAGTTTGTTGTCTAGTTTATGAGCCCCACTCATCACTCACTCTGGGTCGTCGTGGAAATCCTGTGGTTCAGCCAGTTCATCGTATTCAGCTGCTGCATCTTTCCCAGCGAGGACAATCTCCTTCGAAGGAAGCATGACCTGGAATAGAGACATTAATGTCAGCCAATCACATGGGTGTTTGGGGGGGGGGGGGGGGTGGGATGGGTCAGGGGAAGGGCGGGCTGGGCAGCTCCATGTTGGAAGGAGAGCGAACCCAGGGTTGCCAAGTAACAGAGTAATGCAGAGAATCCTGGTGACCAAGGAGCGAGGGGGTGTGCAGGTGAATCTAAGGAAGGATGGGACGGGGACATGGAGAGATTTGAAAACAAAGGGAGCCATTTGAGCTTGGTGAAGCTGGGGTGATGGGAGTGTGAAACGTCAAGTGAGTGAAGACCTGGGACTGTGGTGCCTGGGATGAGAGAAAGCTGCGAAGGGTTGAGGCGATGATGTGGAGCCGCTGACAGGAGCTGGAACGAGTGGCCTCAGTTTTACCAATATTCGACTGGAGGAGGATTTGGGGCAACCCAGGTCTGACTATCAGGCAAGAGGCAGGCGTGCAGTAATAACCATTGTTCATTAGAGAGGTGGGGACTTTGTATGTTATTTCAGTCTCCTGTCAGCAAGGGAGCCCCAATATCACCAGTACAAGCAGGAATGCCCATTGCAAGGGGCACAGAAATACAGCGAATCATTTCAGAACAGATTGGGAGTCTTAAGAACATAAGAATCTTGGGGGCAATTAAAATCTGCCCCTTTGAACTGAGTTACCTTTGCAGTGCTATGCACGTCGTCTGGGTCAGTCTCCTCACAGGGCAGAAGAGTAACATGGGTGAGGTTCTCCACAGGGTTAGTGAGTGTCAGAAGCACTTGGCTCTCCTACAGGCACAGCACACAGAATATAAAATGTTGAACCCTGCTCCCCTCATTCTGACCTACTGCAAATCCTGGCCTCGGACCCATCCCACCCTCCAAACGCCAAGTTCTCCAACTTCACAACCCTCCCTCACACACTCAAACCTCCGTCTGACCAGGTAAAGGCATAAGCTGGGTGGGAAAGCCAGGACCGGGTGAATACCTTGGCCTGCGACTGTGGCTGATTAAGGGTCACAGCACCAAAAGTGATCAATAGCTGAAAATAGAGGCCAAGACGTACACACATTCCATGGAGCAACTTAAAGATGTTAATTCAAATTTTATTCAACCTCCTCTGATATTTCACTGAAATTGTTTTTTACAAATTACATGATGATAACTTTTTGAGCTGACTGAGAATTAACAATTTGACGTTGCTTAATTCAAATTATTGGATCATTTTAAAGGGTAAATACACCAACTTATCAGGGTGGATTGCATGAGATTCCTCCTTGTGACTGCACACTCAAATGTGGAAATTCAATGCACAGGTTAGGGAAAATACCAAACAGACCATACTTGCCTTCATGAAGCGCAGGTTCGGAATGGACAGAATTCGGACTTCTGGGATATAGTTCCTGAGAAAATAAAATATCCAAACAGACTGAGTTTCAAATGTTTTTAATGGAGAACAGACATCAGTTTAACACTTCCTGAGCTTTGATCCTTAACTGGCAGGTTGTTCACGACCTGTAGAAAATGCGACTGATATCCAGACGGCAAATTTACAAAACACAAATCTCAGTTGTCAATCTCCCCACTCTCCCTAAATGCATATTTAGATTTTCTTCATTAAGACTTGCATTTCTATATCATCTTTTACAACCCCAGGACACCCCAAAGCACTTCACAGTCAATGATAACTTTTGAAGTGTAATTATTGTTGTAACATGAAGAAGAAATGTGGCAGTCAATTTGCACATAGCAAGCTCCCACAAACAGCAATGTGATAACGACCAGATGATCAGTGGTAGTGATGTTGCTTGAGGGATAAATATTGGCCCAGGACACCAGGGAGAACTTTCCTGCTCTTCCTTGAAATTGTACTAAGGGATCTTCTACATCCACCTGTGGCAGCAGAAGGGGCCTGGGTTTAAATCCTCATCCAAAAGACGGATTGACGGATTCAAACATTCAACCCTGCTCATAAACTGGCACCTAAACAATAATTTGCTTTATTTTCATCCCACCATACACCAGAGGAAGCTAATGACCTCGCACAGCTGCCGGGACCCTGCAGCAGTGGCCCTGACACAGCTGCTGAGACCCTGCAGCAGTGGCCCTGACACAGCTGCTGAGACCCTGCAGCAGCAGTGGCCCTGACACAGCTGCCGAGACCCTGCAGCAGTGGCCCTGACACAGCTGCCGGGACCCTGCAGCAGCAGTGGCCCAGACACAGCTGCCGAGACCCTGCAGCAGCAGTGGCCCAGACACAGCTGCCGAGACCCTGCAGCAGCAGTGGCCCTGACACAGCTGCCGGGACCCTGCAGCAGTGGCCCTGACACAGCTGCCGGGACCCTGCAGGTTTGGCCCTGACACAGCTGCCGGGACCCTGCAGGTTTGGCCCTGACACAGCTGCCGGGACCCTGCAGCAGTTGCCCTGACACAGCTGCCGAGACCCTGCAGCAGTGGCCCTGACACAGCTGCCGGGACCCTGCAGCAGCAGTGGCCCTGACACAGCTGCCGAGACCCTGCAGTAGCAGTGGCCCTGACAGAGCTGCCGAGACCCTGCAGTAGCAGTGGCCCTGGCACAGCTGCCGGGACCCTGCAGCAGCAGTGGCCCTGGCACAGCTGCCGGGACCCTGCAGCAGCAGTGGCCCTGACACAGCTGCCGGGACCCTGCACAGCAGTGGCCCTGACACAGCTGCCGGGACCCTGCACAGCAGTGGCCCTGACACAGCTGCCGGGACCCTGCACAGCAGTGGCCCTGACACAGCTGCCGGGACCCTGCACAGCAGTGGCCCTGACACAGCTGCCGGGACCCTGCACAGCAGTGGCCCTGACACAGCTGCCGAGACCCTGCAGCAGTGGCCCTGACACAGCTGCCGAGACCCTGCAGCAGTGGCCCTGAAACAGCTGCCGAGACCCTGCACAGCAGTGGCCCTGACACAGCTGCCGAGACCCTGCAGCAGTGGCCCTGACACAGCTGCCGGGACCCTGCAGCAGCAGTGGCCCTGACACAGCTGCCGAGACCCTGCAGCAGCAGTGGCCCTGACACAGCTGCCGGGACCCTGCAGCAGTGGCCCTGACACAGCTGCCGGGACCCTGCAGGTTTGGCCCTGACACAGCTGCCGGGACCCTGCAGGTTTGGCCCTGACACAGCTGCCGGGACCCGGCAGCAGTTGCCCTGACACAGCTGCCGAGACCCTGCAGCAGTGGCCCTGACACAGCTGCCGGGACCCTGCAGCAGCAGTGGCCCTGACACAGCTGCCGAGACCCTGCAGCAGCAGTGGCCCTGACACAGCTGCCGGGACCCTGCAGCAGCAGTGGCCCTGACACAGCTGCCGGGACCCTGCAGCAGCAGTGGCCCTGACACAGCTGCCGGGACCCTGCAGCAGCAGTGGCCCTGACACAGCTGCCGGGACCCTGCAGCAGCAGTGGCCCTGACACAGCTGCCGGGACCCTGCAGCAGCAGTGGCCCTGACACAGCTGCCGGGACCCTGCAGCAGCAGTGGCCCTGACACAGCTGCCGGGACCCTGCAGCAGCAGTGGCCCTGACACAGCTGCCGGGACCCTGCAGCAGCAGTGGCCCTGACACAGCTGCCGGGACCCTGCAGCAGCAGTGGCCCTGACACAGCTGCCGGGACCCTGCAGCAGCAGTGGCCCTGACACAGCTGCCGGGACCCTGCAGCAGCAGTGGCCCTGACACAGCTGCCGGGACCCTGCAGCAGCAGTGGCCCTGACACAGCTGCCGGGACCCTGCAGCAGCAGTGGCCCTGACACAGCTGCCGGGACCCTGCAGCAGCAGTGGCCCTGACACAGCTGCCGGGACCCTGCAGCAGCAGTGGCCCTGACACAGCTGCCGGGACCCTGCAGCAGCAGTGGCCCTGACACAGCTGCCGGGACCCTGCAGCAGCAGTGGCCCTGACACAGCTGCCGGGACCCTGCAGCAGCAGTGGCCCTGACACAGCTGCCGGGACCCTGCAGCAGCAGTGGCCCTGACACAGCTGCCGGGACCCTGCAGCAGCGGTGGCCCTGACACAGCTGCCGGGACCCTGCAGCAGCGGTGGCCCTGACACAGCTGCCGGGACCCTGCAGCAGCAGTGGCCCTGACACAGCTGCCGGGACCCTGCAGCAGCAGTGGCCCTGACACAGCTGCCGGGACCCTGCAGCAGCAGTGGCCCTGACACAGCTGCCGGGACCCTGCAGCAGCAGTGGCCCTGACACAGCTGCCGGGACCCTGCAGCAGCAGTGGCCCTGACACAGCTGCCGGGACCCTGCAGCAGCAGTGGCCCTGACACAGCTGCCGGGACCCTGCAGCAGCAGTGGCCCTGACACAGCTGCCGGGACCCTGCAGCAGCAGTGGCCCTGACACAGCTGCCGGGACCCTGCAGCAGCAGTGGCCCTGACACAGCTGCCGGGACCCTGCAGCAGCAGTGGCCCTGACACAGCTGCCGGGACCCTGCAGCAGCAGTGGCCCTGACACAGCTGCCGGGACCCTGCAGCAGCAGTGGCCCTGACACAGCTGCCGGGACCCTGCAGCAGCAGTGGCCCTGACACAGCTGCCGGGACCCTGCAGCAGCAGTGGCCCTGACACAGCTGCCGGGACCCTGCAGCAGCAGTGGCCCTGACACAGCTGCCGGGACCCTGCAGCAGCAGTGGCCCTGACACAGCTGCCGGGACCCTGCAGCAGCAGTGGCCCTGACACAGCTGCCGGGACCCTGCAGCAGCAGTGGCCCTGACACAGCTGCCGGGACCCTGCAGCAGCAGTGGCCCTGACACAGCTGCCGGGACCCTGCAGCAGCAGTGGCCCTGACACAGCTGCCGGGACCCTGCAGCAGCAGTGGCCCTGACACAGCTGCCGGGACCCTGCAGCAGCAGTGGCCCTGACACAGCTGCCGGGACCCTGCAGCAGCAGTGGCCCTGACACAGCTGCCGGGACCCTGCAGCAGCAGTGGCCCTGACACAGCTGCCGGGACCCTGCAGCAGCAGTGGCCCTGACACAGCTGCCGGGACCCTGCAGCAGTGGCCCTGACAAAGCTGCCGAGACCCTGCAGCAGCAGTGGCCCTGACAAAGCTGCCGGGACCCTGCAGCAGTGGCCCAGACACAGCTGCCGGGACCCTGCAGCAGTGGCCCAGACACAGCTGCCGGGACCCTGCAGCAGTGGCCCTGACACAGCTGCCGAGACCCTGCAGCAGTGGCCCGGACACAGCTGCCGAGACCCTGCAGCAGTGGCCCTGACACAGCTGCCGAGACCCTGCAGCAGTGGCCCTGACACAGCTGCTGAGACCCTGCAGCAGTGGCCCTGACACAGCTGCTGAGACCCTGCAGCAGTGGCCCTGACACAGCTGCTGAGACCCTGCAGCAGTGGCCCTGACACAGCTGCTGAGTCCCTGCAGCAGTGGCCCTGACACAGCTGCCGAGACACTGCAGCAGTGGCCCTGACAAAGCTGCTGAGACCCTGCAGCAGCAGTGGCCCTGACAAAGCTGCCGGGACCCTGCAGCAGTGGCCCAGACACAGCTGCCGGGACCCTGCAGCAGTGGCCCTGACACAGCTGCCGGGACCCTGCAGCAGTGGCCCTGACACAGCTGCCGGGACCCTGCAGCAGTGGCCCTGACACAGCTGCCGAGACCCTGTAGCAGTGGCCCTGACACAGCTGCTGAGTCCCTGCAGCAGTGGCCCTGACACAGCTGCCGAGTCCCTGCAGCAGTGGCCCTGACACAGCTGCCGGGACCCTGCAGGTTTGGCCCTGACACAGCTGCCGAGACCCTGCAGCAGTGGCCCTGACACAGCTGCCGAGCCCCTGCAGCAGTGGCCCTGACACAGCTGCAGAGACCCTGCAGCAGTGGCCCTGACACAGCTGCCGAGACCCTGCAGCAGCAGTGGCCCTGACACAGCTGCCGAGACCCTGCAGCAGCAGTGGCCCTGACACAGCTGCCGGGACCCTGCAGCAGCAGTGGCCCTGACACAGCTGCCGGGACCCTGCAGCAGCAGTGGCCCTGACACAGCTGCCGGGACCCTGCAGCAGCAGTGGCCCTGACACAGCTGCCGGGACCCTGCAGCAGCAGTGGCCCTGACACAGCTGCCGGGACCCTGCAGCAGCAGTGGCCCTGACACAGCTGCCGGGACCCTGCAGCAGCAGTGGCCCTGACACAGCTGCCGGGACCCTGCAGCAGCAGTGGCCCTGACACAGCTGCCGGGACCCTGCAGCAGCAGTGGCCCTGACACAGCTGCCGGGACCCTGCAGCAGCAGTGGCCCTGACACAGCTGCCGAGACCCTGCAGCAGTGGCCCTGACAAAGCTGCCGAGACCCTGCAGCAGCAGTGGCCCTGACAAAGCTGCCGAGACCCTGCAGCAGTGGCCCAGACACAGCTGCCGGGACCCTGCAGCAGTGGCCCTGACACAGCTGCCGGGACCCTGCAGCAGTGGCCCTGACACAGCTGCCGAGACCCTGCAGCAGTGGCTCTGACACAGCTGCCGAGACCCTGCAGCAGTGGCCCTGACACAGCTGCCGAGACCCTGCAGCAGTGGCCCTGACACAGCTGCCGGGACCCTGCAGCAGCAGTGGCCCTGACACAGCTGCCGAGACCCTGCAGCAGTGGCCCTGACAAAGCTGCCGAGACCCTGCAGCAGCAGTGGCCCAGACACAGCTGCCGGGACCCTGCAGCAGCAGTGGCCCTGACACAGCTGCCGGGACCCTGCAGCAGTGGCCCTGACACAGCTGCCGGGACCCTGCAGCAGTGGCCCTGACACAGCTGCCGAGACCCTGCAGCAGTGGCCCGGACACAGCTGCCGAGACCCTGCAGCAGTGGCCCTGACACAGCTGCTGAGACCCTGCAGCAGTGGCCCTGACACAGCTGCTGAGACCCTGCAGCAGTGGCCCTGACACAGCTGCTGAGACCCTGCAGCAGTGGCCCTGACACAGCTGCTGAGACCCTGCAGCAGTGGCCCTGACACAGCTGCTGAGACCCTGCAGCAGTGGCCCTGACACAGCTGCTGAGTCCCTGCAGCAGTGGCCCTGACACAGCTGCCGAGACACTGCAGCAGTGGCCCTGACAAAGCTGCTGAGACCCTGCAGCAGCAGTGGCCCTGACAAAGCTGCCGGGACCCTGCAGCAGTGGCCCAGACACAGCTGCCGGGACCCTGCAGCAGTGGCCCTGACACAGCTGCCGGGACCCTGCAGCAGTGGCCCTGACACAGCTGCCGAGACCCTGCAGCAGTGGCCCTGACACAGCTGCCGAGACCCTGCAGCAGTGGCCCTGACACAGCTGCTGAGTCCCTGCAGCAGTGGCCCTGACACAGCTGCCGAGTCCCTGCAGCAGTGGCCCTGACACAGCTGCCGGGACCCTGCAGGTTTGGCCCTGACACAGCTGCCGAGACCCTGCAGCAGTGGCCCTGACACAGCTGCCGAGCCCCTGCAGCAGTGGCCCTGACACAGCTGTCGCGACCCTGCAGCAGTGGCCCTGACACAGCTGCTGAGACCCTGCAGCAGTGGCCCTGACACAGCTGCCGAGACCCTGCAGCAGCAGTGGCCCTGACACAGCTGCCGGGACCCTGCAGCAGCAGTGGCCCTGACACAGCTGCCGGGACCCTGCAGCAGCAGTGGCCCTGACACAGCTGCCGGGACCCTGCAGCAGCAGTGGCCCTGACACAGCTGCCGGGACCCTGCAGCAGCAGTGGCCCTGACACAGCTGCCGGGACCCTGCAGCAGTGGCCCTGACACAGCTGCCGAGACCCTGCAGCAGTGGCCCTGACACAGCTGCTGAGACCCTGCAGCAGTGGCCCTGACACAGCTGCCGAGACCCTGCAGCAGTGGCCCTGACACAGCTGCCGAGACCCTGCAGCAGTGGCCCTGACACAGCTGCTGAGACCCTGCAGCAGTGGCCCTGACACAGCTGCCGAGACCCTGCAGCAGTGGCCCTGACACAGCTGCTGAGACCCTGCAGCAGTGGCCCTGACACAGCTGCTGAGACCCTGCAGCAGTGGCCCTGACACAGCTGCTGAGACCCTGCAGCAGTGGCCCTGACACAGCTGCTGAGACCCTGCAGCAGTGGCCCTGACACAGCTGCTGAGACCCTGCAGCAGTGGCCCTGACACAGCTGCTGAGACCCTGCAGCAGTGGCCCTGACACAGCTGCTGAGACCCTGCAGCAGTGGCCCTGACACAGCTGCCGAGACACTGCAGCAGTGGCCCTGACACAGCTGCCGGGACCCTGCAGCAGTGGCCCTGACACAGCTGCCGAGACCCTGCAGCAGCGGCCCTGACACTGCTGCTGAGACCCTGCAGCAGTGGCCCTGACACAGTTGCCGAGACCCTGCAGCAGTGGCCCTGACACAGCTGCCGAGACCCTGCAGCAGTGGCCCTGACACAGCTGCCGAGACCCTGCAGCAGTGGCCCTGACACAGCTGCCGAGACCCTGCAGCAGTGGCCCTGACACAGCTGCCGAGCCCCTGCAGCAGTGGCCCTGACACAGCTGCTGAGACCCTGCAGCAGTGGCCCTGACACAGCTGCTGAGACCCTGCAGCAGTGGCCCTGACACAGCTGCCGAGACCCTGCAGCAGTGGCCCTGACACAGCTGTCGCGACCCTGCAGCAGTGGCCCTGACACAGCTGCCGAGACCCTGCAGCAGTGGCCCTGACACAGCTGCCGAGACCCTGCAGCAGTGGCCCTGACACAGCTGCCGAGACCCTGCAGCAGTGGCCCTGACACAGCTGCTGAGACCCTACAGCAGCGGCCCTCGCATTTTTAGTTCTAATTTCAGATTTATCTTTGTGCAATGACATGTCAGTTGCCGCTTTCCTGGTCCATTTAACCAGTCACTAGTTCCTTGAGACTTCACCACCTCCCCTTTGAATAAAAAAGGGACCTTCAACTGTATCCTGAACAACATTCTCTGACAGCAAGCATAGTATTTATTTTCTCCCTCCCGCTGCGGTCAGTTCTCTGGCAGCCTTGGAGCGTGAGAGGATGAGCAGGTGCAGCACAGTGTGCCTCCACAGCCAAAGAAAAGTCAACCGCACCCCCTCAGGGAAACATGCTTTGCGGAAACAGGACATACCACTCTCTGCTGCACTCAACACGCTGGAAATCTGGAAACATTGCAAGTGAGAGCATGATGTATCACAGGAACCCTGCACAAATTATTAATGCAGCGTTACCTAACACTGGGGCGGTCAGCTTAGGGCACCATCATACATCCAGCTGGTTATTACGATGACTACACACAGGGAAGGATAGAATTGATATGGTACGCTAGGGAGGGATAATAAAAGGGAACAGGAAATAAGCAGTGTCCCCATGTACTTCACCTCCTGACTGTGATGCTGGTGCCTGCAATAAAAGCGATTAGAATACACTTACTTTCCCAAAAATGTATTTTATTTTATTACGTAAGGGGCAGGTTCCTGGTACCACATGGGGAGAACTGCTTCACGGGAAGGAGTCTGAAGCTATTCAGCCCAGCATATTGAAGTCTCGAGGATGGTAACTGCTCCAAGTGAGATACTCTGGAGACATCTGTTAGTGCATCTCCAGCATGCCGCAAGTGAGCTAAAGCCTCACATGCTAGTAACACAAGTCACCAAACTGAACAATGCCAGTTGGAGACTGCTGCTGATGGATTTATAAATAGTTATCGTTACCAAAAAAATTTGATGTTAAAAGACACTGATATTAACAAAAAGGAAACGTTTAAGCAAGCAAGTGTTCCTTTGTCTCTCCTTTAAGATTACACGCTAGGCAAGTGGAATGTACTGCCAAAAAACAGTGGAAGCAGATTCATTGGTAAATTTCAAAAGAGAATTGGATAAATATTTGAAAACTAAACATTGGCAGGGTTATGGAGAAAGGGTGGAGTAGTACTAATTGGATAGCTCTTTTAAAGAGCTGGCACAGGCAGGAGGGGATGAATGGCCTCCTTCTGTGACGTAAGATTCTATGAAGTCTATCCATATTTGTATGAATTACACAGTGACTAGTTGAATAGGATCTCCACCATTGTTACACTAACACCAGTGCCCCAAATCACGCTGACTGTTCCAAGATGAATCCCCTGGCGAATTAAAGCCATGAGCCAACAAAAAAAATTAAACCGCTGAATGCAGACTCTGGTTCTGATGAAATAACTTCATTACCAGTCTTTTTTCTGGCGTGCAGTTCAGACATTCCTTTATTTTCTCTTTTTATATTAACCTCTGTACTATATTTCAACAGGCTCATTTATTTTATGTCAACCTACCTATATTAGTTGCATGCAGTTTAAAAGACTCAGTCAATGAGATGGGTAGCCTTCGAGCTGGTTTGATGGATGTGGTTATCTCACTAGCCAGTGATCTCACAGCAGAGGGAAGGGAAAGATGGGAGCAACTCAACAGTTAGACCCAATGTTGACCAGTACTATACACAGCACAGACATCATTACATTGGATGTGACAGGTCCTTAGCATGCAGGGCGACAGACATGGACAGAAGGGTTATTTTATGGCATTTTCACCCTAAGGAGTGCAGCCAATGACAGACGCCACTGGCTGCACTCAAATTTCAGGAGAGAGGGAGCCTCATCGTGCTGATGCCAACACTAGCTGTACACTGAAATAGTCACACCTTTGCTCAATTTTTCCTGCTCCAAATGTCGAATTCTCTTTTCTATGACTGTTTCAGTAGCCACTTGCAGTAATGCATTCCATATTCGAATAATACTTGGTAGCAAAACATTTCCATGGATCTCCCCCGTTAAGTGCTAGACTTCACTCAGTGGGTAGCCCTTCTGCCTGAGGATGTCTTGGGTTTAAGCCCCACCAGAGACTTGAGCAGATAATCGAAGCTGAGGGACAGCTGCACTGTCAGAAGTGCCATCTTTCAGATGAGATTAAGGACCTCTTAATGCACTTGGAAAATCATAATATGATCAGACAAAGTTTTACGAAAGGGAAATAATGTTTGACAAATTTATTAGTTTTTTGAGGATGTAACTAGTAGGGTGAAGGGGAACCAGGAGATGTAGTATGCTTGGATTTCCAGAGGCATTCAATAAGGTTAATAGGTTAAAAGGTTAATAGCAAGGTAAAGGCTCTTGGAGTTGGAGGTAATATATTAGCATGGATAGAAGATTGTTTAATGGACAAGACGCAGAGAATAGGGATAAATGGGGCATTTTCAAGTTGGCAGGCTGTAACTAGTGGCATTCCTCAAGGATCAGTGCTGGGGCCTCAGCAATTTACAATCCATATTAATGATTTAGACGAAGAGACAGGGAGTAATGTTTCTATGTTTTATGATACAAAGCTAGGTGGGAATGCAAACTGTGAGGACACAAAGAGGCTGCAAAGAGATATAGACTGGTTAAATGAGTGGGTAACAAGGTGGCAGTTGGAGTTTAACATGGAGAAGTGTGAACTTATTCACTTTGGTTGTAAGAATAGTAAAGCAAAATATTTTTAAAGGTGTGAAACTTGTAAATGTTATGTTCAGAGAGACTTGGGTGTACTTGTACAAGGAACAAAAAGTATGCAGGTACAGAAAACAATTACAAAGGCAAATTGCAAGAGGATTGGAACAAAAGAATAAAAAGGTCTTGCTACAATTGTACAGTCCTTTGGTGAGATCACAGTACTATGTGCAGTTTTGCTCTCCATATTTAAGGAAGGATATACTTGCATTGGAGGCGGTAGAGCGAAAGTTGAATCAATTGGTCCCTGGGATGAAGGGGTTGCCCTATGACGAGAGGTTGAGTAAACTGGGTCTAAACTCTCTGGAGTTTAGAAGAATGAGAGGCGATTTCATTGTAACATACAAGATTCTGAAGGGACTTAACAGGGTAGACACAGAAGTTGTTTCCCCTGACTGGGGAATCTAGAACACAGGGCAGAGTCTCAGGATAAGGAGCCAATCATTTAGGACCGAAATGAGAAATCTCCTCAAAGGGTTGTGAATCTTTGGAATTCTCTACCCCAGAGGGTTATGGATGCTCCATCATTGAATATATTTAAGGCTGAGACACATACTTTTGGTCTCTCAGGGAATCAAGGGATATGGGGAAGGGACGGCAAAGTGGAGTTGAGGCAGATCAACCATGATCGTACTGAATGGTGGAGCAGGTTAGACAGGACCAGTAGCCAACCATATGGCCTATTTCTTATGTTCTTAAGCCAAGGCTCCCATCTACCCTCTAGGGTAAAAAATCCCATGGACACTGTATGAACAGTCAGTTCTCTTGATGTCTGAGCCAATATTCCTCCCAACAGAACTGAAGAGATTAACTGGGCAGTTATCTGATTGCTATTTGTGGGACCTTGTTCCACACAAATAGTAATGTGGGCCAATGGTGGCTGCCAATGATTGTGACGCCCTTTGGGACACCTTGAGAAGATGAATATAAATACAAAGCTGTTTACTAAGCTTACACATGAATCCTAAATTCACCCATCCTGTTACTAAATCACTAACCAAGAGAAATAATCTTTCACTGTTTACCCTTTCAAGACTATGACTAGAATTCCTCCATTAACCCTCTTTACAGACCCAGTTTTTACAGGTCAGTCTCTCCTATGCTCTCCTTCCTGGCATCACTGAAGTTACAATGTCCCTGCTCCCATATCCTTTCTGTAATGGGATGTTCAAAACTGTACACACTGTCCACAAGTACTCCAACAGTGGTCTATCCAATGTCATGTACTCAGGGTTAATGAACCCATCACAGATCCACAAGATATTGGGATCTCAGTTAATGGTGCAACACTGGGAACTGACAGCACCGTACACCCACTAGAACACTAGGCTGAGGCCTCCTGGTCCTGCAAAGATGCTTATTCTGGAGTTATGCCCTTTAGCAGCAGTGGAATTCAAAATTGCTGCTACAATACAGTATCGACACGTTCAGTGGGACTGAAAGGGAACAAGAGACAAGTAACAACCTAAGATACCGAAATCAAAATCCAGCTACATTTCTGAATTGTCTGGAAACGCCACTGCTGTGCCGAGAAGTTTGATGTGATTGTAAGCACTCATGGTAATAAAAACTGCAGGCAAACAGATTTAACACTAGCACATGCTGCCCTGACTGACTCCAGGTCACTAAACCCAGGGCTCAATGGAAGCCTGCAACATTTTTGGCTTTTGAATGGATTCAAGCTCCGTAAAACAGCAAAAGCAGTCAAATGATCTGGAGGAACTGAACAGCATGGAGACTAAGAGCTGAAGTCACTAATTTCTGGTGAACTTCCAGTGCACTAGAATAGCATGCGATGCAAAACTAAGGGTTATAATCGCAGAGCTGGATCCTGATCTCCAGCTCAGAGTAGAATGAGATTCCCTGTAGCACACAGACCTGTTCAACTTGAGTCTTGCACTGCAAAGAGCCTAACTTTGGGTACAGCGGGGAACCTAGTTTTACGAAGTGGTCAGATGGTTCTCCCACTCCTAATGCAATCTCCTGGGCACTTTATGAACTGTCTTAAATGTCTTGAGAAATTGTAACTGTACAAATGGGATATCACAGAGCTGCTGCTATGGTGTAAAAAAATGTTATGTTCTTTTAAAAAAAAAGGTGCAAAAAGCCTTTCCAAGTGCTGAGGTCCCACACTTCCTTACACTATCCAGATGGCCCTGGGCTGTCCAAATGACAGGAAGAAAGTGTGAAAGAGAGACCAACAGGTTTCCTGCAGGCTTGCGGTTTATAGCATACCAAATTAGTTTTTAATCAAACCCGACAGAGCTACGAGCGAGCCATCAATTTTTTTTAAATGGATCTTTAAGAAGCAATTGCCATCTGCAGCAACTTTCAGATGTGTTTTTCAAGTCTCCAAAGATTTAAACACTTGGCCTTGCTGATCTATGCTGTAGCAGATCCTGGGCTTGGTTCAGACACCAGATTGGCAGTCTCTCTTACAAACAGTACATTTGCAAATTTTATGTGATGGGAGTCACACAATCACTGACCCAACCACCCCCGCTCATTCAGCACTTGCAAGAAAACCACTTCATTGTTTTGTCAACTGAAGGTGGCATCGAGTAAACCTCCATCATAAGAAGCTTCTCTGCCCTGGGAGTGTGGACAAGCTACCCTAAAGCTACAATACCACTGAAATCTCAAGTATGCCCATTAGCTTTGAGTGTTTCAGAGAAAAACATTCCTTGTTGCCTTTGTTTTGTTTCACACCAAGAGGGGAAGGTGTTACACCGTATCCACAATGTATCTCACTGCACTATATACAGCTCTGGCCCAACAATGCGTCTCAGCCCCAGACTGTGTTTACACAAATGTCAAATTTTAATAATTATTTTCAACACTGCTTTACTAAAATATATTTTTTGATCAGGTTTGTAAGTCTTTTTCTCATATAGGGTGGCATCAATCTGCTCCCCTCCCCCTCTCAGGTTTTTCTTGTTACTTTGAAAAGCTCAATGGCCTATTTTAAAAACTGGCATAGTTAACCAGAGCTAAAAACTACTGACCCAGAATAGAACATTCACTGCTCTCACCCAGAGTCCCCACCCACCTATCATGAAGCTCTTACCGTAGAGTCCCTTTGCTCCCATCACCTGGCCCTTGAGATTCCCACTTTCAAATTCCTCCATGGCCTCACACATATATCCCCCACAAACCTCTTCTGCTCCTCCCAGCACCAGCTCACACCTCGTTCCTTGCTCTGCCATCACTGGCCACACTTTTAGCTACTTTGCCCCACCTTGGGGAACTCTCCCTGAGGCCCTGCAGAGTGCTCCTTCCGGATGCCAAACCCATGATAAAAATAAGGTGCACATTGCCATGATATTGATTATGCTAAATACAGCAAGATATTTTCAGGCAGCCTGTGACCAAAAAAAAATTACATTCTTTTCAAATGTGTGAGGGGTGGCAATGAAACAATCAAAGTTAAATTATGCAATGAGAGGTGACTCAGTGCATTTACAATTCCTTCCTAATAGCGCTCTCCCTAATAGAACTATGATTCCAATTTGGGCCCTTAATACAGTGTTACCATTTAAGTAGAAAACTCTACACAGTTTTCTTTTCATAAAAATGTTCTAGGAACATTAGATATCAATCCATAATCGCCCTTATCAACTGAGTGGCTTGCTAGGCCATTTCAGATGGCATATTGCTGTGGGTCTGGAGTAACATGTAGGCCAGACCAGGCAAGGACAGCAGATTTCCTTCCCTAAAGGAAATTAGTGAACCAGGTGGGTTTTTACGACAGTCGATGTTAGTTACTGGTGCCAGGAAACTAAGCTGCCGTGGTGGGATTTGACCCCGTGACCCCAGGGAAATAGCCTGGGACTCTGGATTATTGTTTGGCGACATTACCACTATGCCACCACCTCCCCCGGGAACTTTTTAAAATTATGTAAAGTATAGGACAGAAGAGATAGGAACTCTAAATTCAAACTATTCCCTCAATCTATGCTTGTTCTCACCTACCCTACGTTACAACACTTCAAAAGTACTTCATTGGCTGTAAAGCTCTTTGATACATCCTAAGATTGAGAGGTGCTATAGAAATGCAAGTTGTTTTTTTAAACTCAGCACTGAACTAGAGAATATTCAGAACATGGCAAAAACTACAACCAACAACAGCCAAAACAAACCATTAAACCATTTATCTCAATGTCCTATGGACAATGTGTTTACTATGGTGGTTAAATATTTATATGCTGGTTGCATTTTACAAGGAGGTAGTTGCACGTAAAGATCTCTGGAATATTTCTGTTGGGTGCAACAACTCACTAAATAGATATGGCCATTTTTCTTTTCATAAAAATTTTCGAGGAACATTAAATGCCCATCCATAATCACCCTTATCAACTGAGTGGCTTGCTAGGCCATTTCAGAGGGCATATTGCTGTGGGTCTGGAGTCACATGTAGGCCAGACCAGGCAAGGACAACAGATTTCCTTCCCTAAAGGAAATTAGCGAACCAGGTGGGTTTTTACGAGAGTCGATGTTAGTTACTGGTGCCAGGAAACTAAGACATGCTTTCAAATCCAGATTTCTATTAACTAATTGAATTATCAGCTGCCGTGGTGGGATTTGACCCCGTGACCCCAAGGAAATAGCCTGGGACTCTGGATTATTGTTTGGCGACATTACCGCTATGCCACCACCTCCCCCGGGAGCTTTTTTAAATTATGTAAAGTATCGGACAGAAGAGATAGAAACTCTTGTTTCCAGTGAATGAAGGGGTTCTAGCACATAGATGTAAGATTGAAAGAAAGACTTAGGACAGAGAGCAGGAAAAACTTTTTACATTCGGTTGGGAGGCTGCAGAATGCACCAGTGATTGAATCAGAAACTATGTCAACATTTAACAATAGGTTAGATGGGGGACCGAAAGAACGGAGCAGGGAGGGAAGGAATGTTGGAACATTACAGGCACACGGGATTAAGACTACTGCTCATGTGGAGGATAAACAGCACAGATGATTTCTGTGCTGAAATTTCTATGTAACTTATATAACACATGCAACCAAGGGTTTTTAATTCCAATCTTTAAGACCAAACCTCTACTTCCCCACAATGAACAGCACAGCATGAAATCGAAAGCTTGAAAAGCCATACTCACACAGCAACCAGCTGGATCTTGAACTTGATGGAGGTCGGGTTAAACTCGGGCTTGCTCAAGTTGTGTTCACATTTCTGCAGTGTCAGGGTGAAAGGGGGGGAGGGGGGTGTGGGAGGCAAAAATATAAAAATCAAGCCAATGCTTTGCAAACAAAGTCTCCAAGACCAAGAGTCACCCTGTTTTCTATCTTGTATCTCTGGCTGGATATCCCTCGCATACAATTAGCAATAATGTGATTAATTTTAAATCGCGATTGTTGAGGTGTTTTTGGAAACTGATGAGCATCTCCTCACCTCCACCTCAGGAGGAGCTGTGTCAAAGACGTATGGACTTGCATTCCTACAACAGGAAATACTGGATTGCTATGTCAAAGAGAGTTAACCCTTTGTGAGCTTAACGGCCTTCAGGACATCTGCAAAATCCGCCTTCTGGAAATTTCAGAAATTAGGCGGAAGAAGAATTTCCCAGAAACAAGCAAGTCACTTTGCACATTCCTATGGGGTTTATTTAGCAGCTGTTGCCATTAAGTTAGCTTTACTCACTGAGCACCACAACTTTTATTAAGAACTACAATTATTTTCCTTTAAAGATTGTGCAAAGTTCAGGGAGCAAGCATCAGAATGATCCTTTTAGCAACCCTCAAACTTACTCGTAACTTAGCAAATATGTCTCTTTAATAATGTGTGCTGTTTTCAAACTCAACCTCAAGTAATTTAACACTTCATTAAAAATTGTATTTTGTATTTGACTTTCCTCCAAACTGAAAGACTGAACATGTTGGGTGTCATTTCTCTAGAAAAATAGCTTTTGGGTGCCTGATGGAGGTCTTTAAAATTATGAAAGAGTTTCACAGGGTAGATACAGAGATGTTGTTTCCAATTCTGGGGGAATCCAAAACTAGGGGCCATAAATATAATGAAAGCAAAATACTGTGGATGCTGGAAATCTGAAATAAAAACAAGAAACGCTGGAAATACTCAGCAGGTCTGGCAGCATCTGTGGAGAGAGAAGCAGAGTTAACGTTTCAGGTCAGTGACCCTTCTTCATAAATATAAGATAGTCACTAATAAATCCAATAGAGAATTACAAAGAAACTTCTTTACACAGAGTGGTGAGAATATGTGGAAAAACTAAATAAGTACGTGAGGGGAAAAAGGAATAGGAGGCTCTGCTGATGGAATTAGATGAAGTAAAAGAGTGGGTGGAGGCTCATATGGAACAGAAATACCAGCATAGACTATTGGGCTGAATGGTCTGTTTCTATGATCTACATTCGACATAATACCAGCCAATGTCCTGCTCCAGGATCACTCTCAGAAATGGACAAGAAGTAATGGATGGAGGTTTGGGCCTGCAATTCCTTGCAGCAACCTCCCAATTTCAGTCACATCACTTGGCAGTTGCCGACTGGAGGTCGGGAACTCCCCACAAGAAAATCTACACAGCTAACACACAGTTCCTTCTGACAGGAGCCTTCAACCTGTCCTAGGGATTCTGCGATTAGCTCACCTAACATTTCCCAATCATCTTATACTGGACACCAACAAACAGGAGAGGGGCAGCACTGAATTTCAGCTCAGTCAATAACCCACAGCTACTTTCATGATTCTGCAGTTGTCCTGGTTGGGGGGGGGCTTTTTTTAAATTAATTACTGGGATGTGGGTGTCACTGGCCAGGCCAGCATTTATTGCCCATCCCTAACTGCCCTTGAGAAGGTGGTGGTGAGTTGCCTTCTTGAACCGCTGCTGTCCATGTGGTGTCGGTACACCCACAGTGCTGTTAGGAAGGGAATTCCAGGATATTGATCCAGCGACAGTGAAGCAACAGTGATATAGTTCCAAGTCAGGATGGTGTGTTACTTGGAGGGGAACTTGCAGGTGGTGGTGTTCCCATGCAACTGCTGCCCTTGTCCTTCTAGGTTGTAGAGGTCACGGGCTTGGAAGGTATTGTCAAAGGAGCCTTGGTGCGTTGTTGCAGTGCATCTTATAGATGATACACACTGCTGCCACTGTGCGTCAGTGGTGGAGGGAGCGAATGTTTGTAGATGGGATGCCAATCAAGCAGGCTGCTTTATCCTGGATGGTGTCGAGCTTCTTGAGTGTTGTTGGAGCTGCACCCATCCAGGCAAGTGGAGAGTATTCCATCACACTCCTGACCTGTTCCTAATAGATGGTGGACGAGTGACTCTTTCACTAGGCATTAGGAGGAAAGAAACTGAGTCACCATCTGTACTCCACAGGTAAGGGTCTACCCTTGATGGCTTGAACAAGAAAGGACTCAGATGGCATGGAGTCCCAAGCAGGACTAACCACAGCGTGTAATGTTGTAACGCCACCATTCTTACCACACCTCCACCAGCTCCCCACCCTCCCAAACCCATCTTAGCCCTCAATCACAAGATTCTGTTTTAGCCATTTTGTCAACTCTGTTGGCAAGTAGTGATGGAGCACAAATTCAATCTTTCCAAGCAACTGCTGCAGGCCTTTTGCAGCCCTCATCCCCCAATAACCCCTCTCTCATCACACAACATTAAAATAAGTATCCAAAATTCTCACAGTTGGTGCACAGGGAACGAGAAGGTGCCGCTGGTAAATGGCATACCCTCTCCTTAGTCCCCAGTTTCAATCGTTGGATTAAAGTCCCCATTTCCTTCCCCAGGCTCAGCTTAAGTGGTCCTACACGCGAAGAGTCAGGACAAATGGAACCCAGTACCAGAAAATAGACTGCAGCTCAACAACCTTGTTCAGGGAGACTATCAGCTTCAGCATTCTACTGTCTTAAATTCCTCACTCCATCATTCATACCACTTCAGTTCTAGGAATGCCCAATGTGTAGTTGTTCTTGTCTTCTCCCAACATTTAAACCTCCTCTGCACTCATCTTTGTTTCTTTAACTTGCCCCTCTTGCCCTCCACCTTCATCCCTTTTGACATTTAATCACTCCGACCCTCCACCCTACCACAGACCTTCTCCTTTACACATAATTCATAGCACAGAAACTTTACATAGAATTAATAGCACAGAAACTAAGTGTTTGGCCCAACTGGTTCATATTGGCCTTTATATTCTACATGAGCCTCCTGCCACCCCTATTCCATTACCCTTACCCTTTGTTCTTTTCCTGCCTGCCCCTCTTTCCCTGGCTCTGCACTTGCTTAAGAGCAGTTCATATTTTAACACATTCCAGTTTTGATGACAGGTCATTGAGTTGAACCGTTAACTCTTGTTTTTTCTCTCCACAAATGCTACCTGAACTGAGTATTTCCAGCATTTGTTGTTTTTATTTCAGTGTTAAACACCAGTGCTGGGAGTGTTTGAGATGGTTTCCCCTGCCCAGAGAGTCTAGAACAGACTATGAGTCTTCAGATAATGAGTTGGCCACGAGTTGTGAATCTCCGGAATTCTCTACCACATAGGGCTGCGGATGCTCAGTTGTTGAGTATAATCAAGACTGAGATTGATAGATTTTTGGACACTAAACAAGCTCAAAAGGCCGTATGGCCTAATACTGCTCCTACTGTGTTACGTTCCTCAAAATGGTCATATCCAACCGGTCCTGCCCCTTAATAAACAACACGCTCACCCACTCCACAGTCCCCCTCCCCTCCCCCCACCTACCCGACAGCGCAGTGAGCGCTTTATCAGGAGATGCTTGTGCTTTGGAAACAACTGGGAAGCACAGATTGGCTGAAAGTCAGGCTGCAACAGTCGTTGGTGAAGGGTGGTCACTACAGGGATTAAAACAAAGAAACGGATTATTCAACCAGCCCCGCTCATTCGCTCATCATTTAATAGGAACTTGGTCTGAACCCATTCATTGGTCTGAAATTTGTCTGCAGACAACTCTACAATTTAACCTACCAATTTATCACTAAGAATTCACATATTATCCACAAAACCAGTCAGCCCAGCTGGTAAAGAAGCTCGTGCACAGTGCCACAGAGCCTAGGAGTCGGCAGGGTGTGCCGAATTAGCTGATCTCCGTTGGGATACTGGTACAGTTGCTGGGACTGGGCTCAGTAACACTGGAGTACGGCTGTGGAATCGACCAGTGTTCCGCTCTCAATGACTAAACTTGCTGGAAAAGTGCAAGTATGCACACATTGGGAAAGGGCAGGATCAGATCCTATGGTGTGCCCACTCTGGGCGAGGGCAGGATCAGACCCTGCAGTGAGCCCACACTGGGCGAGGGCAGGATCAGACCCTGCAGTGAGCCCACATTGGGAGGGAGCAGAATCAGACCTTGCAGTGCATCCAGACTAGGCAAGAGTAGGTAATACCCTGTGACCAAATATCATGCTTCACTCACTGTCCAGTTCAGGCTCATGCTGGGTAGCAGCTGCTCTGATGAGGGTGTGATAAAGCAACTGGAGCCCACAGAACTGCTCCTCCCCAAGGGTGAAGAAAGGCAAGAGGAAAAAGGGCCAGAATAGTCACCTGAAGCTCTCTGACCTATGGCTCTTCCACAATATAGCATCACTGATACCTGTCAGCATGCCTGCAGTGCTCAGTGGGAATAGCTCAAGCGAGCATCACTCCGGGAAAAAAAAACTTACTCTATAGATCCACTCATGCTACAACATTTACCCACACTACGGCCTGCTCCAGCTGGGTAATACTTCAGCTTACACCAGATAAAACAGGCAAACTACTTTTTGAAAATATAGCTTTCTTCTCACATCAAACATCAGCATAGCTGCATGCAGCATGCTGGCAGAGTTAGATTATGGGTTGAAGCCCGACTTGAGCTCATAATCCAAGGTTGACACTACAGTGCAGTACAGTGTGAGAGTACTACATTGTCAGCTGCTGGCCTTAGGATAAACCCCATCTAACTATTCTGGTACTTTCCAGATGGAGGTTAAAGATCACACAGCATTAATCAGACAGCAGAGCTCTCCCTTAACCAGCAGCACTGAAAAAAGCTCAACTAACTGGTCATTTGCTCACTGCCCATTGCTGTGCATACACTGGTTGCTGCATTCACCTACAAGAAAAGCGACTGCAGACTAAAGCAACAGGAAGGGCTCTGGGTTTTCCTGGGACACAGTACATACAACTAGGAGTTACTTCCTTCCTCAAGGCACGGATCTTGCTAGTAGTTGGCTGCATAGCTGTCGCAGCCCAACAATATTCCACCCAATTAACCATTCCAGTCTGCAGGCTGAAAGACCAAAGGTATCAAAAACGGCTCAATCTATTCTTCCCTGATGTCCAATACTCTAGCAGCAATTGTGGGATGACTGATAATTTTTTCTCCCCCCCACCCCTTCCCATTCATTTCACTAGCCTCAGAATAACAAGAGTTGCAAAGCTTCCGCCCACATGCGAGGGATGATCAGCCAACTCAGCACACACGCTGGGGACTGAACCAGGGCCTGTCTAGACTGATTGGTTCAGTTTCACATCTGGCAATACACTTACGCAGCAGGACTGTGAGGGATTCAATGTCTATGTGGGAACATCATTAGATTTTGGCCAGATATTTGTACCACAAACATGTCTGCAAGGATGCTCTCTGTTAAATCCACATTATTCCATCAGAAGGAATAATAATGTTCCTGCATTAAAGTTAGTTATACAATCAGTCAGATTGTAACTGAATTGCATGTTCAGTATGTAGTGCATCTGTCACACGTTGGATTGGCTATTACCCTCTGGCAGGTTGAGTGCTCTAGTGTAATAATCCTCTGGAAGTGGCTCCACTTCCTCCAATGCCTGGGCAGGCTCGATCTTTATCTCTTTGTGGTCCTCTGCTTCTTTCAGCCTAGAAGACAGAATGATGACACACGAGCAAGAAATCCAGTTAGCTACGGCAGCCAAATTTAATTCCCTCCGATGACAAAGGCTCTGTGCTCAGCAAAGGGACACAATGAGCCGAAAAGTCTCCTGTAAAGATCTAGGGTTATTATTTTCACTGGCATCGTACTTGCCCCGAGTGACTATTTATTATGTAAGAGAATCAGCAAGATATTTGACCATGGGGACATCACATCCACTGGAGATGTCCTCAAATAATGCCCATACACATGCACTGTACAGCAGAGAAACATTTTTAAGCTCCTCTCCTTCTTTCCTGGCTTAGATTCCTTGCCTAGGGACCAACTGCAGCCTCCTGTTACTTTCCCAGCTGCGAAGAATTCAGTCAATGAGAGCTTGGAATTGAACCTGGGATCTAACTCGCTCTGCAGAATCAAACAACTCACCACCAGTGCAATGGCCTCTTGGCCCGAAGAGTCAGCCACTCCTTCAGCAAGAATGAAGCCTACTGAAACATCTGGAGCCGAGCGCGCCTCTCTCTACCCACCACCCCAACCCCCACCCCTTCCACATTTCTCAGCAGCTACACCACGTGCAGTGATACTTACGCCGACCCAGAAAAGGCAATGATAGGGGCTCCAGATCGCTGCCGCTGCAGTCTTGTGCCTAGGCCGTATTTGTCCTAAAATAAAACACATCGCGGTCATTCAGGGCATCTCTTTGAGATGACGTTACTTTAAGGTTATGACATGAAGCTGTAGAATAGTTAATGGCCAACTTGATGAATAAAATTTATTCAGAGTGTCAGAATAAAGCATTAGAGGTATAAGAAATGTTCATACCATGTCCACTCAAACAGAGCAGAACAACCAGCAATACAAGCAAAATACTGCGGATGCTGGAAATCTGAAACAAAAACAAGAAATGCTGGAATCACTCAGCAGGTCTAGCAGCATCGTTCCGAAGAAGGGTCACTGACTCGAAACGTTAACTCTGCTTCTCTTTCCACAGATGCTGCCAGACCTGCTGAGTGATTCCAGCATTTCTTGTTTTTGAACCAGCAATACAAGGACTGATTCTGCCTTTTATCCCAGAAGTATTTGAGCTGTTTGAACACTTGGGCACAAACAGTATTTCCGACAATATCAAGGGGTATTGCCCTCACGCACAATTTCAATTTGAAAGGACTAAAATCTAAAATTATAAATCTCCACAGCGAGTTTCTTGTGCTCATTTACTTACTACACAGTGAGCAAATTAGGGTCAGTACGATTTTTCTGTAGCCTATTGATTGCCAAAACAATAAGAGAAGACAGACGCTCAGAGACTTCCTTATGATATACATACATATTTGTTATATGTAACCATGGATTAATGCATGTATTGATTATACACATTGATTATAAACACACATGCATATGACAGATGGCACACATGCACATTATGTACACACATGATCACGTTATCGACACACAAACATACATAGAACAGATGCTACAATTGATAAAATTGAAGTATATCTCAATGTTACAAACCAATAAAAATGAAGACAATTCCAAATGCAGAATTATATACAAAAAACTAACACTCTTCTAAAAATATGAATTATAAAAGATTACAAAATCACCTGCCCTGTACGGCACTGCTACTTTACACAGAAGTCAAATTTCTAAAGACTGATCGAGCTTTAAATCTGTCTGACTTTCTTCCCAAGTTTAAACCAAAACAGGACCCCCGCCCGAGCCTCCTGAACCACTGTTGGCCCTAGTAAAGTGTTGGACAGCACCAAAATGGATTCAAGATGTATGATACAGCAACAGTGGGCAACTGAACATAGTAACTAACTCACCACCACATGTATAGTGTGCGTCTGCACACCCCGAGCAGCAGCAGTATTGAGACAAAAAAAGTAATTCAGCAGTTAAGACAGTGCAATTAACACATACAAGCTAAACAAGAAAGTTTGATCAGGCTGCACTGATGATGGTCCTTCACCTTTTGGTTATCTATAGGTTAAAGGGGAGGGGGGTGTTCCATTCATTTAAATACTCCATGATTTTACACTGATAAACAGTACATGACAACATTGATTGATTGTAAATAAATCTCTAAAGGTCCTTGCTCTAATGATACCACTCTGAGCAAGTAGGTTTATCCTGAGCCAGCGATAAGTCATTCCTTCAGACTAGTCAAGTGCCAGTCCAGAGCAGCCTGACCCCAAGGTAAATGCATTAGTGGTCTTAAGACCACACATAAATGACCCCTTCTTTCCAGAATACCAACCCTTCACTGTCTTGGGAGAACTAATTTGCAGGGTTATGGGGGGAAAGCTAGGGCATCAGACTAATTAGATAAATCTGTCAAAGAGCTGGAGCATGCACAACAGGCCAAATGTCCTCCTTCGGTGCTTTAAGATTCTATGATTCAATCAACTTTCCATTAGAACATGTACCCAATTCTTTAAAGGAGTCCAGTGCCCTGAAGGCGGCAATCCTGGCCCCACACTCCAGCTGCTGCTCACCATCCGAGTAAAGCAATGTTTCCTGAAATTGGTGCTGAATTTGCGTTATAAGGACCTGACCCTGGGCCCTCTTGTCCTCCTGCCCTGTTGTGGATGAAAGTACCATTGCAGGTCTACTTTCCCAATCTTGCTGAACTTCAAGAAGATTTCCTCTGAAACGTTACTTTGAATACAAACAGCCCATAGTTCAAGTTGGATATCATGGAATCATACAGGAGAACCCACTGTGCCTGTGCCAACTCTCTAAAAGAGCTATCAAATTAGTTCCACTCCCACCTGTTCTTTTCCCATAACCCTGCAAATTTTTCCTTTTCAAGTATTTATCCAATTCCTTTTTGAAAGTTACTATTGAATCTGCTTGCACCACCCTTTCAGGCTGCACATTCCAGATCATAACTAGAGTAAAACAAAATCTCACCTCCACCTGGCTTTTTTGATATAGCTAAAGTTTAGCAAGTTTTCCAAAAGGTTTCAAAGACTTTTCATACCAACCTTATTTTTAATTAAAAGGCTACAGAGAAAGTAGATGCTTCTTTCAATGAGCCAGTAAAGGCACGATGGTTCGAATGGGCTCCTTTTGTGATGTATTTTAGTTTCGTTTTAGTTTAGAGATACAGCACTGAAACAGGCCCTTCGGCCCACTGAGTCTGTGCCAACCATCAACCACCCATTTATACTAATCCTACACTAATTCCATATTCCTACCAAATCCCCACCTGTCCCTATATTTCCCTACCAGCTACCTATACTAGGGGCAATTGCTAATGGCCAATTTACCTATCAACCTGCAAGTCTTTGGCATGTGGGAGGAAACCGGAGCACCCGGAGGAAACCCACGCAAACACAGGGAGAACTTGCAAACTCCACACAGGCAGTACCCAGAATTGAACCCGGGTCGCTGGAGCTGTGAGGCTGCGGTGCTAACCACTGCACCGCCCTGTATGATTCCAGTTTCCCATAAACGCAAGATGTGCTCTACATCACTTTCCTTCCTTTTACAATTTTTTAAATTGACTAACAGCCTTACATAATGGTTGAGCAACAATCGTTTCGGATAAGAAACAAACTGCATGGAATCATTTTCCACCCAATTTCATGACAGCACAAAGCATGTGCATTCTGAGAAGAGCCAGTTCCCACAATGGAAGGAGGAGGAGGAGGAGGAATAGGGCTGGTGGAAGGTATCTCCAGTTAAAAGGGCCGGCATCAGAACGATGGGTCACGCGCCCTCCCTCTAAGCTGTAAGGATCGATTCTGTGAACACTACATGGATGGTAGTACAATGGTTGATATGGGGCCCCTCGAACAAGAATCACGAGCAAGGGAAGGATTCAGACACTGGTGAAAGAACTATTTCCAAATTAGAGCTACCTAGTGTCAGTATCAAGTTCTCACTCCACAGTGGTTAGGAACATAAGCATTTCAGGCCCTCAAGCCTGTTCGCCATTCAATCAGGTTATGCATTTAACTAATACTGAGGGAGTGATACACTGTCAGGTTTTTTTTTTATTCATTCATGGGATGTGGGCATCGTTGGCCAGGCCAGCATTTATTGCCCATCCGTAATTGCCCTTGAGAAGGTGGTGGTGAGCTGCCTTCTTGAACCGCTGCAGTCCATGTTGGATAGGTACACCCACAGTGCTATTGACTTCGTAGCGGTTAGATGCAACTGAGTGGCTTGCTAGGCCATTTCAGAGGGCATGTAAGAGTCAACGACATTGCTGTGGGTCTGGAATCACATGTCGGCCAGACCAGGTAAGGACAGCAGATTTCCTTCCCTAAAGGACATCAGTGAACCAGATGGGTTTTTACAACAATTGACAATGGTTTCATGGCCATCATTAGACTAGCTTTTTAATTCCAGATTTATTAATTGAATTCAAATTCCATCTTCTGCTGTGGTGTCAGCCACGTTTTGGATAAGATGTAAAACCTGTCTGCCCTATTAGGTGGACATAAAAGAGCAGGGAGTTCTCCCTGCTGTCCTGTCCAATATTTATCTCTCCACAAACATCACTAAGACAGCTGATCAGTTCACTGCTGTCTGTGGGAGCTTGCTGTGCGTGAATTAGCTGCTGCATTTCCTACATTACAAAGTCACAGCACTTCAAAAGCACTTCTTTGGTTGTAAAGTGCTTTGGGACATCCTGAGGTTGTGAAAGGTGCTATAGATATTCATCTCTTTCTTTATGGCCAATGTCTATCTTAACTTCGGGACCTGTGGGAAGAACACGGAGCAGGGAGCCGATAAATACAGCCCAAGGATCGCGGCCTAGAGCACTTACCTTCCGGACAAGGAGTCCAGGCGCGCCGAAGTTTGAAAACTAAGTGAACAGTGACATGAAAGCTACAAGGTGATTGGTTGGTGAGTAACTGCTGTGAGAGAGTATCAGTAAATAGCTGGGTTAGTACACTACAGTTAGGGTGTGTGTGTAAATAGCTGGATTATAGCGTCTCAACAACAGGCAGACTAAAAGAAAAAGTACAAAATTAAGTATTAATAAGGAACAGGTGAATAACTGCAGAATTTTTTTTGAGTAAAGTTTATTTTAACTAGTTAACTGTTGAATTTTAGTAGGATTTATCAGTACTAGTAAAGTTTTATTAATAATTCTGAGGTGTTGTAAGTATTGGTAATTTTTTTTTTACAGTAGCAAAGGGTCAACTAATAAATAAAGGAATGGCAGGGATGCCAAATCCTCAAGAGTGTACCTCCTGTGCCATGTGGGAGCTCCAGGATACTTCCCGTAACCTGGCGAACCATTTGTGCAGGAAGTGTTGTCAATTGCGGCAGCTTGAGCTCCGGGTTTTGGAACTTGAACGGCAGCTGGCGACACTGCAGTGCATTCGTGAGGATGAGAGCTATGTGGAAAGCACATTTATAGATGTGGTCACCCCACAGGCTAAGAGTGTGCAGGGAAAAGGGGAATGGGTGACTACCAGGCAGTCAAAAAGAATCAGGCAGGTAGTGCAGGACACTCCTGAGTGCATCTCACTCTCCAACAGGTATTCAGTTCTGAATACTGAGGAAAGTTTTGCTTCACCTGGAGAGTGCAGCCAGAGCCAAGTCTATGGCACCATGGGTGGCTCAGCTGCAGAGGGGGTTACAGGGAAGGCTGAAAAAGCCATAGTGATAGGTGATTCAATAGTCAGGGGAACAGACAGGCGTTTCTGTGGCCGCAGACACGAATCCAGGATGGTGTGTGGCCTCCGTGTGCCAGGGTCAACGATGTCACTGAGCGGCTACAGAGCATCCTGAAGGGGGATGGTGAACAGCCAGCAGTCATGGTTCACATCGGAACCAACAACATAGGTAGAAAGAGAAATGTGGTCCTGCAGTCAGAGTTTAGGGAGCTAGGTAAGAAATTAGCAAACAGGAGCTCAAAAGTAGTAATCTCCGATTACTCCCAGTGCCACGTGCAACTGGGTATAGAAATAGAAGGATATGACAGGTGAATGCGTGGCTGGAAAGATGGTGCAGGAGGGAGGGCTTTTGATTCCTGGGACATTGGGACCGGCTCTGGGGGAGATGAGACCTGTACAGGCCGGACGGGTTGCACCTGAACAGAGCCGGGACTGAGTTCCTTGCAGGACTTTTTGCTAATGCTGCTGGGGAAGGTTTAAACTAGTTTGACAGGGGGATGGGGACCTGAGGGTAGACTCAGTTGGGACAAAATCAGAAATGAAAATAGAAGGCAGAAAATTAATGCACAAGTTGAAGACAGAGGAAACAAAGGTTAGAAATTTTTTTTAAAGTTTGACAGTGCTCAAGGGTATCGATTTCAATGCAAGGCGTATAGCAAATAAAGCAGATGAGCTGAGGGCACAGCTAGACACGTGGCAGTATATCATAGCTATTACAGAAACATGGCTTATGGAGGTACAGAAATGGCAGCTCAACATTCCTGGTTACAGGGTTTTCAGACACAATAGAGAGGGGGATAAGAAAGGAAGGTGAGTGGCAATTTTGGTCAAGGAAACTATTACAGCTGTGAGGAGGGATGATATGTTGGAAGGTTCATCAAATGAGGCCATATGGATTGAGCTAAGGAACAAAAAAGGGGTAATCACACTGCTGGGAGTATGCTATAGACCCCTAAACAGTCAGAGGGAGATAGAAGAGCAGATATGTAGGCAAATCTCTGAGAAGTGCAAGAACAATAGGGCAGTCATTGTAGGGGATTTCACTACCCCAATACTAACTGGGATAGTTTTAGTGTGAAAGAAATCAAGGGAGCAGAATTCTTGAGGTGCATTCAGGAGATTTTTTTCTGCCCAGTATGTAACAAGTCCAACAAAAGAGGGTGCAGTTTTAGACTTCGTTTTAGGAAATGAAGATGGGCAGGTGGAAGGAGTGGAGATCATTTTGGTGGTAGTGATCATAATGCAGGCAGTTTCAACATAATTATGGAAAAGGACAGAGATAGAACAGGAGTAAGAGTTCTCAATTGGGGCAAGGCCAATTTTACTAAACTGAGGAGTAATTTAGCGAGAGTGGGCTGGTAACAGCTACTTGAAGGTAAATCAGCGTCAGAACAGTGTGAGGCATTCAAAGGGGAGATTCAAGGGGTCCAGGGTAAATATGTTCCCACAAAGAAAAAGGGTGAGATGGCCAAATCTAGAGCCCATGGATATCAAGGAGCCTACAGAGTAAGATAAGGCAGAAAAGGAAAGCTTATGCCCGACACCGAGAACTCACTACTACAGAAAGCCGAGAGGAGTACAGAAAGCAGGGAGATGAAATTGAAAAGGAAATTAGGAAAGCAAAGAGAGGGCATGAAAGAATATGGTCAAGAAAAATCAAATTGAACCCAAAGATGATTTATCAATACATTAAGAGTAAGCAGATAACCAAGAAGAGAGTAGGGCCCATAAAAGACCAAAAGATAACCTATGTGTAGGGTGGAAGATGTTGGTATGGTTCTTAATGAATACTTTGCGTCTGTCTTTACAAAAGAGGGGGACAACGCAGATATTGTGAAGAATTGGATGTGATAAACATAGGGAGAGGGGAAGTAGTAATGGGATTAGTATCCTTGATTAGCATCCTTGATAAAGTTGATAAATCACCAGGGCCGGATGAAATGTACCCGAGGCTGTTAAAAGAAGCAAGAGAGGAAATAGCAGAAGGTCTGACCAACAGATGTGGCGCCGCAGGATTGGAGAACTGCTAACATTGTACCTCTGTTTAAAAAGGGAGCGAAGGATAGACTGAATAATTACAGGCCAGTCAGTCTAACCTCAGCAGTGAGCAAATTATTCTGAGAGACAGGATAAACTGTAACTTAGAAAGGCACAGGTTAATCAAGGATAGTCAGCATGGATTTGTTCAGGAAAGATCTTGTTTGGCGAACTTGATCGAATTGTTTGAAGTAACAAGGAAGATAGATGAGGGTAGTGCTGTTGATGTGGTCTACATGGATTTTAGCAAGGCTCTTGACAAGGTCCCACCTGGCAGACTGGTTAAAAAAATATGTACAAATGTACAAAATTTTGAGGGGCCAGGATAGAGTGGAGGTGAAGGGTCTATTCACCTTAGCAGAGAGATCAGTGACAAGGGGGCATAGATTTAAAGTGATTAGTAGAAAAATTAGAGGGGAGATGAGGAAAAACTTTTTCAAATGCGAGGTGATGCATTTTGGAAGATCCAATTCAAGAGCTAACTATACAGTAAAAGGAAAAGTCCTGGGGAAAATTCATGTACAGAGAGATTTGGGTGTTCAGGTCCATTGTTCCCTGAAGGTGGCAACGCAGGTAAATAGAGTGGTCAAGAAGGCATACGGCATGTTTTCCTTCATCGGACGGGGTATTGAGTACAAGGGTTGGCAGGTCATGTTACAGTTGTATAAGACTTTGGTTCGGCCACATTTGGAATACTGCGTTCAGTTCTGGTCGCCACATTACCAAAAGGATGTAGCTGCTTTGGAGAGGGTGCAGAGGAGGTTCACCAGGATGTTGCCTGGTATGGAGGGCGCTAGCTATGAAGAGAGGTTGAGTAGATTAGGATTATTTTCATTAGAAAGACGGAGGTTGAGGGGGGACCTGATTGAGGTGTACAAAATCATGAGAGGTATAGACAGGGTGGACAGCAAGAAGCTTTTTCCCAGAGTGGGGGATTCAATTACTAGGGGTCACGAGTTCAAAGTGAGAGGGGAAAAGTTTAGGGGGGATATGCGTGGAAAGTTCTTTACGCAGAGGGTGGTGGGTGCCTGGAACGCGTTGCCAGCGGAGGTGGTAGACGCGGGCACGATAGCGTCTTTTAAGATGTATCTAGACAGATACATGAATGGGCAGGAAGCAAAGAGATACAGACCCTTAGAAAATAGGCGACATGTTTAGATAGAGGATCTGGATCAGCGCAGGCTTGGAGGGCCGAAGGGCCTGTTCCTGTGCTGTAATTTTCTTTGTTCTTTGTTCACCCAGAGGGTGGTGGGGGTCTGGAACTCACTGCCTGAAAGGGTAGTTGAGGCCGAAACCCTCAACTCATTCAAAAGCAGTCTGGATATGCTACTCAAGTACCGCAATCTGCAGGGCTACAGACCAAATGCTAGAAGCTAGGATTAGAATAGGTGGATCGTTTTTGGCCGGCACAGATACAATGGGTCAAGTGGCCTCTTTCTGTGCCTTACACTTTCTATGATTCTAATTCTATGTCTCCACATTGTTTCTGAAACCATTGATACGATTAAAAGAAAATCTACCAATCTCACTATTTCCACAGCACTTGTACAAAAATAATCTCAAAGTGCTTCACATTGGGAAGGGAATCCTGGCAGATTTCATGCAAAAGCAGAACTGAAAAGGCGGGTGGAGGTCTGGAGGCTTTTCAATAAGCCGGAGAGCAGGGAGTGAGGTAGATGAAAAGGAAAGAATCAAGACTGAAGGGAGGCCCACTGAAGGGGGAGCTAGGAGCAAGGAACAGGGAACAAGGAGTAATCAACAAATATCGCCAGCAGATAGCAAGGTTCCTGTCAGGCAAGCACAAGTAACAGGGGTAGACCATTCAACCCATTGAGCCTGTTCTGTCATTCAATTAGATCATGACTCATCGATACAAAAACTTTAGATAGCGCCTTTAACACAATAAAATGTCCCAAGGCGCTTCACAGGAACATTATAAAACAAAATGTGACACCAAGCCACGGAAGGAGATATTAGGACAGGTGACCAAGAACTTGGTCAAAAAGGTAGGTTTTAAGGGGCAGTTCAAAAGAAGAAAGTGAGGTGGACAGGCTTAGAGGTTTAGGAAGAGAATTCCAGAACTTGGGGCCCAGGCAGCTGAAGGCTACCAATGGTGGAGCAATTAAATTTGGGGATGCTCAGGAGGCCAGAATTAGAGGAGCGCAGATATCTCGGGGAGGCTGAAGGAGAGTATAGATATAGGGAGGGGCGAGTCCATGGGGGGGATTTGAAAACAAGGGTGAGAATTTTAAAATAAAGGCATTGCTTGACCGGGATCCAACGTAGGTCAGTGAGCACAGGGGAACAGAACTTGGTGCGAGTCACAACGCAGGCAGCAGAGTTCTGGGTGATCTCAAGTTTCTGCGGGTAGAATGTGGAAGGCCGGCCAACAGGCACCTTACAATAATCCAGTCTAGAGGTAACAAAGGCATGGATGATGGTACGGAGGTATTGCTATGGAGGGAGAGATAAGAGATCATAATGATGGAGTGGACATGTGGTTGGAAGCTCATCTCGGGGTCAAATGTGTCACCAAGGTTGCCAACAGTCTGGTTCAGCCTGAGACTGTTATACCTCAATTCCATTTACTCTCCTAGAAAACCTGCATACCTTGATAACCTAACCTAACAAAAATGTATCCATCTCAGTCTTGAAAATTTCAAGACTTCTGGGGAAAAGTGTGTTCCAGATTTCTGCCACACTGTGCATGAGAGAGATTCCAGATTTCACTGGACAGCCAGTCCAGCAGAGGGCTGATGGAAGAGCGGGGCCTTGTGCAGTTGAGGGCACAGACCACAGTGCTTTGAAGAAGTTATAATTTGTGGAGGGCAGAGAGAGCCAAACCTCGAGGCCATGGAGAGCTGCAGGAAAGTGACAGAGGGCAGTCCGTCAGCTGAGGAGTTGCGGGAAGGAAGCTCAGGTCAGAGTTACGCGCTACGTCAAGGTCCCGCACCTCCTGACATAGACAGCGTGGTTAATTGAGTCAAGGCCAAAGGTCATAGGCGCAAATGCTACCCTTTCCTGTCTCCTTTATAGAAACATGCAGAATTCCTTAACGGAGAACTCACAGAAAACGCGAGCGGCATGTAGTTTCTGCGTCTAACCAGCTTCTTGCGATCACGTTCAATCTTCTCTTTCTGTGCCAGTTGGTGGTAATACTCCAGCAATTTATTGATCTGTTGAGGAAGGAGGTGGAGAAAGATGCAGCTTAGAACTTCCATTTACAGTCCATATTGTTGAGTCGCAGGCATTTTAACTCCCTTTAACTCCAACTCAATTCCCCTGTCTGAACTGGCAATGTTGAAATAAGTAAAAAATTTCAGACAGCTCATTGCTGAACGAATAATGAACACAGGCCCAATACAAACATTGCCCAGTCTGCTCTCAGCTGCAAAACATTAGATGAGAATTGTGCAATTAAATACAGTGAAACCTATATAAATGGCCGCCTGTAGAGACACCCAAAGCAGGTACGGTAGCATAGGGGTTGTGCTACTGGACTAATAATCCAGAAGCCTGGACGAATGATCCAGAGGGACAAGTTCAAATCCCAACATGGCAGCGGGGGAATTTGATTAAATAAATCTGGAATTAAAAAAGCTAGTATCAGTTATAGTGACCATGAAACTACCAGATTGTCATAAAATTATTTTGCAACTTAAAACACAGGACATGTGGAATTAAAAAAACTTGTCATCATTGTGCTTTATCAGCATCCCAATTTCCAATCCACAATGCAAGGAGCAAACTGGGCATGTGTTTGATGTGGAAGGAAGCGGGAAGTGGCAGAGCTTTCAGTACATGCATTCAGCAAGTTCCACTGTAGAAATCACACTTGTCATGTCAAGAGACTGAATGATAAAATTAAACCCACACTAGCTCACCCAGTGGCTCAGTTGGTCAAGGCAGCGACCACCATGGTACTGAAAGACAGATCACAAAGTCTCAAAAGCAATTCTCAGGCTGTGTGCAGTCAGCCATCTTCACTTTGGAAGAGATGCTACAATTCATCTCAGTTATCCCGGGATAAGGAAAGGGAGAAGTCAAATTAGCCGGCTCTCCCGATTACTATCCGATTGGATACTAAAAGATTCGAGGGATATGAGGATAGTGCAGGAAGTTGAGGTAGAAGATCAGCCATGATCTTGTTGAACGGCAGAGCAGGCTTGAAAGGCTAAGTAGCCTACTCCTATTCCTCATGATTCCTGATGGAAAGAGTAATGACAATATCCGACTTGGCTTCGGTGCCCCTGTCCCCAACCATATACCTGGTTGAAGAGTCCGACAACGCACTGTCCAGGCTCATGCAGCTGGGTGCAGCCAACAACCATGAGACTATACCCCAGCATTAGCCAGTGCTTCAGGAAAGGCGTGGTGAGGCAGCTCAATGCAATGTTACAGCCATGTGATTTTTCATTTGTTACTGTATGTTTGCACCACCAAACTTACCCGCTGGGTATGAGGGTTCTCTGGTTCTTGCCACCCTCCGCTGGCTGAAAGAGAAAGATTACGATTAGCAAGTCGCAAGATGCTACAAACACAGAAATGCACAGAAAGGGTGGACAATGAGAGGCCGATGAAGGCATCATGTCTCAAGCTGCGCCACTACCTACCCACAGATTTGTCTGCCATGCCGACATCCCTGGAAGTCCAGCGGCAGAAGCCACAGGCCAGATAGTAAGCCTTCTTCATGGTGGTCTTAGCTGGATCATCGGGGAGAGGTGCTGGGATGTTGGTTGCTCTTGTGGAGAGAGTATGCATGCAGCATGGGCAGTCAAAACAATTAGCACATCTGTAGAAAACAAACAACCATTAGATGACCTACAAACAACAGGCATTGAGTGAATCGAGATAATCAATTCCTGCAAATCTACAAACCAGAGTCATTTTGGAACTCAGTCACAATTATCAGTTTGAAATGGGGTTGGGGAGGTGGGGTAAATGTGAGAATTTATTTTTATGGTTATGTGGGCATAGAGAATTTGAGAAGCTGGGAGTGTTCTCCTTGGAGCAGGTACGGTTAAGTTGAGATTTAATAGAGGTGTTCAAAATTATGTGTGGTCTTGATCAATAGGAAGAAACTGTTTTCATTGGCAGAAAGGACGGTCACCAGAGGGCATAGATTTAATGTCATTGGCAAGAGAACCAGAGGGGAACCTGGAACTTTTTTTTAAAAAACACAGCGATCTGAAACGCATCGCGTAATAGAATTGTGGAAGCAGATTAAATACAAGTTTCAAAAGAGAATTTGATAAATACTTGAAAAGGAAAAAAGTTTGCAGGGCTATGAAAGAACAATTGGGAGAAAGTACAATTGGATAGCTCTTTCAAACAGCCAGCACAGACACGAGAGGCCAGATGACCTCTTTCTGTGCTGCAATGATTAGCACCCAGGCATTAAGGTTCAATGAAGAATGCAGGAAGGCATGCCAAGAGCAGCACCAGGCATACCTAAAAATGAGTTTAACAGCGGAAGCAGCATGCAATAGACAGGGCTAAGCAATCCCACAACCAACGGATCAGATATAAGCTCTACGGTACTACCACATCCAGTCGTGAATAGTGGTGGACAACTAAACAACTGACAGGAAACATCCCCATCCTCAATGATGGGGGGAGCCCAAAACATCAATGCAAAAGACAAGGCTGAAGCATTTGCATCCATCTTCAGCCAGAAGTGCAGAGGGGATGATCTATCTCGGCCTCCTCCTGAAGTCCCCAGAATCACAGATGCCAGTCTTCAGCCAATCCGATTCACTCCACGTGATATCAAGGCAGCACTGGATACTGCAAAGGCTATGGGCCCTGACAACATTCCGGCAATAGTACTGAAGGCCTGTGCTCCAGAACTTGCCACGCCCCAAGCCAAGCTGTTCCAGTACAGCTACAACACTGGCATCTACCCAGCAATATGGAAAATTGCCCATGTATGTCCTGTACACAAAAAGCAGGGCAAATCATCAACAGTGCTATCAAGCGGCACTTACTCAGCAATAACCTACTCACTGAAGCTCAGTTTGGGTTCCGCCAGGGCCGCTCAGCTCCTGACCTCATTACAGCCTTCATCCAAAGATGGACAAAAGAGCTCAACTCCAGAGATGAGGTGAGAGTGACTACCCTTGACGTCAAGGCAGCATTAGATCAAGCATGGCAGCAAGGAGCCCTTGAGTCAATGGGAATCAGGGGGAAAACTCTCCGCTGGTTGGAGTCATACCTAGCACAAAGGAAGACGGTTGCGGTTGTTGGAGGTCAATCATCTTAGCACCAGGACATTGCTGCAGGAGCTCCGAAGGGTAGGGTCCTGGGTCCAACCATCTTCAGCTGCTGCATCAATGACCTTCCTTCCATCATAAGGTCGGAAGCGGGGATGTGCGCTGATGATTGAACAATGTTCAGCACCATTCGCAACTCCTCAGATACTGATACAGCCCATGTTCAAATGCAACAAGAGCCGGACAACATCCAGGTTTGGGCTGATAGGTGGCAAGTAACATTCCCATCACACAAGTGCCAAGCAATGACCATCTCCAACAAGAGAGAATCTAACCATCTCCCCTTGACGTTCAATGGCATTATATTTGCTGAATCGACCACTATCAACATCTTGGGGATTACCATTGACCAGAAACTGAACAGGACAAGCCACATAAATGCTGTGGCTACAAGAGCAGGTCAGAGACTGGGATTTCTGCAGCGAGTAACTCACCTGTCTCCCCAAAGCCTGTCCACCATCTATTCCCTTCCTAACAGCACTGTTGGTGTACCTACACCCCAAGGACTGCAGCGGTTCAAGACAACAGCTCACCACCTTCTCGAGGGAAATTAGGGATGGGGCAACAAATGCTGGCATTGCCAGCAATGCCGACATCCTGTGAATGAATAAAAAAAGGCTGATACACAGCTGGCCTCCCTGATAAAGACACAGTCATATGAAACAGCCTTATAAGTTTGAGACCCAGTTATTGCTGGGCCGTACACACCAGACAGATCCCAGGTTTGGTCTGTGGTAAGGCAGGTGATCTCAGTCACCAAAGAGGTAAGGCTGCTGCAGTGCCCCTGGGCTAGGAAGTGAAATAAAATGCAGCGAAGCCTCCTGTTCTCAAATGCTGGATAGAAGATGCCTAAGAATGATGGGGAGGGGGCAGGTAAGGAGAGTCTCGGGCTTGGCCATAATGTCCTGCATTGTTGAATAGCCTGCCAACACAGCGACAGGCAAGGCAGTAGACAGCTGGTATGCCCCGATGCAAGTGGGCGCCTACAAGGTATGCGCGCGCACACGTGTGTCAGTCTGCAGGGGTGGGGGGAGGGTTGCAGGGTGGATTTGCATCTGGAAATATTAAAGAATGTAACAAACAAAGAGGGCTGACACATACAAAAAGACCCCTAAGTAGCTAAGGAATGTCAGGTGAACCCCAGAGGTGCACTGGGGGATTTCAAACACTGCATTAATTCCACACAATGACCAGGAGATTGAGCTGACCTGCACATGGTGACCCGATGCATAAATCTGACTTTAGGCACTAAACTGGTCAGCGGAAACAACACAGATTACAAGGCATCAAAAAGTGGCAGTCCTGCTGGGACATCAATTCATTTCACAGTCCAAGACTGCTACAGTCACACAGAACCATTTTTACAGTCATAGTAACTCTTGGTAACAGACAAAGCAGCTCACCTGTTCTTTTTCAGTTTTGCTTCAGCTGAAGGCATGTTCTCTAGACAGCTTGGACAGTAGTGGGAGTCCACCTGGAGATGGCAAGGCAGACCATCAGCAACCGCACAATATCTAAACCAGCTAAAACTGCAGGAGGTCTAACCACTTACTAACAAATGACATTGCCCTCTGTGTACATGGTGTCAGCCGTGGCTCAGCGGGTGGCACTCGTGCCTGAGTCAGAAGTTTGTGGGTTCAAGCCCCACTCCAGAGACTTGAGCCCAAAATCCAGGCTGACACTCCCTGTGCAGTAGAGGGAGTGCTGCACTGTCAGAAAGTCACAGATATAAGGAGAGGTCATCGAGGGATTTATCCCTCAGGCAACACCTGAAAAACAAATCATCTGCTTATTATTTCATCGCTGTTTGTGGTAGCTTGCTGTGCACAAACTGGCTGACATATTTCTTGCATTACAATCATGACTACACTTCAACGTGTTTCATTGGCTGTAAAGTGCTTTGGGATATTCTGAGATTGTGAAAGTTCGCTTTGCTTTGACTCATGGCGATGTGCTTGCAGATGAGGTAATAACTTGCATTTATACAGCACCATTGACAGAGAACATACTAATTAGGAGTAGACTACTCGGCCCTTTGAGGCTGCGCAGCCATTCAATAAGATCATGGCTGATCTGATTGTAACCTCAACTCCACATTCCCACCTACCCCCAATAACCTTTCACCCCCTTGTTTATCAAGAATCTACCTACCTCTGCCTTAAAAATATTCAAAGACTCTGCTTCCACCACCTTTTGAGGAAGAGAGTTCCAAAGACTCATGACCCTCAGAGAAAAAATTTCTCGTGTCTTAAATGGGCGACCCCTTATTTTTAAAGTGATCCCAAGTTCTAGATTCTCCCACAAGAAACATCCTTTTCACATCCACCCTGTCAAGACCCCTCAGAATCTTATATGTTGCAATCAGTCAAGTATAAAACCATTGGTTTCAGATCTGTCACTTGTGGCAACTTGAAGGGTCATATAAAGGCGGCTGATAATCAAAGGACACAAATTAACCTGGGCAGAAGATTGAGTTGCTGTGATCTGGAATGCACTGTCTGAAAGGGTGGTGCAAACAGATTCAATAATAACTTTCAAAAGTGGCTACTTGGACAAATACATGAAAAGGAAAGATTTGCAGGGCTATAGGGAAAGAGCAGGGAGTGGGATTAATTCGATAGCTCTTTCGAAGAGTTAGCAAGGCACAATGAGCTGAATGATCTCCTCTGTGCTGTATGATTCTATAAGCAGCACTCTGAACATCAACTTAATATTTTTCCCAATATACTACACCAATAGGTTAAATAAACTTAGTGCCAGCACATACTGAAGTTCACCGGGGATTTGCCTGACCACCCAGAATCATTAGCTATTCTTCTAAGGTATTAAGCCTCTTTGGATAAAATATCTCATCATTTCCCACTAGTCTATCTCAATGATTGAGAGATTAAACCAGTAACATTACAGTACATCTTTTGAAGACAAGCACGAGTTTAACGAGTACTAGTGATCCCCATCACTGACTCATCAGGCAGAGAAAAATCTTTCCCTAGTCACCTTATCAATGCACTTACTAATTTTATAAATCTCATATTTTCCCTTGCCCTCCCCTATCCCAGAGGAAACAGTCCTAGTATTTCATTTCATGAAAATAGGCCATTCGGCCCAACCAGCTCATTTCAATGTATATTCTCCATGCAGGGGTCCCACATTTAGCCGGGGGGGGGGGGGGGAGGGGGGAAGCTGTGGGTGCCCGCACATTCAATAACAGGGATGAGGGGACACACTGAATTATTTTGTTTTGTGACAAAAGGTCATCAACCTGAAACATTGAGAGATTGCAGAGCTCTGAAATGCAGAGATCTGGCCGTCCATGTCTCCGTTATAAAGACGTCTGCAAACGTGACATGAAATCGTGTGACATTGATCACAAGTCGTGGGAGTCAGTTGCCAGCATTCGCCAGAGCTGGCGGGCAGCCATAAAGACAGGGCTAAATTGTGGCGAGTCGAAGAGACTTAGTAGTTGGCAGGAAAAAAGACAGAGGCGCAAGGGGAGAGCCAACTGTGCAACAGCCCCAACAAACAAATTTCTCTGCAGCACCTGTGGAAGAGCCTGTCACTCCAGAATTGGCCTTTATAGCCACTCCAGGCGCTGCTTCACAAACCACTGACCACCTCCAGGCGCGTATCCATTGTCTCTCGAGATAAGGAGGCCCAAAAGAAAAAGAAAGAAGTGCATGAATCACAAAAGGTTAGCATGCAGGTACAGCACGTAATTAGGAAAGCTAACAATGTTATCATTTATCACAAGGTGAATTGAATACAAAAGTAGGGAGGTTATGTTCAGCTATACAGGGCATTGGTGAAACCACATCTGGCGTTCTGTGTACAGTACTGGTCTCTTTATTTAAGGAAGGATGTAAATGCGTTGGAGGCAATACAGAGAAGGTTTACTGGACTAATACCTGGAATTGGCGGGCTGTCTTACAAGAAAAGATTGGACAGGCTAGGCTTGTATCCACTGGAATTTAGAAGTGTAAGAGGCGACTTGATTGAAACATAGAAGATCCGAGGGGTCTTGACAGGATGAATGTGGAAAGGGTGTTTCCCCTTGTAGGAGAATCTTGAACTAGGGGTCACTGTTTTAAAAATAAGGGGTCTCCCATTTAAGACAGAGATGAGGAGAAATGTTTTCTCTGAGGGTCGTGAGTCTTTGGAATTCCCTTCCTCAAAAGGTGGTGGAAGCAGAGTCTTTGAATATTTTTAAGGCAGAGGTAGATAGATTCTTGATAAGCAAGGGGCTGGAAGGTTATCCGGGGTAGGTGGAAATGTGGAGTAATCAGTTCAGCCATGAACTTACTGAATGGCAGAGCAGGCTCGAAGGGCTGAGTGGCCTACTCCTGCTCCTAATTCATATGTTTGTTTTAACTAAGTGCTTCTCTCCCCACAGACAGCCTGACCTGCTGAGTGTTTCGAGAATTTCCTGTTTTTATTTCAGATTTCCGGCATCCACAGCACATTGACGTTTTTACCATTATAGCTTGTTCTTAACCTACACTTTTCTTCTCAGTGTGTCAACCCCTTTGATCACTCTTTTTAAGTTATTTCTGAAGGATTCTGTATTAAGGCTACACAGCTCCGCCTCCTTGCTGCCTGAAGAATCTGTAGAGAGCATTTTTCCTTTTAATTTGTTAGCCAGTTTGGAGGTCACATTTATTTAGTCTGATCTTGCTGATCATGGGCACAGGCATGTCCTGTATGCTCTGCAATATTCTTTTCAAGGTGTTCCTTTTGTTCTCCACTGAAATGCTGGCCAACAATCCCTCCAATCCATTTGTTTTAATTCTTTTTTCATCTCTTCAAATTTTGCCTTTAACAATTATAAACCTGGCTCCTGGATTTTGGTGGAATTGAATCTCAGATTATTTTATACTTGATCATAATGTCATCATTATTTCCTTCCCAATGTTCTTCATCCTCCACTTCCTGTATATTACTTGGGTCATATCCAAATACCAGGTCAAGATGAATTATGAATCAGTCACACAATATGCTTAACCACTTGAGTTTTTGCAATTCATAGTTGGTTGATTGAAGTGTTCAGTTACAATAACTTTCCTATTTTCATGTTCCTTATTTTTTTCACAAAGTAAACTATCGACCTGGTGGTCTATACCACGTGCCTAATGTTACCTTGGATTTTTCACATTGGAGATTTCCATCCATAGTTCTTTCTATTGCTTACTCCATCCCACAGGCTCAATTTTATATTCCTGAGTTGTCTGGCATATATGGCAACATATTTTCTCCAGCCCTGCAACTTCTCCATTCCAGCCGCCTGGGCACCCCTGATTTTAATCACTCTACCATTGCTGGCCAAGACCTGGAATTCCCTCCCTAAGCTTCTCCGCTTCTTGCCTCCTATAAAACACTCCTTAAAACCTACCTCTGCCTCCAATATCTTATGTATCAAACTTTGTTTGATTACGCTCTTGTGAAGCGCTTTGAGATGTTTCACTACATTAAAAGTGCTACATAAGTGCAAGTTGTTGAACTGAACATCCCCAAGTAACTTTTTCATACTCGGGGTTTAGCCATGTTTCCGGCATCCCCACATCATGGTTGCCTACTGCTGCTGTGGGGACAGTGGGGGGGTTCATGTCGTGGGGGAGGAAGGGTCCCTGTTGTGGGGACGGGGGGGGGGTTGGTTCCTGTCATGGTGATTGGGCGACATTGGGGGGGGGGGGGGGGGAGGAAGGGATTGGGGGGGGGGGGGGGAGGATGGGATGGGGGGGGGGGGGGAGGATGGGATGGGGGGGGAGGAGGATGGGATGGGGGGGGGGGGGAGGATGGGATGGGGGGGGGGGGGGAGGATGGGATGGGGGGGGGGGGAGGATGGGATGGGGGGGGGGGGGGGAGGATGGGATGGGATGGGGGGGGGGGGGGAGGATGGGATGGGGGGGGGAGGATGGGATGGGATGGGGGGGGGAGGAAGGGATGGGATGGGGGGGGGAGGAAGGGATGGGGGGGGGGGGGGAGGAAGGGATGGGGGGGGGGGGGGAGGAAGGGATGGGGGGGGGGGGGGAGGAAGGGATGGGGGGGGGGAGGAAGGGATGGGGGGGGGGAGGAAGGGATGGGGGGGGGGAGGAAGGGATGGGGGGGGGGGAGGAAGGGATGGGGGGGGGGAGGAAGGGATGGGGGGGGGGAGGAAGGGATGGGGGGGGGGGAGGAAGGGATGGGGGGGGGGGGAGGAAGGGATGGGGGGGGGGGAGGAAGGGATGGGGGGGGGGGAGGAAGGGATGGGGGGGGGAGGAAGGGATGGGGGGGGGAGGAAGGGATGGGGGGGGGAGGAAGGGATGGGGGGGGGGAGGAAGGGATGGGGGGGGGAGGAAGGGATGGGGGGGGGAGGAAGGGATGGGGGGGGGAGGAAGGGATGGGGGGGGGAGGAAGGGATGGGGGGGGGAGGAAGGGATGGGGGGGGGAGGAAGGGATGGGGGGGGGAGGAAGGGATGGGGGGGGGAGGAAGGGATGGGGGGGGGAGGAAGGGATGGGGGGGGGGAGGAAGGGATGGGGGGGGGGAGGAAGGGATGGGGGGGGGAGGAATGGATGGGGGGGGGGAGGAATGGATGGGGGGGGGGAGGAATGGATGGGGGGGGGAGGAGGGAGGAATGGATGGGGGGGGGGGAGGAGGGAGGAATGGATGGGGGGGGGAGGAGGGAGGAATGGATGGGGGGGGAGGAGGGAGGAATGGATGGGGGGGAGGAGGGAGGAATGGATGGGGGGGGGAGGAGGGAGGAATGGATGGGGGGGGGTGGGGGGTGGGGGAAGAGAGATGAGCGGCCTCCTTGACGAGTGGGGGAGGGACAGGATTCCAAAAGCATTAGCCCGAGAGCAGGGAATGAGCCTGTTCGGGTGTGGCCGAAAGGGCTCTAACACGGCAGGGACTGAGGTCGAGCGCTAGGATGCAGGAGGGGGCGGCGGTATGGGTGCAATGGGCTTCATTCCTCTCAGCGCCGCTGCAGTGAGGGCGGTGAACAGGCCGGCAGCGACCTGACTCCCAGGCCACGACCATCCCAGTCTCACCTTGTCGCCATAGTGAGCCCTGATTGACAGCCTGGAACGCGCACCCATTGGTCGAGGAATTTGACTAACACGGGATGAACCAATAAGGTGCGGTCCGGCCGGCGTGTGGGCGGGACCTAAGACGGCAGCTGATGGCTAATTATGTTTTGTTTCATTGAAAGATGGCACCTACTTCATGGGAGACGCACTCGAGCGAGCGCAACTCATGGCAGTAACGGCAGAAATAAAGCTGCGACAGCGGCAACCGGAGCTTCTTCTCGCCGTTGACGAGATAAACCACCCGCTCCAGCTGCAGCAACGACGCCATCTTCTCCGGCTGACGTCAGCGCCGACCGCCCGTCATATGGTCGACGCGGTGACGTTGAGGGGCCGTAAGATAGGCGCGATTACGTCAAGCTCATCCGTACGATGTCGCTGCGATGACGTTCCCACGTATCCTGCGCGATGATGTCACATAGACAAGGCTGTCCCACCCCTCTTGTTGATGGTGTTGTTCAAGTGTGCAGACAATAGGAGGAGGCCATTCAGCCCATCCTGCCCTATCAAATGGGTGGGTTGGAGTTCATCATAGCGTGTAGAAAGAAAGACTCTGCATTTCCATAGTGCCTTTCAGGAGCTCAGAATGCCCCAAAACGCTTTACAGCCAATGATGTACCTTTGTTGATCATTGTTGTAACGTGGGAAAAGTTGCAGCCAATTTGCACATGGCAAGCTCCCACAACCAGCAATATGATAATAATGAGATAATCTGTTTTCGTGAGGTTGAATCAGGGATAATTATTGGCGCAGGACACTGGTGAAAGCTCCCCTGCTCTTTTTCAAAATAGCACCATGGGATCTTTTGCGATTTAACATCTCATCTGAAAGACGGCACCTCCAACGGTGCAGCACTCCATCAGTGTTGCACTGCAGTGTCAGCCTAGATTTTTGTGCTCAAGTCTCTGGACTGTCCATGATGGGGATTAAACGGGCAGTTAGAGTCCATGATAGGGTAGAGCGTACAGGGGCTGTGGAAGGAATGGATTTAATGGCCCAAATGGTATTTTCCCAGCCTATGGTTACAACATTCCTTTTTGTTACACACCAGCGAAAAGAATATCTGGGCAGGAGTTGAGTTTGTCATGACTTGAAAGCATTAGTGAAATATGAAGCTTTACCACACAGATCAGAGATTATTCCAGCTATCTAAGTAAATGACGGGCTTCTAGGCAAGTGCATTTGGAAGCAAACACCACTCCTATCAGCAATGTACTTCACACAGTGAGCAGCACGACTCTGAATAGAACAAATGTTTTGGGTCACGATGTTTAAGAAAAAACTTTCATTCCTGTGTCACCTTGTCCTAAAGTGTTTTACAGTCACTGAAGTATTTTATGAAGTGTAGTGACTGCTGTAATGTAGGAAACCCAACACCTAATTATGCACACAGCACCTCTGACAGTGTAGCACCCCCTCAGCACTGCACTGGCATGTCAGCCTACATTAAGTGCTCAGTATCAGAAATCGGGCTTCAGTTCGTGTGTTACCACTGAACCATGGCTAACACTTCAGAAAACGTAATCAGTGAGGCATAGCACAGAGAGTTTGTGCATCTTGTGTGACGGCTCATAACTCACGCCATTACCTTTGCCTCTTATGGGACTGTGGCATAAAGATAGGTTTAACCCTTGTTCTGCTCTTGGGATTCCTACTGACTAATTAAAGGTGCTTAACAGTTTAATTTAGGAAGAACGAGAAGAGGCATTATAAACTAAAATGTAGGGTTCTAAAGGGGGCTGCAGGAGCCTGGGAGTATATCTGCACAAATCATTGAAAGTGGCAGGCAGGTTGAGAAAGTGGTTAAAAAGGGATACGGGATCCTAGGCTTTGTAAGTAGAGACATGGAGTAAAAAAGCAAGGAAGTTATGGTAAACCTTTATAAAACACTGGTTCGGCCTCAACTGGAGTATTATATCCAAGTCTGGGCACCACACTTTAGGAGTAATATGAAGGCATTGGAGAGGGTGCAGAAAAGATTTAGGGGAATGCTTCTGGGGATGAGGGACTTCAGTTATGTGATTAGATTGGATTAGATTAGATTAGCTGCTCTCCATAGAGAAGAAAAATTTGAGTGGCGATTTGATAGAGGTGTTCAAAATCGTGAAGAGTCTTGACAGAGTAGATTGGGAGACATTGTCCCCATTGGTGGAAGGGCCAAGAATCAGAGGACACCGATTTAAGAAGATTGGCAAAAGAATCAAAGACAGCATGAGGAAAAACTTTTTCATGCAGCGAGTGGTTAGGATCCAGAATGCACCACCTGAGAGTGTGGTGGAGGCAGGTTCAAACGTGGCTTTCAAAAGGAATTGGTTAAGCAACTGAAAAGAAAAGATTTGCAGGTCTAGGGGAAAGGGCAAGGAAGTGGGTTTCGCTAAATTGCTCCTACATCGAGCTGGCCGAATGGCCTCCTGTGCTGTAACCATTCCATGTTTCTATAACAGAAAAGAGAGGAGAGAAAGAATTTGCATTTCTATCGCTTCTTTCACCACCTCAGGACATCCCAAAGCACTTTACAGCCAATGAAGTGTAATCAATGTTGTAGGAAACACAGCAGCCGATTTATGCACAGCAAGCTCCCACAAACACCACTGAGTTTAATGACCAGATAATCTGTTTTAGTAATGTTGGCTGACCAGGGGGTCAGTTCTGGGAATTATGCCTTTTTGCTATTCTGCTGTTCTATTTTTTACCACTAAAGTGAACAACTTCACACTTCCCTACATTATATTCCATTTGCCATCTTGTTGCCCACTCACCTAACCTGTCTATATCTCGTTGCAGCCTCTCTACATCCTCCCCACAGCTGACCTTTCTGCCGAGCTTTGTATCATCAGCAAACTTAGATACATTACTCTCTAACTCTTCATCCAAGTCATTAATATAGAGTGTAAATAGCTGAAGCCCCAAAACTGATCCTTGCGGCACCCTACTATTCACTGCCTGCCAACTTGAAAATGCCCCATTTATGCCCACTCTCTGCTTCCTGTCTGTTCACCAATCCTCTATCCACGCTAATATATTACCCCCAACACCATGAGCCCTTATCTTGCCTATTAATCTTTTATGTGGCACCTTATCGAATGCGGCAGGAATTAAAGCAGAACAAAAGACAAGGGGACCCTTTAGGTATCCTCAGGAAAGAGATGAGTTAGGCCAGTGTCAGGCATAGTTCAGTGGGTAGCACCCTTGATTCTGAGTAATTTAGGCACATAATCTTGGCTGGCACTCCCAGTACCAGTATGAGGAAGCAACGCACTGTCGGAGATGCTGTCTTTCGGATGAGACAATAAACGAGACCCTGTCCACACTCTCAGGTGGATATAATAGATCCCATATTTCAAAAAAGAGCAGGAGAGATTTTCCCAGCGTACTGGGGCCCATATTTATCTCTCGATCCAAGTGACTTAAAAAAACAGATTATCTGGTCATTATCACATTGCTATTTGTGAGATCCTGCTGTGCAAAAATTGGATGCTCTGTTTCCCACATTACAACAGTTACGACGCTTCAAAAGTACTTCACTGGTTTGGGACATCCTGATATTGTGAAGGGTGCTATAGAAATGCAAGTCACTAAATACTGAACAGGCTGACACTCTTTAGGAAAGAGAAGCTGAGGGGTGACCTGATAGAGGGCTTTAAAATGATGAAGGGGTTTGATAGTTTAGATGTAGAGAAAATGTTTCTACTTATAGTGGAGACCAGTGGTGCAGTGGTTAGCACCACAGCCTCACAGCTCCAGCGACCTGGGTTCGGTTCTGGGTACTGTCTGTGTGGAGTTTGCAAGTTCTCCCTGTGACTGTGTGGGTTTCTGCTGGGTGCTCTAGTTTCCTCCCACAGCCAAGGACTTGCAGGTGGATAGGTAAATTGGCTGTTGTAAATTGCCCCTAGTGTAGGTAGGTGGTAGGAGAATTGAGGGAAGGTAGGGAATATGGGATTAATGTAGGATTAGTATAAATGGGTGGTTGATGGGCAGTACAGACTCAGTGGGCCGAAAGCCCTGTTTCAGTGCTGTATAACTCTATGACCAGAATAAGAGGCTATAAATAATTAATAAATTCAATAAATAATTCAGGAGAAACTTCTTTACCTTGGAGGCTGGAAAGAATGTGGAATTCACTATCACAAGGAGTAGCCAAGTTGAATAGTATAGATGCATTTAAAGGGAAGCTAGATAAATACATGAGGGAGAATGGAATAGAAGGATGTGCAGATAAGGTGGGATGAAGTAATAAACTTATTCAGCATAAACAGCATCATATTCTCTTTCTCTCTTCACAGATGCTGCCAGATCTGCTGAGCATTTCCAGCAGTCTAGGTTCCTATTCACTGCTTCTTTGTGTGCAGCCTATGAGCTGTACTGCTAATGTTTTGATTGGCTTCTGTCCATTCGCTAGTCATTATCTTTCAAGCCATCTGAGATATTTTTCTTTTCCCAGAACTTGTTGATGATCTGGAAAATGATCTTTGTTCACTTCGAAGGGAGTGGCGATACTTCCCAAGGCTGTTTTGTGATGAGAGTGAGTCTGGATAATACCTGCGACCTTATATCCGACAACACCTGTCTCAGTGTCTGATCCGCTCCTTCTTAAATTCTGGTTGAGTGTGTTGCTCAACATTTTTCACCACCTGGTGCACAAGGCAGATGGGTCAGAGGGCTTCCTAGTGCTTGGTACATTGAGAGTCAGAAAATGTTTTTTTGGCCAGCCAGAGATCATTCTTCCAGGACCCAACAAATGCCATCCCTCTAGTACACTAACTCTCCCATTGAATTTCTACTCCTCTAGTCCCCTAAAAGCCCCAGCAAATGCCATCTCTTTAGTATTGTCTCACTGAAGGTCGTCAATAAAGTACCCTTACCCATTGAATGTCAACTCTATTATCCTAACTTTCCCATCAAAGGATGATACCAGAACTGAGAGGTTCTACTTTTCAGCAAAGGCTGAACAGGCTGGAGCTCTTTTCTCTAGAAAAGAGAAGGCTGAGGAGTGACCTGACAGAGGTGTTTAAAATTATGAAAGGGTTTGATCGGGTAGACGTAGGGAAGATGTTTCTACTTGTGGGGGAGACCAAGACTGGTATCATAAATATAAGATAGTCACTAATAAATCCAAATGGGAATTCAGGAGAAACATCTTTACCCAGAGAGTGGTTAGAATGTGGAACTCACTACCACAGGGCATGGTTGAGGTGAATAACATAGATGCATTTAAAGGGAAGCTAGTTAAACACATGAGAGAGAAAGGAGTAGGATATGGTGCTGTGGTTAGATGAAGGAGGGTGGGAGGAGGTTTGTGTGGAACATGAAGCTTTTGGGCTGAATGGGCTCTTTCAATGCTGTGTATTCTATGTATCTCTACATAGACATTCATCCCTCGAAGTACCCTAACTCTGCCATCAAAGGTCATACCTCTAATTCTCCAAACTGCTATTGGTCATCCCTCTCACACCTAAACTCTACTATCCCGCTCAGCAAGTCAGTGCAGACATTTATCACTGTTTATGGTGGAAAAACCCCAGCCGTTCACAGATCTGTGAAGTTCAAGAGTGTTGGGCAACTACTGAAGACTCCTTGACTTTTTTTGCAGCTCTATACTGAGGTGTCCCTGGAGCACAGTTGCGTTCTCGAGGTTAATTAAAACTCTTTGTGCAACTAGTGACATACGACATCCAATGCTTCACTGTTACAATCCATGTTAATTTATGGTGATAGGATTGCTTGATCTCAAATGTCAGTATGGGGTGCTGCTAATTCCTGTACTGTTGGTGGTTTGATCCCTTTCAGGCATGACCGGATGTGTAGATGCTGCTTTGAGCTTCGGCTAATTCAACACAGGACTGGGTCTGAAGCTGATAGTACATTTACGAGTGTGGCCCAGTGGTAGCAATTTTGACTTTTAAGGATTTAAGAGTTAAAGGATTGTGGAATTTAAGCCTCACTCATAAGCCTGAGCACATATCGATACTGCGATATGACTCTGCCTCCTATGAGTAATACCCTGGTCCCTTCATTTTGTTTGGGTGAATGTTTAAGTTCTCCTGGTATTATCTGAGAATGAGCTGGGGGCTTTCCCAGTATCCTGGGTCAACATTACTCCCTGTCACAGCTTCACTGAACATTCATTCCATTGTTACATAGATGTAAAGGGAAATTACAGCAAACAGTCCATTCGGCCCAACTGGTCTATGTCTCCTCCCACCTACTTTATCTCACCCCCATCAGCATATCCTCCTATTCCTTTCTTATCCAGCTTCCCCTTAAATGCATCTATATTATTCAGATCAACTTCTCGATGTGGTAGCGATTCCACATTCTCACTACTGTCTGGGAAAGAAATATCTTGAATTCCCTATTGGATTCATTGGTGACTGTCTTATAGTTACTAGTTTTCTATGTCTACCCTATCAAACCATTTCATAATTATAAACCCCTCTATCAGGTCACCCCTCAATCTCTTTTCCATAGGAAAGCATTCTAGCCATAGAACCACAGAAAAGTTATGGTACTGAAAGAGGCCATTCAGCCCATTGTGTCTACGCACCCATTCTAATCCCACCTTCCAGCACCTGGTCCGTAGCCTTGCAGGTTACAGCACTTCAGCTGCATGTCCAGGTACCTTTTAAATAAGTTGAGGGTTTCTGCCTCCACCACCGATCTGGGCAGCGAATTCCAGACACCCACCATCCTCTGGGTTAAAAGGTTTTTCCTCATGTCCCCTCTAAGCCTTCTACCAATCACCTTAAATCTATGCCCCCTTGTAATTGACCTCTCCGCTAGGGGAAACAGGTCCTTCCTGTCCACTCTATATCTCGGCCACTCATAATTTTGTACACCTCAATTAAGTTACCCCTTCAGCCTCCTCTATTCTAAGAATCATAGGAAAACAGCCCTAGTTGATCCAATCTTTCCTCATAGCTGTAACTTTTAAGCCCTGGCAACATTCTAGTAAATCTCCTCTGTACTTTCTCCAGAGCAATTATGTCCTTCCTGTAATGTGGTGACCAGAACTTACGTAATCCTCCAGCTGTGGCCTAACCAGTGTTTTATCCAGTTCCAGCATTACATCCCTACTTTTGTATTCTATACCACGGCCAATAAAGGAAAGCATTCCATATACCTTCTTCACCGTTCTATCTAACTGTCCTGCCACCTTCTAGGGACCTTTGGACATGCAGTCCACTTCCTCTACCCCTCTCAATATCCTCCCCTTTATTGTGTATTCCCTTTCTTTGTTTACCCTCCTCAAATGCATTACCTCACACTTCTCCGGATTGAATTCCATCTGTCGCTTTTCCGCCCACTCAACCAAACCATTGATATAATTCTGGAGTCTACAGCTATCCTCTTCACTATCAACTACATGGCCAATTTTTGTGTCATCTGCAAATTTCCCAATCATGCCTCCCACATTTAAGTCCAAATCATAAATATATACCACAAACAGCAAGGGACCCAACACTGAGCCCTGTGGAACACCACTGGAAACCACTTTCCATTCGCAAAAACATCCATTGACCATGACCCTTTGTTTCCTGTCACTGAGCCAATTTTGGATCCAACTCGCCACATTCCCCTGTATTCCCTGCTTTTACATTTCTGACCAGTCTGCCATGTGGGACCTTGTCAAATGCCTTACTAACATCCATGCAAACAACATCCGCTGCACTACCCTCATCAATCTTCCTTGTTACTTCCTCAAAAAAATCAATTAAGTTAGTAAGACACGACCTTCCCTTAACAAATTCATGCTGACTATCCCTGATTAATCTGTGCCTTTCTAAGTGACAGTTTATCCTGTTCAATCTTTCCTGATAGTTATAACCTCTCTGCGCTGGTATCATCATTGTGAATCTTTTATGAACCTTTTCCAAACCTCTATAGCCTTTGTACAATATGGAGATCAGAACTGTCGATAGAACTCTGTGTGTGAAATCTTGTTGTGCTTAAAATGACCACTGCCCATAACAAGTGACAGCACTCCAAAACGGAATGTGTTGTATGTGAATTACTGTGAGATGTTTGGATCATATAAGGTGTGGTAATAATAAGCATTTCTCCTTTATATTTCTGCTTTAAAATTCTTGTGTCACTCAACTGCTCAGCTACCTAATTGTTCCAAGTCTCTTAAAAATATCTCTATCTCCTTATGTTGCCTGCAAATACAGTGATTCCGTGCTCTCTGTTGGGAGTCTAAGGGATCATGGGCCAGAGAATGAACAATGGCCATGTTGTAGAGCAATCCTTCTGCATACAACACCCCACTGGGAGTGCTCGGGATTACTGAATTTACTTATCCTCAGAGTGTTGTCACTACCGGCCCCTGCTGCAGCCATGATCAACAGGGCACCCAGATTAGACCCCCACAGAAATCCCTGCACTAACCCTCCCAATGGACCTTTTTGCATTTATCATCACCTTATGTTTCATACTGCCAACCCAATTTGCAATTCTAATTGGCCCATCATCCACAAATATAGGAACAGGAGGAGGCCATTCAGTCCCTCGAGTCTGTTACACAGGAACAGGAGGAGGCCATTCAGCCCCTCGAGCCTGTTCTGCCATTCAGTTAGATCACGGCCGATCTGTATCTCAAATCCATTTATTGGCTTTTGCTCCATATCCCTTGATGTCCTTACCCAAGAAAAAAAATCGATTGATCTCAGTATTTAAAGTTCTGATTGACCCCTAACCCCCACCCCCAACGCACTCTCCCACACCAGCATCCAGAAATTCTGTTTTTTTGGTATTATCCTCGCTTGTGAGTCAGAAAGGTCATGGGTTCAAGCCCCACTGCAGAGACTTGAGCATAAAATCCAGGCCGACACTCCCACTGCATTACTGAGGGAGTGCTGCACTGGTGGAGGTGCCGTCTTTCAGATGAAACATTAAACTGAGGCCCCGCCTACCCTCTCTCAGGTGGATGTAAAAGATCCCACAACACTATTCTGAAGAAGAGCAGGGGAGTTCTCCCTGGTGCACTGGAGTGGGACTTGAACCCACTACCTTCTGACTCAGTGAAGAATTACATAGAGTTACTTAGAATGCACAGCACAGAAACAGGCCATTCGGTGTTTATGCTCCACTGCTACAGCCACGTGGTGTGGGGTGTGGGTGGTTCCTACTGTTCAACTCCCACCAGACCACAGCAGGTGTTTTTTTGTTGTTAGGGTTTAACCCCTTTGTGTTTTAGTTGTCAAATAAACAGACAACGACAAGTTTTCTTGTAGGTTTAAAACAGAAGATTAATTATTTATTGAGCAATATGCCTTATCTCGAAATTGGCACAACCACATCCACTCAAATATTCACTCGCGCACACACACACACGCACAAGAGACAGATCGAGAGGAAAAGGGGTAAGTGGTTTTCAGTTGAGGTAGGGTTTTGGGGTTCACAGTAAACCTGTTAAATTCTCTCAGAAGTCAAGTTCTCGTTGGTTGCAGGCCTGAGACATTTGTAGATTTCTGTGTTGGTTGAAAGATCAGTTTGAAGACAGAAGATCACTTCCAATTCACTGTTGCACAAGTTGAAAATGTAGAATTTACAGCAGGGCACCTTCCCTTTTGGCTTGTTAGATTTTCCCCCAGCTCTTAGCTGGACAAGCTTCTTGGTGATGTTTCTTTCGTGGTGTCTCTCTCTCTCTCTTCCTCGAGGGCTACCTTTTTAAGGTAAAAGTTTGTCACATCAGATTTTGTGCTTAGGTCGCTCCCCCATGGTGATCACCCAATGGCACTGGATGAGAATGATCCAGTTATGATGTTTTCACTTCATACCTTCTTTGTTACAGTAGAACCCATCCAATTCAGCAATGTTTCAGGATGGGTGTAATTGACACCTCTCAACCAAGTCAGGCATCCTTTGTTCTAAACAGACAATGTGGCACTGTTTGAATACACATGTGGTTATCTTTTGCAGCATTGTCCAATTTTGTAGAGTAGAGTCAATTTTTATAACTGTTCAGTTTAAGTCTGTATTTTTTCATCGTGTAAGTGTGGCATCCACACAAGCCTTGTCCCACTCCTCTTCATCTCACCCCATCAACATATCCTTCTATTCCCTTCTCCCTCATGTGTTTATCTACCTTCCCCTTAAATATATTTCTGTTATTCAGTTCAAGAAGGCAGCTCACCACCACCTTCTCAAGGGCAATTGGGGATGAGCAATAAATGCTGGCCTAGCCAGAGACACCCACATCCCACGAATGAATTAAAAATTCGCCTCAACTACTCCCTGTGGTAGTGAGTTCCACATTCTAACCACTCTTTGTGTCAAGAGGTTTCTCCTGAATTCCCAAACAGATTTATTAGTGACTATCATATTTTTGGCCACTAGATTTGGTCTCCCCATAAGTGCAAACAACTCTATTTCTACCCAACTGACAAATATTAGAAAAGTCACAGATTATAAACAAGTGAGGTGGGGGTTGGGCAAGAGATAACAAAGGAGAAGGTGCAGATTGGACCAGGCCACATAGCTGACCAAAAGGTCACGGAGCAAAGGCAAACAATATGTTAATGGTGTGTTGAAAGACAAAGCATTAGTACAGATTAGGTGTGAATATACTGAATATTGAACAGCAGCAAGTGCAAACCTGAAGAAAAACAACCTGAAAAAAACAGTGGGTAAGTAAACTGAACAAACTAAGATGAAATGAAATAAATGCAAAAAAAGATTGTAAAAAATGTAAAAAGGAATGTAAAAAAAAGGAAGAAAAAATAACTAAAAATGACTAGAAATGAGAGTAAAGTGGGGGGCTGTCATGCTCTGAAATTGTTGAACTCAATGTTCAGTCCGGCAGGCTGTAGTGTGCCTAATCGGTAGATGAGATGCTGTTCCTCGAGCTTGCGTTGATATTCACCGGAACACTGCAGCAATCCCAGGACAGAGATGTGAGCATGAGAGCAGGGGGGAGTGTTGAAATGGCAAGCAACCGGAAGCTCAGGGTCCTGCTTGCGGACTGAGCGGAGATGTTCCGCAAAGCGGTCACCCAGTCTGCGCTTGGTCTCCCCAATGTAGAGGAGACCACACTGTGAGCAGCGAATACAGTATACTACATTGAAAGAAGTACAAGTAAATCGCTGCTTCACCTGAAAGGAATGTTTGGGGCATGGGATAGTGAGGAGAGAGGAGGTAAATGGGCAGGTATTACACCTCCTGCGATTGCAAGGGAAGGTGCCCTGGGACGGGGACGAGGTGATGGGGGTAATGGAGGAGTGGACCAGGGTGTCGCGGAGGGAACGATCCCTTCGGAATGCTGACAGGGGAAGGGAGGGGAAGATGCGACTGGTAGTGGCATCATGCTGGAGGTGGCGAAAATGGCGGAGGATGATCCTTTGGATATGGAGGCTGGTGGGATGAAAAGTGAGGACAAGGGGAACCTTGTCACGGTTCTGGGAGGGAGGGGAAGGGGTGAGGGTAGAGGTGCGGGGAATGAGTCGGACACGGTTGAGGGCCCTGTCAACCACAGTGGGGGGAAATCCTCGGTTGAGGAAAAAGGAGGTCATATCAGAAGCACCGTCATGGAAGGTAGCATCATCAGAGCAGATGCGTCGGAGATGGAGAAACTGGGAGAATGGAATGGAGTCCTTACAGGAGGTAGGGTGTGAAGAAGTGTAGTCGAGGTAGCTGTGGGAGTCAGTGGGCTTATAATGGATATTGGTAGACAACCTATCCCCAGAGATGGAGACAGAGAAGTCGAGGAAGGGAAGGGAAGTGTCAGAGATGGACCATGTGAAGGTGAGAGAAGGGTGGAAATTGGAAGCAAAGTTGATAACGTTTTCTAGTTCGGGGCGGGAGCAGGAAACGGCACCGATACAGTCATCAATGTACCGGAAAAAGAGTTGGGGGAGGGGGCCTGAGTAGGACTGGAACAAAGAATGCTCGACATATCCCACAAAAAGACAGGCATAACTAGGACCCATGTGGGTGCCCATAGCGACACCTTTTACTTGAAGGAAATGCATGGAGTTGAAGGAGACAAAAATAAGAAATGCTGGATTCACTCAGCAGGTCTGGCAGCATCTGTGGAAAGAGAAGCAGAGTTAACGTTTCGGGTCAGTGAAGGAGAAGTTGTTCAATGTGAGAACAAGTTCAGCCAGGCGGAGGAGGGTTGTTGATGCAGCCAGACATGCTGAGTGATTCCAGCATTTCTTGTTTTTGTTTCAGATTTCCAGCATCCGCAGTATTTTGCTTCTATTTCTACCCCACTGATGAACCCCTTCATAATTTTAAAGACCTCAATCAGTCCAGCCCCCTACTCTCGTCTAGAGGGAAGAGTCTCAGCCTGTTCAAACTGTCCTGATAGGCATAAACCTGTAGATTTTTCAAATCACTTTCAGTATTTTACATCAGGCGAAGGACTGGGCAAACTCATTTAAAAATTACATTACTTTCGGTGATAAACCCACTTTCCGCTGTGTTAATGAAACTGGCGAGAGTTGCAACTCACGAAAGCCCCGTCTAATACTCAAACGTCACGGATTGTTTTGTATTTTATTCTTTATTGCCGTTTCCATTTTAATTTCCAATCCTTCCCCCCCCCCCAGTAAAAAGTTGGAAAGGATCTTTCCGATGGAAAAAGTATCTGTGAAACGCAAGATTTATTCCTTAAGTGGTTTCTTGCTTTCTTTTGCTGACTCGGGGCTGTGACGGACAGGCGGGGCGTGTTGTACGGGAGAGGAAACAGCACAGACAGCTTGACTGAAGACATTGACAGAGGCGTGCAGCTACATCTCCCCGATCCGACTGCCCTGGGATCCTCCTGAGTAAGTAGAAAGCTTTTGATCCTCCTTTACAGATGCAACAAAAGAGCAGCAGAGTGTCTCAGAGTCGGGTTCCTGTGACTGCAAGACTGCCTTAGGAGCCAAGCAAGGGTGAGACAAAAGGCTCAGTGTTTTAATAGAGAAAAGCAAGCAAAGAAACAAAATGAAGTGTCTCGGGTAAACAAGTCACTATTTTATTCACAAAGTTCCAAAGGGGTAGAGTTCCCACTTTGGGCATTTGTGCCCAAAATGCGCTTGAAGTTCGGCTGCAAGTTCATTTACTTTCATCCTGAAAAGTAAAATCTTCCATGCACTAGTGCAACTAGGCAGTGGAATAGACCATAGTCCAATCTTTAAAAAAAAATCCATCATAAAGTATCTCTGGTAACCTGTTGCAGTGTTATGAATCCAGCTGAAAATGGATTTATCAGCAAAAAATAAAACATCTGCAGCATCTGTGGAGAGAGAGAAACAGAATTGTAGAAATAAAAACAGAAAGTACTGGAAATACTCAGCAGGTCTGGCAGCATCTGTGGAGAGAGAAGCAGAGTTAACGTTTCAGGTCTGTGACCCTTCATCACTTATATTTAAAGTTCTTTGATCTTTTACGTGTGTGTATTTGGCCAATTTTGCAAAGTCCAGGTTTTACATTAAAGACCTTCCCTGAATCACTTTTCGCAAAAAAGGCCACTGCAAAGTCAGGGGTCCTTCTGGTGGGTTGGCACCTAGGCCCTGGCGTAAGGCAGGGAATCACAGGTTAATGGTGGATCGGTTGGGGCATGAGGGGAGGGTGTCACTCTGGCTGCACCCCTCTCTTTCATGGGGTCTTGTTCATGCCCGGGTGGGAGGAGTTGCCAACCTGACTTGTGCCTTGTAGATGGTGGACAGGCTTTGGAGTCAGGAGGTGAGTTACTCGCTGCAGAATTCCCAGCATCTGGCCTGCTCTTGTAGCCACAGTATTTATATGACTGTCCAGGGTTGCCCCTGGAGTTTCCAGGAATTAAAAAGATTAATATCCATTCATTGTTTACAAGTTATAAAAATATTGGTGATGGGGAAAAAGAGGCTGTTTGACTGACAGTCAAGAATCATCTAATTGGGTAACGAAGAGTCTGATTGCTTTCTGATTGGTCGTCGCAAGAATGGATGTGTGAAGTGACCAAATAAGGAATGTGTGGAGGCGGGGCAGTGAGAGTTGGGAGGCCAAGTGATGAGACCTCAGGAATATACCCAACCAGAGTGGACCTTTCACAGGGAGCATGTGATAGTCACCTGTATCCTTGAGGCCGTCCGTGATTGGTGGGCATTGGAGGGTAGAATGGGTCCAGTAACATTGTGAATGAGTTTTATAAATTGGGGGGTGTAGTTAATACAGGGAGGACTGCAACAAAATACAGGAAGACATTAATAAAATTGCAGAAGACATTTAATTGGCAAATTAACTACAATATAAATAAATGTGAGCTGTTAGGTTTTGGTAGGGAGAATAAGAAAGCCACACATGTCCTGGGAAGTAAATGGGATGGAGGAACAGAGGGATCTGAGCGACACAGGTTAACAAGACCGTTAAAAAAAAAAAGCAAACCAAACACTGGAGTTCATTTTTAGAGGGATAGAATTGAAAAGCAATGATGTTACGATGAACCTCTATAGAAGATTGGTTAGACTGTGTACACTATTGGTCTCCATATTATAAAAAGAATGGAGAGACACTGGAGGTGTATAAAAAATTTTCTTCAATGATACCAGAACTAAGAAGTTATACTTATCAGGAAAGACTCAACAGGCTAGAAAAGAGAAGACTGAAGGGTGAACTGAAAAAGGTCTTTAACATTAGGAAAGGGTTTTTTAGGAAAGGTTTAGAGAAAATATTTTCACTTATCAGGGAGACCGGATCTGGGGGCCAAAAGTATAAGATAGTCACTAATAAATCCAATTGGGAAACTTCTTTACCCAGAGAGTGGTGAGAATGGAACTCGCTATCACATGGAGTAGTTGAGGCAAATAGCAGAGATGTATTGAAAGGGAAGCTGGATAAACACACCAGGGGGAAAAGAATACGCTGATGGGTTTGATGAAGTAGGGTGGGAGGAGTCTATAATGCAGCACAAACACTGGCATGGTCTGGTTGGGCTAGATGCACTATAAATACCGGTAATTCTCTGAAACTATGTAATATAAGTTTCTTTTCGGATCTATTGTAATTGGACAATATGATTCAATTCATCTATCACATGTGCCTCTTTGCAACAAACCTTCTACAAATTATTTTCTCTGCCGATGACACTGGCATTACTCAGTGCTGTCTTAAAAGGTCAATTCAGAATTGGAAAATTTTGATGATCTTTCTCCCTTCCAATTGTTTTATACTTCCAACAAATCGGGATAGAACTTCTAACCTGTGGAGTTCCCAAATGAGCTTTCGAGTTCTATCTACCAGTCCGTGACCTTCAGGTGGGAGTTAACACTTTTTAAAGAACTTGCTTTTGTGAAGCAAAACCTCAAGGATGCCCCAAAGTTCTTTACAACTAATGAAGTTTGTTTTTTGAAATGTGGTGATTGGTGTAATGTCAAAAACGCAGCAGCTAATTTGAGCACAGCAAGCTTTCTTATTTGTTCGTGGGATGTGAGCATCACCAACATTCAGTACCCATTCTTAATTGCCCTTGAGAAGGTGGTGGTGAGCTGCCTTCTTGAACCGCTGCAGTCCATGTGGGGTAGGTACACCCACAGTGCTGTTAGGAAGGGAGTTCCAGGAGTTTGACCCTGTGACAGTGAAGGAACGGTGATATAGTTCCAAGTCAGGATGGTGTGTGGCTTGGAGGGGAACTTGCAGGTGGTGGCGTGCCATGCATCTGCTGCACTTGTCCTTCTACGTGGTAGAGGCCGCGGGCTTGGAAGGTGCTGTCGTAGGACCCTTGGTGAGTTTCTGCTGTGTATCTTGTAGATGGTATACACTGCTGCCACTGTGTGCTGGTGGTAAAGGGAGTGAATGTTTAAGGTGATGGATCGGGCGCCAGTCAAGCGGGCTGCTTTGTCCTGGATGGTGTCAAGTTTCTTGAGTGTTGTTGGAGCTACACCCATCCAGGCAAGTGGAGAGTATTCCATCACACTCCTGACTTGTGCCTTGCAGGTAATGTACAGGCTTTGGGAAGTCAGGAGGTGAGTTACTTGCCACAGAATTCCCAGCCTATAGTATTTATGTGTCTGGTCAAAGGTAATCCTCAGGATGTTGATGGGTTATTGAGTGATGGTAAGGCCGAGGACACGATACTGAGGAACTCCTGCTGTGATGTCCTGGGGCTGAGATGATTGACCTCAAACAACCATCTTCCTTTGTGCAAGTTATGACTCCAACCAGCAGAGAGTTTTTCCTCTGATTCCCATTGACCTCAGTTTTGCCAGGGCTCCTTGATGCCATACTCAGTGAAATGCTGCCTTGGTGTCAAGGGCAGTCACTCTCACCTCACCTCTGGAGTTCATCTCTTTTGTCCATGTTTGAACCAAGGTTGTAATGAGGTCAGGAGCAGAGTGGTCCTGGCAGAACCCAAACTGAGCATTGGTGAACAGGTTGCTGCTGAGAAAGTGCCGCTTGATGGCACTGTCAGTGACAACATCTTCCATCCTTTGCTGATGATTGAAAGTAGACTGATAGGATGGTTATTGGCAGGATTGGACTTGTCTTGATTTTTGTGGACAGGCCATACCTGGGCAACTTTTCACTTTGTTAGGTTGTTGCAAGTGTTGTAGCTGTATTAGAACAGCTTGGCTAATGGCGCAGCTAGTTCTGTCTTCAATACTATAGCCAGGATGTTACCAGGGCCCATAGTCTTTGCTGCATCCAGTGTCTTCAGCTGTTTCTTGATATCACGTGGAGTGAACCGAATTGTCTGAAGACTGTCATCTGTGATGCTGGGGACCTCAGGAAGGGGCGAGATGGATCATCCACTTGGCACCTCTGGCTGAAGATGGTTGCAAACGCTTCAGCCTCGTCTTTTGCACTGATGTGGATGGGGATGTTTTTGGAGCCTCCTCTTCTGGCTGTTGGTTTGATGTCCACCACCATTCACGACTGGACGTGGCAGGACTGCAGACAGCTGCCACGAAAAGCACTGAGATAATGTCCAGATAATCTGTTTTTTCAACAATGTTCGTTGACTGATGATTATCGGCTTAGGCTATCGTGTGAAACGGGGCCTCAACTTAATGTCCAATCTGTAAGTTGGCACCTCCAACAGTGCAGGTCTCCCTGAGGGACTCGAACCTGTGACCTGTTGACTCAGAGATAAGTGTGCAACCCACTGAACCACAGCTGGCACCATTACTAGACCTTTAATATATTATATAGAAAATGATATAAATTGTGGTACCGTAAACATTAGATAATTTTACGGCAGACTTTTATCAAGACTGAGTAATGTATTGCACAAAAGATGCATTGTCTATTAGTGAATTTCTGATTATTTGAGGAATTTTCGTGCAGTTATTTCCTTTCCATTTTGAGGAGCTGTCTGGATTGCTTTTACTTCTTTGTCAATTCCAGATAGACTCATGATACTTTTAGGAAAAATCTACCCATTTTCCCTGCCCCTAAGCTCTTCCTTTCTCTATCCCCCAAAAGGCTGACACATGCTGGGACACAAGGTTCTAACAATTGCTGGCCACACTCCAGTACTTCACACGTGAACCTAGACATTAAGTGATGGCGTACTATTCAACCACATCAGGCAGCGCTGCTGTATCCAATCCTATCCTCACCTGATACTCGCAGAGGTGTAACACTGTCCCCCTACGCCCACCCCCAGGATCGAACCTGACATCTTCCTGGCCTAAACCATTCATTGTCATACCAGACAAAGCCACTTTGGCCTGTGTGAGGTGGGAGAGTAGCTTGACCACTTTAATAACATTATATTGCTCTAAAAACCACACTCAGGGTTTCGCATTCAGTACATTTCAGAGATAAGTGACCATGGTAAGGGAGAGATATAGTGAGATATCAAAATGTACTTATTCCTAACCACATTACTGCTAATGTGTCATTAAAGGGAGAGAAAGCAAATCCTGTGTACAACGAATAACAGATTGCCAAATCTCTGGCACTCAAGGACATAAAGAGTTCACCAGCCTAATAAAGGAAGATTTGCTTTTATATTGCACCTTTGAGGACCTCAGCACATCCTAAAGAGCTTTACACCCAAAGAGGTACCTCTGAAATATCGTCACTGTTATGACGTAGGAAACAATAATGTGGCAACCATTTTGCGCACAGCTAGCTCCCACGGTCAGCAGTGTGATAATGACCAGATCATTTGCTTTCGTGATATTGGTTGAGAGATAGATATTGCCCGGATACTGGGGAGAGGTCTCTTCATCTTCTTCAAAATGGTGGCTGTGGGATCTTTTGGGTTCACCTGAGGGGATAGACGGGAACTCGGTATAAGTCTCATCCTAAAGACAGTGCAGCACTTCCTCAGTACTGACCCTCCGACAGTGCAGCACTCCCTCAGTACCGACCCTCCGACAGTGCAGCACTCCCTCAGTACCGACCCTCCGACAGTGCAGCGCTCCCTCAGTACCGACCCTCTGACAGTGCAGAGCTCCCTCAGTACTGACCCTCCGACAGTGCAGAGCTCCCTCAGTACTGACCCTCCGACAGTGCAGAGCTCCCTCAGTACTGACCCTCCGACAGTGCAGAGCTCCCTCAGTACTGACCCTCCGACAGTGCAGAGCTCCCTCAGTACTGACCCTCCGACAGTGCAGAGCTCCCTCAGTACTGACCCTCCGACAGTGCAGAGCTCCCTCAGTACTGACCCTCCGACAGTGCAGGGCTCCCTCAGTACTGACCCTCCGACAGTGCAGCACTCTCTCAATACTGACCCTCCGACAATGCAGCACTCCCTCGGTACTGACCCTCCGACAGTGCAGCACTCCCTCGGCACTGACCCTCCGACAGTGCAGCACTCCCTCGGCACTGACCCTGCGACAATGCAGCACTCCCTCTGTACTGACCCTCCGACAGTGCAGCACTCCCTCGGTACTGACCCTCCGACAGTGCAGCACTCCCTCAGTACTGACCCACCGTCAATGCAGCACTCCCTCAGTACTGACCCTCCGACAGTGCAGCACTCCCTCGGTACCGACCCTCCGACAGTGCAGCACTCCCTCGGTACCGACCCTCCGACAGTGCAGCACTCCCTCAGTACTGATCCTCCGACAGTGCAGCACTCCCTCAGTACTGCACTGGGAGTATCAGCCTGGACTTTGTGCTGTGGCGTGCGGCCTGAAACCACAATCTCCTGACTCAGCAGCGGGAGAGTTACCCTGACTGGTGTCCCTGTAATTACAAGATGACCACAAAGACTTTTCCAATTGCACAATTTACCAACAAAGAATTAACCCAGCACTTTAAAAGTTATTTATAAGGCAGTAGCACGACTGATTCTCATTCCAAGTTTGGAACAGATAAACAATAGCCTTTCAGATAAACAGTGTGGGTGATGCTTTGAATCACACGACACTGGAATGAGTCTCCCTGCTCGAAGTTCGAGGTTGTGGGGTAAATTTTAATTATTGAGCACTGGCGTTCTGGTGTTCAGGGGTTGCCAACTCCAGTGAGATGCATTCCTGGAGTTTTTAATCACATGACCTCCCACCTCCAATGCCCCCGCCCATTCCAACACTCTTGCTATTGATCGCCCGACACATTCATCCTTGAGGTAATGTGGATACAACCAGATAATTTATTTTGGTGACGTTGGTTGCCAGGACACCAGAGACAACTCCCCTGCTCTGCTTAAATAGTGGCTGTGTTTTCTTTTATGTCCACCTGAGAGTACAAATGGGGTTTACTACCTCCTCCCAAAGACAGCACCTCTGACAATGCAGCACTCCCTCAAATATTGGAGATGCTGGTATCGTTCTCCTTAGAGCAGGGAAGGTTTAGAGGCAATTTGATGGAGGTGTTTAAAATCATGAAATGTTTTGACAGAGTAAATAAGGAGAAGCTGTTCTCAGTGGCAGAATGGACACAGAATTAAGCTGATGGGAAAAGAGCCAGAGGCGAAAGGAGGGAACATTTTTCTACCCAGTGAGTTGTTGTGATCTGGAATGCGCTGCCTGAAAGGGCAATGGGTACAGATTCAATCGTAACTCCCAAAAGGGAATTGGATAAATACTTGAAAGGAAAAAAATATGTGATTGGGGTAAAGAGCAGGGGCGTGAGATTAATTAGATAACTCTTTCAAAGTGCTAGCACAGACACGATGGACTGAATGGGGCCTCCTTCTGTACTGCATCATCGCACCTGACCATAGGGAGAGATGTGTAACTGGCAGCTGATTTGATACGTCCCATTTTGCTCTCTCACCCAAAGTCAAAGCGCTAGCCTCCGTGTCTAAATAAAGACTTCCTTTTTTCTATTTAAAAGATTTGTGTTTGACAAATCTATTCGAGTTTATTGAGGTTGCAACTAGCAGGGTGGATAAAGGGGAACCAGTGGGTGCAGTATATTTAGATTTTCAAAAGGCATTCGGTAAGGTGCCACATGAAAGGATGTTGCATAAGAATAGGGCTCATGGTGTTGGGCGTAATATATTAGCATGGATAGAGGATTGGTTAAAGGATGGAAAGCAGAGAGATGAAATAAACGGGTACATTTCAGGTTGGCAGGCTGTTATTAGTGGGGTGCCGCAAGAAGCAGTGCTGGGGCCTCAGCAATTCACAATCTATATTAATGATTTAGATAAAGGGGCCAAGTGTAATGTATCCAGGTTTGCTGATGATAGAAAGCTAAGTGGGTAAGTAAGCAGTGAGGAGGACTCAAACAGTCTACAAATGAATAGACAGGTTAAGTGAGTGGACAAGAAGGTGGAGTATAATGTGGGGAAATGTGAGGTTATTCACTTTGGTAGGAAGCATAGAAAAACGGAATATTTTTAAATGGTGAGAAACTATTAAATCTTGGTATTCGGAGAGGTTTGGATGTACTTGTACAAGAAACATGGAAAGTTAACGTGCAGGTTCAACAAGCAATAAGGAAGACTAATGGCACGTTGGCCTTTGTTTCAAGGGGATTGGAGTACAAGAGAAAGAAAGTCTTGCTGCAATTATACAGGGTTTTGGTTAGACCACACGGTGTATAATTTTGGTTTCCTTAACTAAGGAAGGATACACTTGTCTTAGAGGCAGTGCAATGAAAGTTCACTAGATTGATTCCTGGATTGAGAGGGTTGTTCCATGGGGAGGGATTGAGTAGAATGGGGCTGTGCTCTCTGGAGTTTAGAAAAAAAAGAGAGGTGATCTCATTGAAACATAGAAGATTATGAGAGGGCTTGACTGGGTAGATCGTGAGAGGGTGTTTTGGGCACTGAGGGAATTAAGGGATATGGAGATAGTGTGTGAAAGTGGAGTTGATGCAGAAAATCAGCCATGATCTTATTGAATGATGGAGCAAGCTCAAGGAGCCGAATGGCCGACTCCTGCTTCTATTTCTTAGGCCTTTTTGTCCTTATGTTTCACACAAGCTGCAAACAGTGACCACAATAACCATGTAGTTTATCATAGAGTCATAGAATTATACAGCACAGAAACAGGCCGTTCAGCCCATCGTGTCTGTGACGGCCATCAAGCACCTATCTATTTTCATCCCATTTTCCAGCACTTGGCCCGTAGCCTTGTTTGCTATGGCATTTCAAGTGCTCATCTGAATACTTCTTAAGTGTTGTGAGGATTCCTGCCTCTACCACCACTTCAGGCAGTGCGTTCCAGATTCCAACCACCCTCTGAGTGAAAACGTTTTTCCTCAAATCCCCTCTCAACCTCCTGCCCCTTACCTTAAATCTACACCCCCTGGTTATTGACCCCCCCACGAAGGGAAAACGTTTCCTCCTATCTAACGTATCTATGCCCCTCATAATTTTGTATACCTCAATCAGGTCCCCCCTCAGCCTTCTCTGCTCTAAGGAAAACAACCCTAGCCTTTCCAGTCTCTCTTCATAGCTGAAATGTTCCAGCCCAGGCAACATCCTGGTGAATCTCCTCTGCGCCCTCTCCAGTGCAATCACATCCTTCCTATAGTGTGGTGACCAGAATTGTACGCAGTACTCCAGCTGTGGCCTAACTAGCGTTTTATACAGCTCCATCATAACCTCCCTGCTCTTATATTCTATACCTCAGCTGATTAAACATTATCAGATGAACATTTTTTTTGTGCCGTCTGTAAGATGTGTGCAGACTCCATGCTATCAACTGAGAAAGAGAAAAAACTGATAAACAGCTACAAAAAAAAAGTCTCAACTCTGACAAAACTGAAAACTTAGAAACCACCCTCAGTTTAGACCTGCTTCAGGTGAAGAAAATAACTTAGAGACTGTTTCAACTTAAAAAGAAAGACTTGCATTTCCATAGCGCCCATCATGACCTCAGGTCTGTCACAAAATGCTTTTCAGCACTTTTTGAAGTGTGGTTACTGTTGTAATGTCGCAAACGCTGCAGCCAATTTGCACATAGGAAGGTCCCACAAATAGCAAAGGAACAAATAATTTCTTTCTATTTAAGTTGGTTGAATGATAAATGCTGGCCAGTAGACCAGGGAGAACTCTCCTGCACTTCTTCAAAAAGTGCCATGGGATCTTTAACATTCACCCGAGAGGGCAGGCCAGGCCTTGGTTTAATATTCATCCACCTCCCCTTGGCATTCAATAGCATTGCTATCACTGAATCCCTCACCATCAACCATCCTGGGGGGACACCATTGGCAGGAACTCAACTGGAGCAGCCATATAAAGGCTGTGGATATGACAGCAGGACAGAGGCTGGGAATTCTGCAGTGAGTGACTCACTTCCTGACTTCCCAAAATCTGCCCACCATCTACAAGGCACAAGTCAGGAGTGTGATGGAATACTTCCCACTCGTTCGGATGAATGCGACTGCAGTAACACTCAAGAAGCTCAACACCATCCAGGACTGTTTCACACAATTGCCATTGGCCAGTTTTGCGAGGGCCTCTTGATGCCACACTCGTTCAAGTACTGCCTTGATGTCAAAGGCAGTCACTCTCACCTCACCTCTGGAATTCAGCTCTTTCACCCATGATTGGACACAGGTCGAGTGGCGCTGGAGAGGTCACCTTCCTCAGTGAAATTTCTCGCTCGCATCCTCACTCGCACTCCTCGCTCGCATCCTCACTCCTCACTCCCCCAAAGGGCTGTAAATGCTCAGATATTGGATATATTCCAAGACTGAGATTTTGGGCAATAAGGGAATCAAGGATTATGGGGAAGTGGAGTTGATGTAGAAGTTCAGCTTTATTGAATGCTGGAGAAGGCTCAGGGGCTGTATGACCTATTCCTGCTCCAATTTCTTCTGTTCCTCTGGTCTATATTAGAGTGAGGGCTGTGAGGGAGAGTTTACCTGCTGAATGACAATGGTGGGGGGGGGGGGGGGGGCGGGGGGGTGAGTTTTATGCTCTCCTACCGCCCCTCCCCGGTGGGTTTGGTGGCGGGGAGAGCATAAAATCGGGTGGGATGGTGGCGGGTGGGGCCCCCACTACCTTCCTGCCTCCACCAAAACTAAGTCCGGGACAGGAAGGCCTGTGACTGGCCTTCCTGCCACACTGGCAAATGCGGCCCTTAACTGGAAAATTAATGCCCAATTAGAAGGCTCAACCCACCGCTGATGCAATTAACTGTGCAGCGGGTGGCCCTGTCACTGCACAGGAAGCTTGTCACGAGAAACTGTGCGGGCTGCATCCCAGCTCTGGTTTCGGCAGGGGGTGGCTGCTGGGTGTCCCTCGTTAAAAGGCACAGCGTCTGAAAGAGGGGCCCAGCATCAGGAAGTGGGGGGGGGGTACTGGGAGCGATCCCCCTGCCCTTGCTACCAACCCCCCTGCACTCCCCTTCCTCGTGATCCCTCCTGCCCTGACCTAGGCCTGGGTCCAGCAACAGTCCTGGGCCTCAGGTAGGTGCTCCTCCATCAGCAACCACCGCATCCATGGTGGGGCTGCTGAGTGGAAGAGATGCTAGCCTATGATTGGTCGGCGACTCTCCGAGGGTGGGACTTCCATCACCAGGTTCCTTGATCCAGTGGAAGGTTTGCCGCTGTCCACTCAGATACCTGATCAGCACTAGATTCAGCAGCCTTCGGCAGAAGAGGTGATGTGGGAGCTTTTTCCACACGCCAAGGCTCCTGCAGCAACATAAAGTCCAGGCCACTGTGTCTGTGGGAAGGGAGGGAATGACAGTGGTTGGAGATGGAAATAATGGAATGTTCATCTGCAAATCTTTATTTCCTTGACCTGGAATGTGATGCTTGGACTGGTTAGGTAAACAAAGTCAGTGCATGGGAAAGATTAAGAATTAATTTTGGCAATTTTGTTGCTTATTGATGTCCTCCTTCTGAGGAAGTCTTGGGTTGATTTTAAAAGAATGATTTATTTCAAAGTCTGGAAGTTGGGAGTATGAACAGGACTGCCTGCTCCAGGATATCTTTGATCCTAAAGAGGGCTCATCCCCAAGTCTCCGAGAGGGAAGATTGTCGGGGAGGATTTCCACGGTACCTCAGTGCCAAGGAATCCCTCATGAGTCCTCCAGAGCAGCCGCTGTAAAATCAGCTCAGGAAAAAATGCAGGAGATTCTCAATGGCAATCTTAACTCCCTCTTGAATATATGTGTTCACCAAATGCATGAATTGACCTTTTTAAAATCTCTACCAGTTCACGCTGGAATGAGATTGGTCGAATTGTTGTCTTTCTGAGCCTGAGAGATTGATTGGTATTGTATCAACAATTAGGGCGGCACAGTGGCGCAGTGGTTAGCACTGCAACCTCACAGCTCCAGCGACCCGGGTTCAATTCTGGGTACTGCCTGTGTGGAGTTTGCAAGTTCTCCCTGTGTCTGCGTGGGTTTTCTCCGGGTGCTCCGGTTTCCTCCCACAAGCCAAAAAAAAACTTGCAGGTTGGTAGGTAAATTGGCCATTATAAATTGTCCCTAGTAGAGGTAGGTGGTAGGGAAATATAGGGACATTTGGGGATGTTGTAGGAATATGGGATTAGTGTAGGATTAGTATAAATGGGTGGTTGATGGTCGGCACAGACTCGATGGGCCGAAGGGCCTGTTTCAGTGCTGTATCTCTAAACTAAACTAAACTATCCCCTCATTGCTTTTAATTACCAGCCCTAACTTTCTGCAGCAAGTTTAATAGCAATTAACATGCAAATCAACAAGTTGTTAAAAATAACAGTGAGGCTGAGGATGAAATGCCGTTTGTGCAAAGTGAGCAGGGAGGTAGGCTCAAATAGATCAGCAAGTGAGTTCTGCAGATTTGCGACTCACCCCGTACCTCTTCAACCTCTGAACTCGCCAGCCGATTTGTGCATTAATAAGGGCATGTGTCGTTAACACGCCATTATTCTTCCGGCAAGATCCGGCCCATTGACTCCACACTGGGACATGACTGATCCCCACTCTCTCTCTCTCTCTCTCTCCCACCTGGAATGAGTCACGTTCCAACCAAGTGTAGGTGGGTGAATGGGCACCACAGTGCTGCAGCCTTATCCATTTGAGCCTGTCTCCTGCTGGGAGTACAGGAACTGTGACTTTACCGCATGGCATCAGAGTGCCTTCCGCTAACTGGTGATTCTCAGGTGAGTAACTCACCTCCGGACTCCTCAAAGCCTGTCCACCATCTACAAGGCACAAGTAGGAGTGGGATGGAATACTCTCCACTTGCTTGGATGGGTGCAGCTCCAACAACACTCAGGAAACTCGATATCATCCAGGACAAAGCAGCCCACTTGATTGGCACACCATCCATCACCTTAAACATTCACTCCCTCCACCACTGGCAGCAGTGTGTACCAGCTACAAGATGCGTTGCAGCAACTCGCCAAGGCTCCTTCGACAGCACCTTCTAAACCCGCGACCTCTACTACCTCGAAGGACAAGTGCAGCAGACGCATGGGAACACCACCCCTTGTTCTGTGGGTGCACCTACACCACATGGACTGCAGTGGGTTCAAGGAGGCAACTCACCATCACCTTCTCAAGGGCAATAAGGGATGGGCAACAAATGCTGACGTTGCCAGTGTCTTCCACGCCCCCTAAATGATTAAAAGAAACATAAATAAATAAAGGAGTGCAGCAAGAGAACGTCAGTGGGCTGTTCAACTGCTGGGGTGCTGCGGACTCACAGCTGAATCCAATCCCGTTACTATGTGATCTCCACACAATCGCCTGAAGAGCAGTCAGTGACATGAAATCTGGCCGATTATTCTCTCCTGTCTGGGCTGTCTACCAGCTTCCTGGCTCAGAGTAGGTCCAGCGGTTAAACCTGGGACATTCCTGGCCAGATTTCCTCACTTACTCACTGGATAAACTCCCTGGAGCAGCTCTTGACAGTGTGCGATTGTGTAAAACGGGAGATAACGAGTTGGCAGTTTGTTACTCACCTCTCCCGGTACTTCACTCGCGCAACTTATCTGCCACTTCTCCTACATTAGAACAATGACTATACTTCAAAATTAATTCATTAGCTATGGAGCACTTTTTGATATCCTGTGGTTGTGAAAGGTGCTATAGAAATGCAAGTTCTTTTTTTTTGTTTTTCTTTTTTTATCTTTCCACTCTCTTCAATAGAATTAATGATTGGTAAAATATGCTGTTAGTCATAGAGAGATACAGCACTGAAACAGGCCCTTCGGCCCACCGAGTCTGTGCCAATCATCAGCCATCCATTTATACTAATCCTACAATAATCCCATATTCCCTACCACATCCCCCCCCCCCTACTTTAATCCCATATTCCCTACCACCCACCTACACTAGGGACAATTTACAATGGCCAATTTATCTATCAACCTGCAAGTCTTTGGCAGTGGGAGGAAACCGGAACACTCGGCGGAAAGCCAAGCCGGGTTAATTCACGATCGCACACAACAACAAGTTGCATTTATGTAGTGTCTTTGATGTAGTAAAACATCCCAGGGGGCTTCATAGGAACTTCTGTCAAACAAAATTTGACACTGAGCCTGAGCCACATGAGGAGATATTAGGGCAGATGACCAAAAGCTTGGTCAAAGAGGTAGATTATAAGGAGCGTCTTAAAGAATGATCGAAGCGGAGAGCTTTAAGCAGGGAATTCCAGACCTTAGGACTTGGGCAGCTGAAAGCACGGCCATCGATGGTGGAGCAATTAAAATCGGGGAGGTGCGAGGAACCAGGATTGGAGGAGTACAGAGATCATGGAGGGTTGTGGGGCTGGAGGAGGTTTGCAGAGATAGGGAGAGGGTGAGGCCATGGATGGATTTGAAACCGAGGATTAGAATTTTAAAATTGAGACACTACTGGACCGGGAGCCAGTGTAGGTCAGCGAGTTAGGATATGGTACAAAGTCAAAATAAACCCAACTGACCCAATATGCAGGGAGGGTGCGGTCATAAAAGATATAAAATTGATAAAAGTTAGATCCCTCATATATTTTGATTGCAAATATTGTAATCAAATTTGTTCAGCTAAATGTACTTAAGACATTTATTGCAGAGTTGTGGGGAAATTTACAATATCCATCTGTCATCCGATGTCCTCAGGGTGGATTGTTATTACAATTACTCCATATATTATTGGAACTCAACCAACTCGTTATTTTTTGGGGGAGGAGAATATAGCATTCACAAATGGAAAACTTTCGATTTCATTCATCCAGAGTCGGTAACGTAGACTTGGTACACCCAAGATCCAGAGTAAATCTCCCTCTACACTGTCCCCATCAAACACTCCCCAGGACAGGAAAAAAAGAAAAAAAAAAAGGGAAAAAAAAAACGGGGTTAGATACAGAGTAAAGCTCCCTCTACACTGTCCCCATCAAACATTCCCAGGACAGGTACAGCACGGGGGTTAGATACAGAGTAAAACTCCCTCTACGCTGTCCCCATCAAACACTCCCAGGACAGGTACAGTACGGGGGTTAGATACAGAGTAAAGCTCCCTCTACACTGTCCCCATCAAACACTCCCAGGACAGGAAAAAAAGAAAAAAAAAAGGGAAAAAAAAAAACGGGGTTAGATACAGAGTAAAGCTCCCTCTACACTGCCCCCATCAGACACTCCCCAGGACAGGTACAGCACGGGGGGTTAGATACAGAGTAAAGCTCCCTCTACACTGTAAAAAAAAAGAAAAAAAAAAAAAAAAAACGGGGTTAGATACAGAGTAAAGCTCCCTCTACACTGTCCCCATCAAACATTCCCAGGACAGGTACAGCACGGGGTTAGATACAGAGTAAAGCTCCCTCTACACTGTCCCCATCAAACACTCCCAGGACAGGAAAAAAAGAAAAAAAAAAGGGAAAAAAAAAAACGGGGTTAGATACAGAGTAAAGCTCCCTCTACACTGTCCCCATCAAACATTCCCAGGACAGGTACAGCACGGGGTTAGATACAGAGTAAAACTCCCTCTACACTGTCCCCATCAAACATTCCCAGGACAGGTACAGCACGGGGTTAGATACAGAGTAAAACTCCCTCTACGCTGTCCCCATCAAACATTCCCAGGACAGGGACAGCACGGGGGTTAGATACAGAGTAAAACTCCCTCTTCGCGGTCCACATCAAATACTCCCAGGACAGGTACTGCACGCAGTTAGATACAGAGTAAATCTCCCTCTACACTGTCCCCATCAAACAATCCCAGGACAGGTACTGCACGCGGTTCGATACAGAGTAAATCTCCCTCTACACTGTCCCCATCAAACACTCCCAGGACAGGTACGGCACGCGGTTAGATACAGAGTAAAACTCCCTCTACGCTGTCCCCATCAAATACTCCCAGGACAGGTACTGCACGCAGTTAGATACAGAGTAAATCTCCCTCTACACTGTCCCCACTAATCCGATGAAGGGTCACTGACCCGAAACGTTAACTCTGCTTCTCTTTCCACAGATGCTGCCAGACCTGCTGAGTGATTCCAGCATTTCTTGTTTTTATTTCAGGTACAGCACGCGGTTAGATACAGAGTAAATCTCCCTCTACACTGTCCCCATCAAACACTCCCAGGGCAGCTACAGCATGGGTTAGATACAGCAGTTCCGGCCCAGCGGGGGTCAGCTCGGCCGGAACTGCTCATCGGACCCAGGCCCCGAAACCCTCCTCGGGAGCCGGTCCCGCACAACCCGAGCCGCCTCTTGGAAATGCCCTCCGTGCCATTCCAATCGGCGCGGAGGGGTTTCCTGTACGGGCTGCTCCTGCACACTTTCCACTTCCTCGCCCTCGTCAGCTGGCCGGACACACCCTGGCGGTCCGCGTTGCCATCTGGCGGCGAGGGGAAACCCCGATGGAGGTCTCTCTACGCGGGAGTCTTCCCCCTTTACATCGGGGACCTGGGGTGGAGGGTGCTGCACAGAGCAGTCCCGTGCAATAGGCTTTTAAGTAGGTTCACGGACTCCTAGGCCAGCTGTACTTTCTGCGGCCTGGACGAGTCCGTGTTCCACATTTATATGGAGTGTGCGAGGTTGCAGCCCCTATTTGAGTATCTGAAGAGGCTGCTCCTCAAATTCTGGCTGCACTTCAGTCCCACGCTCCTGATCTTTGGGCACCCGGTGTGGAGGGGCTCGGGCCGGGAGGAGGATCTCCTCGTCGGTCTGCTCCTGGGCCTGGCCAAGGTGGCAATTCACATGTCCAGGTTGCGGGCCGTCGGGGGGTCCGTCCTCCCCGATTGCCTGCCCCTCTTCCGCGGTTACATTCGCGCCCGGGTGTCCCTGGAAAAGGAGCATGCGGTGTCCGCCGGTACGCTTGAGGCCTTCCGCGACCGGTGGGCACCGCAGGGACTGGAGTGCATTGTCGACGCCGAGAATGGCATTTTAATTTGAGTTTTTGTTTATTTATCTGGTTTTAATAAAGTTATTTTAAAATATAAGTGTGTATATAAAGGGGGCCTGAGGAATAAAGGCCCCCTCGACAAAAAAAAAAATGGGTTAGATACAGAATAACTCATTAGAAAATGCTTTTATCCAGCTGCCGGGGTAGATTTGAAGCTTGTTCCTGGAGCTGATTGATCAGAGTGTTAACCTAGGGAGTTACACAGTTTATGTACAGTATTTTATGGCTGGAATATTGTCTGTTTATCCAGTAATATTGAACATTTGAAACATGAGGCCCCAGGTGCAAATATTAGGAACATCTTAATTGCTCTTAATATTGTACAGTCACCATCATGAAATACGTCCGTTGGCTTCTGAAGCAATGATGTGTACTTGTGATGAAGGGAAGAGAGCAAATCTCAGAGAGCATGGGGGAAGAGATTAGCATCACCCTGGACATGTTTTAGACACCTTGGGTTTGGAGAGTAACAACTAGCCTGTGTTCCCATTCGCAGAACTGTAGAAATTAATAGCACAGGAGCAGGCCCAGGCCATTCGGCCCATCATATCAGAAGTTTTGCTAAACCTGCATCGATCCTTGTTTAGACCGCCTTGGAATATAGTTTTAATTATTTCATGGGATGTGGGCCAGCATTTGTTGTCCACCCCTAATTGCCCTTGATGACTGAGTATCTTGCTGGGCCTTGCTGTGGGTCTGGAATCACATGTGGGCCAGACCAGCTAAGGATGGCAGATTTCCTTCCCTCAAGGACATTAGTGAACCAGATGGGTTTTAACAACAATCAATGATTGACTGAGACTAGCTTTCAATTCCAGATTTTTTATCTATTAATTTAATTTATATTTCATCAGCTGCCTTGGTGGGATTTGAACCCATGTCTCTGAGACCTGGGCCTCTGGATTACTAGTTCACTAGTAATTACCACTATGACATCATCTCCCCTGTGTATAAGTTTTGGTCTCCAAATTATGAAAAGGAGGAGAGATATTGGAGAAGGTGCTAAAAAGATTCACAAGACTGATGCCATAATTGAGAGATTATACCGCTCAGGGAGAAGATATTGGGAGAAGGTGGGTGGGTGGGGGTGAGGGATATTGGGAGAAGGTGGGTGGGTGGGGGTGAGGGATATTGGGAGAAGGTGGGTGGGTGGGGGTGAGGGATATTGGGAGAAGGTGGGTGGGTGGGGGTGAGGGATATTGGGAGAAGGTGGGTGGGTGGGGGTGAGGGATATTGGGAGAAGGTGGGTGGGTGGGAGTGAGGGATATTGGGAGAAGGTGGGTAGGTGGGGGTGAGGGATATTGGGAGAAGGTGGGTGGGTGGGGGTGAGGGATATTGGGAGAAGGTGGGTGGGTGGAGGTGAGGGATATTGGGAGAAGGTGGGTGGGTGGGGGTGAGGGATATTGGGAGAAGGTGGGTAGGTGGGGGTGAGGGATATTGGGAGAAGGTGGGTGGGTGGCGGTGATGGATATTGGGAGAAGGTGGGTAGGTAGGGGTGAGGGATATTGGGAGAAGGTGGGTAGGTAGGGGTGAGGGATATTGGGAGAAGGTGGGTAGGTAGGGGTGAGGGATATTGGGAGAAGGTGGGTGGGTGGGGGTGAGGGATATTGGGAGAAGGTGGGTGGGGGTGAGGGATATTGGGAGAAGGTGGGTGGGTGGGGGTGAGGGATATTGGGAGAAGGTGGGTAGGTAGGGGTGATGGATATTGGGAGAATGTGGGTGGGTGGGGGTGAGGGATATTGGGAGAAGGTGGGTGGGTGGGGGTGAGGGATATTGGGAGAAGGTGGGTGGGTGGGGGTGAGGGATATTGGGAGAAGGTGGGTGGGTGGGGGTGAGGGATATTGGGAGAAGGTGGGTGGGTGGGGGTGAGGGATATTGGGAGAAGGTGGGTGGGTGGGGGTGATGGATATTGGGAGAAGGTGGGTAGGTGGGGGTGAGGGATATTGGGAGAAGGTGGGTAGGTAGGGGTGTGGGATATTGGGAGAAGGTGGGTGGGTGGGGGTGAGGGATATTGGGAGAAGGTGGGTGGGTGGGGGTGAGGGATATTGGGAGAAGGTGGGTGGGTGGGGGTGAGGGATATTGGGAGAAGGTGGGTGGGTGGGGGTGAGGGATATTGGGAGAAGGTGGGGGTGAGGGATATTGGGAGAGGGTGGGTGGGGGTGAGGGATATTGGGAGAAGGTGGGTAGGTGGGGGTGAGGGATATTGGGAGAAGGTGGGTAGGTGGGGGTGAGGGATATTGGGAGAAGATGGGTGGGTGGGGGTGAGGGATATTGGGAGAGGGTGGGTGGGGGTGAGGGATATTGGGAGAGGGTGGGTGGGTGGGGGTGAGGGATATTGGGAGAAGGTGGGTGGGGGTGAGGGATATTGGGAGAAGGTGGGGGTGAGGGATATTGGGAGAAGGTGGGTGGGTGGGGGTGAGGGATATTGGGAGAAGGTGGGTAGGTAGGGGTGATGGATATTGGGAGAATGTGGGTGGGTGGGGGTGAGGGATATTGGGAGAAGGTGGGTGGGTGGGGGTGATGGATATTGGGAGAAGGTGGGTAGGTGGGGGTGAGGGATATTGGGAGAAGGTGGGTGAGTGGGGGTGAGGGATATTGGGAGAAGGTGGGTGGGTGGGGGTGAGGGATATTGGGAGAAGGTGGGTGGGTGGGGGTGAGGGATATTGGGAGAAGGTGGGTGGGTGGGGGTGTGGGATATTGGGAGAAGGTGGGTGGGTGGGTGTGAGGGATATTGGGAGGAGGTGGGTAGGTAGGGGTGTGGGATATTGGGAGAAGGTGGGTGGGTGGGTGTGAGGGATATTGGGAGAAGGTGGGTGAGTGGGGGTGAGGGATATTGGGAGAAGGTGGGTGGGTGGGGGTGAGGGATATTGGGAGAAGGTGGGTGGGTGGGGGTGAGGGATATTGGGAGAAGGTGGGTGGGTGGGGGTGAGGGATATTGGGAGAAGGTGGGTGGGGGTGAGGGATATTGGGAGAAGGTGGGTGGGTGGGGGTGAGGGATATTGGGAGAAGGTGGGTGAGTGGGGGTGAGGGATATTGGGAGAAGGTGGGTGGGTGGGGGTGAGGGATATTGGGAGAAGGTGGGTGGGTGGGGGTGAGGGATATTGGGAGAAGGTGGGTGGGTGGGGGTGAGGGATATTGGGAGAAGGTGGGTAGGTGGGGGTGAGGGATATTGGGAGAAGGTGGGTAGGTGGGGGTGTGGGATATTGGGAGAAGGTGGGTGGGTGGGGGTGAGGGATATTGGGAGAAGGTGGGTGGGTGGGGGTGAGGGATATTGGGAGAAGGTGGGGGTGAGGGATATTGGGAGAAGGTGGGTGGGTGGGGGTGAGGGATATTGGGAGAAGGTGGTTAGGTGGGGGTGAGGGATATTGGGAGAAGGTGGGTAGGTGGGGGTGAGGGATATTGGGAGAAGGTGGGTGGGTGGGGGTGAGGGATATTGGGAGAGGGTGGGTGGGTGGGGGTGAGGGATATTGGGAGAGGGTGGGTGGGTGGGGGTGAGGGATATTGGGAGAAGGTGGGTGGGGGTGAGGGATATTGGGAGAAGGTGGGGGTGAGGGATATTGGGAGAAGGTGGGTGGGTGGGGGTGAGGGATATTGGGAGAAGGTGGGTAGGTAGGGGTGATGGATATTGGGAGAAGGTGGGTGGGTGGGGGTGAGGGATATTGGGAGAAGGTGGGTGGGTGGGGGTGAGGGATATTGGGAGAAGGGTGGGTGGGGGTGAGGGATATTGGGAGAAGGTGGGTGGGTGGGGGTGATGGATATTGGGAGAAGGTGGGTAGGTGGGGGTGAGGGATATTGGGAGAAGGTGGGTAGGTAGGGGTGTGGGATATTGGGAGAAGGTGGGTGGGTGGGGGTGAGGGATATTGGGAGAAGGTGGGTAGGTGGGGGTGAGGGATATTGGGAGAAGGTGGGTGGGTGGGGGTGAGGGATATTGGGAGAAGGTGGGTGGGTGGGGGTGAGGGATATTGGGAGAAGGTGGGTGGGTGGGGGTGAGGGATATTGGGAGAAGGTGGGTGGGTGGGGGTGAGGGATATTGGGAGAAGGTGGGTGGGTGGGGGTGAGGGATATTGGGAGAAGGTGGGTGGGTGGGGGTGAGGGATATTGGGAGAAGGTGGGTGAGTGGGGGTGAGGGAAATTGGGAGAAGGTGGGTGGGTGGGGGTGAGGGATATTGGGAGAAGGTGGGTGGGTGGGGGTGAGGGATATTGGGAGAAGGTGGGTGAGTGGGGGTGAGGGATATTGGGAGAAGGTATGTGGGTGGGGGTATGCACCTTGAGAAAGGGACAGGCGGTTTGAACTCGAGACTTTTTTCCATACTTACACATCCTCAGATTCGATGTTCATCTTATGACCCCAGTAATAAACCTCATGCTGATGGAGTATAGGGAGAAAATCGGGTGTGTTCTGTAACACACAAAACATCCTCCACATGAATCACAGAAAGTTAACAAGCAAGAAAACAATTAGGAAGGCAAATGATAACTTAGCCTTTATCATAAGAGGACTCGGGTGTGGAGTAAAGAACTCTCACTGTAATTATATAGGGCCTTGGTGAGACCACACCTGGAGTACTTTGCCGTTTTGGTCTTCTTATCTAAGGAACGATATACTTACCTTAGATTGAATGGAATGAAGATTCATTAGATTGATTCCTGGGAGGGGAGTTATCCAATGAGGAGAGAATGAGTAGACTAGCCTTATATTCTCTGGAGTTTAGAAGGATGAGAGGTGATCTCACTGAAGCATATAAAATTCTTCAGGGACGTGACAGGTTAGGAGTGTGATGGAATACTCTCCACTTGTCTGTGGAGCTCCAACAACACTCAAGAAGCTCAACACCATCCAGGACAAAGCAGCCCGCTTGATTGGCACCCCATCTACAAACATTTACTCCCTCCAACACCGACGCACAGTGGCAGCAGTGTGTACCATCTACAAGATACACTGCAGCAACGCACCAAGGCTCCTTCGACAGCACCTTCCAATCCCGCGACCTCTACCACCTAGAAGGACAAGGGCAGCAGACGCATGGGAACATCTCCACCTGCAAGTTCTTCTCCAAGCCACACACCATCCTGACTTGGAACTATATCGCCGTTCCTTCACTGTCACTGAGTCAAACTCCCTTCCTAACAGCACTGTGGCTCACCACCACCTTCTCAAGGGCAATTAGGGATGGACAATAAATGCTGGCCTAGCCAACAATGCCCACATCCCATGAACGAATAATGAAAACGATGTTCCCCTTGACTGTGGTACCCTAGAAATGGGGTCACAGTCTCAGGATCAGGGGTCGGCCATTTAGGACTGCGATGAGGAGAAATTTCTTCACCCAGAGGGTTGTGAATCTTTGATTCTCACCCAGAGGGCTTTGGATGCTCATTCAGTCAGTATATTCAAGTCCGAGATTAATAGGTCTTTGGGTACTAAGAAAATCACAGGTTATGGGGCTAGTGCAGGAAGGTGCAGCTAAGGTAGATGATCAGCCATGATCTTATTGAATGGCAGAACAAGCTCAAGAGGCTGAATGGCCTAAACCTGCTCCTATTACTTAGATTCTTAATTTACATCTATATAGCACCTTTAACAAAGTAAAACATCCCAAGAACCTTCACAGGAGCATTATCACACAATATTTGACACAGAGCTGCATAAGGACAAGTGAACCAAAGCTTGGTCAAAATGGTCAGTTTTAAGGAACGTCTTAAAGGAGGAAAGAGGTTTAGGGAGGGAATTCCGGATCTTAGGGCCCAGGCAGCTGCGGGGTGACAGGTGAACAGGATTTATTGACTTGGAACAGGCGGCAAAGAATGAAAATCTACCCCTTCCTTTTCTAGATGAGAGGCACTAAAAGGTTAAACCGACCACTTAAAAATGCAATTTAAGCAGCAACTCTGCGCCGGACTGTCTTCATATGTTTTACTGCATTCTCACAGTCCTGCACAGAAACTGTCCTAAGCCTTTGCTTCTATTTTAAACCCATCCAAAGTCCTGATTGCACAATCTGCTCTGTAGTTTTCCATGAGATCTCGTCCAAAAAACATTTCAGTGAGGTCCCTTCCCATTCACCCACTCATGGGTCAAACTTTCCCCTGTGTCAACAGAGGAAAAAAAACACTACAATTTGTATTTGTAAAGAGCCTGTCACGACCCCTTGGAATATCTCAAATGGCATTTCCGCCCACAAAGTGCTTTTTCAAATGTAGTCAGTGATGTAGGAAATGCAGCAGCTAATATGCACACAACAAGCTCCCACAAACAGCAGTGTGATAATGGGAAGTTTTTTTTTAGTGATGTTGATTGGGGGACACTGGGGAGAACTCCCCTGCTGTTCTTCAAAATAGCGGCCGTGGGATCTTTTACATCCACCTGAAAGAGACAAATGGGGCGTCGGTTTAGCGTCTCATCTGAAAGACGGCACCTCTGACAGTGCAGCACTCCCTCAGTACTGCACTGGCAGTGTCAGCCTGGACTTTGTGCTCAAGTCTCTGATGGAGGGCTTGAAACCACAACCTTCTGGCTCAGGCACACTGTCGGGTGTCCTTGTAGATACAAGGCGACCACAAAGACTTTTCCAATTGCGCAATATACAAACAAAGCATAAAGCCAGCACTTTAAAAGTTATTTTTAAGCAAGAGGAAGGATTGAGTCTCATTCCCAGTTAGGAACAGATAAACTGTAGCCTTTCAGATGCTTTGAATCACATGATACTGCAATGATTCTCACTGCTCGAACATTGATGTTCTGGGGTGGATTCTAATTATTGGGCACTCGACCCTGCTGGTGGGAGTTCCACTGTGCAGGGGTTGCCAACTCCAGCGAGGCGTAGTCCTGGAGTTTTTAACACATGACCTCCAGTCTCCATTGGCCCTGCCCCCTCCAATGCTCCCACTATTGGTCGCCTAACATGTCCATACACACAGTGCTCCGCCTGCCCATGACCAATTGGAAACCCCAACATAGGGAGATGGTGGCGTAGTGGTTATGTCACTGGCTGGTAATCTAGAGGCCCAGGCTAATATCTTGCCGACACGGGTCCAAATCCCACCAAGGCAGCTGGTGGGATTTAAATTCAGTTAATTAAAAAAAAGTCTGGAGTTGAAAGCTAGGCTCAGTAATGTTGCCATGGAACTATCACTGATTGTTGTGAAAACCTATCTGGTTCACTAATGCCCTTTAGGGAAGGAAATCTGCCGTCCTTACCTGGTCTGGCCTACATGTGTGTCCAGACCCACAGCAATGTGGTTGACTCTTAACTGCTGCAATGGCCTGGCAAGCCACTCAGTTGTCAAGGGCAATTAGGGATGGGCAATAAATGCTGGCCTTGCCAGTGACACCCGCATCCCATGAAAGAATTTTAAAAAAGACACTTCATCACCCAATTGGGCAATAGTTAAACAAGTTCTGGCTCTCAGTTAAACAAGGTTTTTACCTCCCCCATCAGCAATATTGTTCTAACTAAAAGAAGTGTCCAATGAGAATTGCAAAAGAAAAATATTTTCTTTAGTGCTTCAGTGATTTTTCTGCAGGTTTTTATCCTCGCAGCAGTGTCCTGGGGATTAATTTTCAATTCCTGGAAGCTCTAGGGGGCAGCCCCAGTCAAGGGGCAGAGGGGGCTATGGATGGGAGAGGCTTGGGAAGGTGGGTAGGTGGGATTGGGGGATGTGGTGAGAAGATGGGTGGGTTGGGGTGAGCACTATGAGAAAGGAACGGGCAGGTTGGTCTTTGCAACTTTCTTCTATCCTTACATATACTTGAGGTCAACTTTGTTGTTAAGCATCATGTTGGAAGGAGCACTGGGAGCAACTTGCATTCCGAAGGGATCGCTCCCTCCGTGACACCCTAGTCCACTCCACCATTACCCTCACCACCTCGTCCCCTTCCCACGGCACCTTTCCCTGCAAGCACAGGAGGTGTAATACCTGCCCCTTTACCTCCTCCTCTCCTCACTATCCAAGGCCCCAAACACTCCTTTCAGGTGAAGCAGAGATTTACTTGTACTTCTTTCAATGTAGTATACTGTATTCGCTGCTCACAATGTGGTCTCCTCTACATTGGGGAGACCAAATGCAGACTAGGTGACCGCTTTGCGGAACACCTCCACTCTGTCCGAAAGCATGACCCCGAGCTTCCGGTTGCTTGCCATTTCAACACTCCCCACTGCTGTCATGCTCACATCTCTGTCCTGGGATTGCTGCAGTGTTCCAGTGAACATCAACACAAGCTCGAGGAACAGCATCTCATTTATCGATTAGGCACACTACAGCCTGCCGGACTGAACATTGAGTTCAATAATTTCAGAGCATGACAGCCCCCCATTTTACTTTCATCTTTATTTTTTGTGTTTCTTTTATTTTAGTTTGTTCAGTTTGTTTCTACTGTGCCTACCCACTGTTTTTTCATGTTTGTGCTTGTGGCTGTTTAGTTTTCAGTCAGTCCATTAACACCCTCTCTGTACTAATGCTTTATCTTTCAACACACCATTAACATATTGTTTGCCTTTGCTCCTTGAGCTCTGCTCAGTTATTCAGTGACCTTCTCCTATCAACACCTCTTTTGTTATCTCTTGCCCCACCCCCGCTTTACTTGCTTATAACCTTTTACATTTCTTATATTTGCCAGTTCTGATGAAGGGTCACAGACCTGAAACGTTAACTCTGCTTCTCTCTCCACAGATTCTGCCAGACCTGTTGAGTTTTTCCAGTACTTTGTTTTTATTTTGCATTTATATAGAGCCTTTACCATAATAAATGTCCTAAAGGCTCTGCACAGGAATTTAATCAAATAAAATTTTACACTGAGCCACATTTGGAGATATTAGGACAGATGGCTAGAAGCTTGGTCAAAGAAGTAGGTTTTAAAGAATGTCTTCAAGGAGAAGAGAGGCGAGAGTCACCCACTGACTGGTGTCCGTGTAGTTTTAAAGCATCCACAAAGTGCTCTGCAGATTATGTAATATGCTGATAAAGGGTAAAGCCAGCACTTTAATAGTTATTTATAAGGCAGAGACAAGACTGGCTCTTGTTCCTAGTTCAGAACAAATAAACAATAGCCTTTCAAATAAACAGTGTGGGGGCGTTTTGAATCACACGACACTGGAATGAGTCTCACTGCTCAAAGTTCAACGCTCTGCGGTAGATTTTAACTATTGGATTGCCAACTCTGGTGGGACACATTCCTGGAGGTTTCATCACATGATCTCCAACAGCCCCACCCCCTCCAATGCGCCTGCCATTGGTCATCTGATACATCCACCCCCACAGACCCCAGGGCCAATCAAAAAGCCAACAGGCTCTTTGTTACCCAATTGGATGAGTCTGGACAAACAACAGTTGTTTTTCCCCCTAATGCCGTTATTGTGATAAATAATAAACAAAAGCATTCATTGAAAATGGCAAAATAAACACCATGATTAAAAGCGGCTCTGATTATTTTCCCTGGCTTTCTGCTCCCAGCAATGTCCTGGAGATTAATCTTCAGATCCTGGAGAGTCAGATACAGGTCAGGAAGCGTGGGAAAGGTGGATCGGTGGGGTTGAGCCATGTGCCGAGACTGTGGGAATAACCTTTCCTGTTTGCTTTTGCCCCGTTCTTTTTCTACAGAAGGTTGTGGTGAAGGAGTTTTCTTGCTGTGTTGGGCGAGAGGCTGAACGATGAATACAGTAGTGAACTCGCCGATGGTCAATGCAGTATCTGCGCACGTGTTGGAAATCTGGGCCATCGTGCTGGTGATCCTGGGCACGGTCATCCTGATGAGCTTCCTCATGTTCGGCCCCGCTTTGTCCATCATCATCTACCGAATCTGGAGATACCCACCACAGAACACTGTGGTGTGACTGGCGTTGGGGTGATCCTTGACATCAGAAGCACCATGACCTATGACATCAGAGGCAACATGACCTATGGCATCAGAGGGACAGCGACCTATGACATGAGAGGCACCATGACCTGTGACATCCGACACAGAATGACCTGTGACGGTTTGGCCCATTCAGGGTGGACTTCCTTGGGAAAGCATGAATTCTTTACACAACATCTCCAAGAATAAGACTGAGTTTCCGGCAATGAATGAAAGAGTTTGTTTTGTTGAAAAATGGATGACCCTTGGAATCTCCGGAAGATAATGTCTCATCAGTATATATGTGCCAAGGTTGTAAGACATTTACTCCTGCTGTCCCCAGACTTTGTGTTGTCCATGCTATTGTCCTTAGATAGTCATCTTTATTCTCAATTGAAGCAAGACAGAGACTTGTTGATGCACTGGGTTCAACACTCAGGCCACTCGCCCATGGGATCAAATTTAGTTCAGGCTGCTGGGATGTCAGTCTCTGCACTCAGCTGCCTGTAAAGCTCCGATGTGAAATGGTTTGGACAGTCGCAGACTGGTTCCTAATGGACATTTCAGTACTAGCCCCTAGTTCCTCACTAGTTGGGAGTAAATCCTCACTGTCCCATATTGAGAGCAATGGAAGTTGAATGATGTGAGAAATGGAAAATTGCAACAGTGTCGCTGTAGGAGGCACACAGCTGAGGAGGCATTGTTTGGGCAGGACAGAGGGAGCTTAACTTTGTATCTTACCCACGTTGTACCTGCCCTGAGACAGTGTAGAGGGAGCTTTACTCTGTATCTAACGCTGTGCTGTACCTGCCCTGGTAGTGTTTGATGGGACAGTGTAGAGGGAGCTTTACTCTGTATCTAACCCCGTGCTGTACCTGCCCTGGTAGTGTTTGATGGGACAGTGTAGAGGGAGCTTTACTCTGTATCTAACCCTGTTTTTTTTTAATTTTTAAAATAACTTTATTAAAAAAACAGAAATAAACAAAAACTCAAATTAAAATGCCATTTTCGGCGTCGACAATGCACTCCAGTCCCTGCGGTGCCCACCGGTCACGGAAGGCCTCAAGCGTACCGGCGGACACCGCATGCTCCTTCTCCAGGGACACCCGGGCGCGAACATAACTGCGGAAGAGGGGCAGGCAATCGGGGAGAATTTGAGGAGCAGCCCCTTCAGATGCTCAAAGAGGGGCTGCAACCTCGCACACTCCGTATAAACATGAAACACGGACTCGTCCAGGCCGCAGAAAGTACAGGCGGCCTGGAAGTCCGTGAACCTGCTTAAAAGTCTATTGCACGGGACTGCTCTGTGCAGCACCCTCCACCCCAGGTCCCCGATGTAAAGGGGGAAGACTCCCGCGTAGAGTGACCTCCATCGGGGTTTCCCCTCGCCGCCAGATGGCAACGCGGACCGCCAGGGCGTGTCCGGCCGGCTGACAAGGGCGAGGAAGTGGAGAGTGTGCAGGAGCAGCCCGTACTGGAAACCCCTCCGCGCCGATTGGAATGGCACGGAGGGCATTTCCGAGAGGCGGCTCGGGTTGTGCGGGACCGGCTCCCGAGGAGGGTTTCGGGGCCTGGGTCCGATGAGCAGTTCCGACCGAGCGGGGTCAGCTCCGCCGGGATCGCTCCGCACTCCCGAGCCCCCTCGCCACCCGCAGTGAGGGGCATCCCGGGGGTTTCGGCTACTCCTCCGCCCGCCGGACCGTCCCCGGAGTCGGCCGCCCGGACAGCCGAGGCGCTCTCCTCCGCCGGCGGGGGAGCACCCTGACTGGAGGCGACCATGTTCCAGACTCGGAATAGATCCCGGTAAAAGACAGGCAACTCCCTCAGAGAGGCGCGGCTAACAGACTCCACCGGGAGCTGCGTGTCGTCTTGAAGGCAGTGACACTGGCGGAAAAAATACGTCGCCAACGCACACCATCTGGGAGGACGCTCGATGTACAGGTATCTCTGCAGGGTCCAAAGGCGGAGAGTCGCAGCCTGGGTGCGGACACACACCAGCGACTGGCCGCCCTCCTCAATCGGGAGACTCAGGACCGCAGCAGAGACCCAGTGTTTCCTCTTGCCCCAGAAGAAATCGACGAGTTTCTTCTGGATCTTGGTGGCAAACGCAGGGGGCTGGGCCAAAGTGACCAACCGGTACCACAACATGGAGGCCACCAGTTGGTTTATGACCATCGCTCGGCCCCTGTAGGAAAGCACTCGGAGCAGTCCTGTCCAGCGCCCCAGCCGAGCGGTGACTTTCGTCTCCAACTCCTGCCAGTTTGCCGGCCAGGCTTCCTCAGCGGGGCTAAGGTGAACTCCCAGATAGAGGAGGTGCGTGGTGCTCCACGCAAAAGGTGTCATCTCCTCCGGCAGGGAGTCCACCCGCCACTGACCCACCAGGAGTCCAGAACATTTCTCCCAATTGATCTTTGCGGAGGACGCAGCAGAAAAGGTCTGCTGGCAGTCGCGCATCCTCCGCAAGTCAATGGGATCTGTGACCGCGAGGAGCATGTCATCGACGTAGGCTGAGAGGATGACCCGTATGGCCGGCTCACGCAGAGCCAATCCTGTCAACCTCCTGCGAAGCGGGCACAGGAAGGGCTCCACGCAGATGGTATACAATTGGCCGGACATGGGGCATCCCTGACGCACTCCTCTCCCAAAGCGAAGGGGCGCCGTCAAGGACCCGTTAACTTTGACCAGACACTCTGCGGTGGCGTATAAAAGTCGGACCCGGGCCACGAAATGCGGCCCGAGTCCGAAAACGCGCAGAGTCCCAAAAAGGTATTCATGATCCACCCTGTTGAACACCTTCTCCTGATTGAGGGAGAGAAAGGCAACCGACTGACCAGTCCTCTGGGAAAGATGGATCAGGTCCCGGACCAGGTGGGCATTGTCCTGGATGGACCGGCCTGGTACCGTGTAGGAGTGGTCGGGATGGATCATGTGGGCCAGCACGGAGTCCAGGCGGATAGACATAGCCCGGGCAAAGATCTTATAATCTGTGCTGAGGAGAGAGACCGGACGCCAGTTTTTAAGCAGGCGGAGATCGCCCCTCTTCGGCAGCAGGATGATGCCACGAGAGGGGCATCTCCCCGGTCGCCAGGCTTTCCCCCAGGACCCGCACGTAATCGTCCCCCAGGACGTCCCAGAACCTGAGGAACTCCACAGTCAGCCCGTCCAGCCCCGGGGATTTGCCCCTCAAGAGCTGTGGAGGGCGCCAGTCAGCTCCGCCAACGTGAGCGGAGCCTCCAATCCTTTGGCGCCCTCCGGGCTGAATTGCGGCAGGTATTCCCACAAAACTCTGCACACGTCCTCGCCGGACGGATCCGGAGAGAACAACGCACTGTAATAAGTACGGACCAGGAGGCCCATTTCCTCCGGATCCGTGATAGAGGATCCATCGTCGGCCAGCAGCTCAATGAGCTGCTTATGGACCCCCCGCCATTTTTCCAGCAAGTAGAAGGGCGAGGCACGGTCCAAATCTTCCAGGATCTGGATCCGCGACCTCACGTACGCGCCTCAGGACCCTACGAGCTGCAGGTCCCTCAGCGCGCCCTTCTCTTTATACGCCTGTCACAGGGCTGGGTCCACGACGGCATGACCGAGGCGGGACTCTAAGTCGAGCACCTCCCTCTCTAGGCGCCCGATCTTACTTCCTGCCTCTTGGTCGACCCCTTCGCGTACTCCTGATAGAAGACACAGATGTGAGTCTTGCCCACATCCCACCATAGCCTCAAGGAGGGGAAGCCCTCCTGCTTCCTTCTCCAGTCGGCCCAGAAACGACAGAATGAGTCCCGGAATCACTCGTCCTCCAGCAGCCGGTTGTTAAAGTGCCAGTACGCAGACCCCGCCCATGTGCAGAGCGGAGTGAACTCTGCCCACACCAGGTGGTGGTCCGAGCACGGCACCAGCCGCATGGAGGCCGCCGAGATGCGGGACACGTACGCCTGCGAAAAGTAGAGGCGGTCGATTCGGGACCCTCCCCCTCCAGATATCCATGTGAAGGCGCTGGAGTCGGGATGGAGATTCCGCCAGACGTCCACCAAATTAAGGGAGCTGATCAGTTCCCTCAACTTCTCCACCGACGCTGGGGACCAGAACGATCCCTCACCTCGAGGGTACAGTTAAAATCCCCCCCGAGGATGATGCACTCGCCGCTATCGATGGAGCTCAAGAGAGCGGACACTTGTTCAAGGAAGCGCGCTTGCAACGCGCCGAGCCTGGGCGCGTACACGTTCACAAGGTGGAGTGGCACGCTACCCAGGCGAACGGCGAGGTGGAGCAAGCGGCCCGGCACTAGCTCCTTGACCCCCAAGATCTCCGGCTGAAAAGTCGGGGCCAACAAGATAGCCACACCACTAGAAATAGGGGTAAGGTGACTCATGTAGACCCCACCCTGCCACTACAGGAATCAAGTGGCTTCGTCTCCCGGAATGGTGTGGGTTTCCTGCAGAAAGCTCACCGCATATCTCCCTTCCCTAAGGACTGAGAGATTGTGAAATCTGTGGTGAGACTCCCTGCTGCCGTTGATGTTGAGGCTGGCTATGGTTATCTTCATGTCAAAGGTACTTAAAACCCGTCACCAACACCTCACTGTGAGGAGGGAGCGGAAGAGCGCCTGGCCCTCCACTCCCCCAGCAACCCATTGAGGAATGCATTAAAACGGCGCCTCTCAACCAGTTTCACGTCTGCGCCCTTGCCCACTTTCTTGAGGGCGGCACGGACGGACTGAATGATTAGCGCCAGACTTGACCAAAGGCCGAGGGCCAGCTGAACTTTATTGCGGCAAACCCTGCAAACCGCGAGGAAATCCCGGAGTTCTGCCGTGGGGATGAGAGGAGACTCGGTGGGAGGCACAAAGGACTCCACCACCTCACTGGCGATGGAATCAAGGTCGTCCTCCGTGCCCCACACAGAGTCCCCGTCCTCCTCCGGGTCGTCACCGCCAGCGGCCGACACATCCACCACACACTGTGGGGTGGACATCCCGACCGCGCCAGCTGGTCCCGCCTCTGTCACGATCCCACCCCCAGGATCGATGGCGGAGGAGTCCTCTCTGGGTTCTACTGTGAAACTAGAGCCTGTGGGCACCAGCGGTCCAGGACCCCCTCCACCTCCGTCCCCAGGCCAATGAGCGGTCCAGGGGAGACGGAAGTTCCCGGCTCCGGAAATCCAGCCGGAGCCGAGACCGGAGGCAGAGAGAGGAGGTCATCTCCCTCTCCGCCAGCACCCACAGGCCCAGCAGATGGGGCAGTATTTTCAGTTATAACCAGGTCGGGTGTCTCCTGGTCGGTGGAGGACTCCGGCAGGGAGCGCCGACCCTTTGGCCCCTCGCCCTCCCCTCCACTCAGGGCACCCGACCCAGTGGCACTGGCAGAATGAGCGGCATCCCCAGGCTCCCCCACCGCAAGCAGGGCTCTACTTCCACCTTCAGGAGGTGCCTCATGTACAGGGGCCTCCCGTTCCCCTCCATCCTGAGGAAAAGGGAGCTCCTGCCCGGACTTTGTCACCTTGGTGGTGGTGGTTGTGGAAACCTGGGGACCCGAAACAGGAGACAGCTCCCCTTCAACAGATGGGCCCCGCACCTCAGGGCCCTGTGTTACATCTGTGGAGGGGTGCCTTCTCCTCTTTTTCCCAGTTGGGTGCGGAGGCGCAGAGACCTCCATGTAATCAGAGACCTCTGCCTCCGCACTCTTTTTTTATTCACTCTGGGCCTGAGCCCAGCCCGAGGGCAAGTGGGCTCCCTGAGATCGGACTTTGGGCTGAGCTCAGACTTGGGTTGTGTCACGGTGTCCAGGGGACGCGCCTCTCAATGTTTATTTTTCCTCCGCGCCTTCCTTCCAATTGGACGGGCACCCCCTTCCCTGCCGGAGGCCGTGAAAACCATAGCCTCTGGTACCAACTGAATAGTATCTGGTCGAGGTGTAAGGGGGGGTGGGAGGAGGTGCAGTGCCGCCACCCTGGGCTGCCGAGTTGGAGTTGGCAGCTAGGAGGTTGGGGCAGTTCTTCCGAACATGCCCCACCCCCTTACATTCATGGCACCGCACCCCGTCCAAGGTCCAGAAAATGCGGTAGGCCGTCCCCTGGAACTCTACATTGAAATGGCCCTCTGTAACCTCCTCCCGTGCCAGCTGCATGATTAGCTGGCGGCGGAAGGAGTACACATGCCGGAGGCTGTTCTCCCGAAGACCGAGCGGGACTGGAGTGAGCCCCCGTCTTTACCTCCCCCAGATGGGGAAGGTGGGGAAGGAGGAGCTCACCAGGAATGAAGGGCAGGACATTAGATAAAATGACCCTTTGCGCAGTGGCCTCCAGGGGGTCCACTGGCAGAAAGGTCCCGCCCACGGTGAGCCCCTTGTTCAGAGCCAGGGACACCGCCCGCTCGGTCCTCAGGAATAATACTGCCTTCCCGTACATTTTAGAGGCTGCAACAATGGCCGAAGGGCTAACAACCTCGGCCATTGCTTTCACACATGCCTCTATCATCATGTTCAGGTGGACGTAGCTCTTGACCCCATGCTTCGATGTTATAAATGCAAATAGTGACAGGGCAACAGGTGCAGCTGCAGCAACCGCAGCAGCATATGTACGGGAAGGCCCCGCCACCAGCAAAGGAGGGCTTACCATGGGGTTTAAGAGCCACACCCACCCCCAAGAAACAAAGCAAATTTACACAGTTGAAACAAAAAAAAAAGCAAACTTTAAACAAAGTGGAGTGGGAGAAGAGGAGGATAGGGGTAAAGGAAAAGGGGAGGATAGGTGACTGAGGCGACTGAGTGGAGGAAGGGAGAGAACGGCTGAAAAAGATGTTTGTTCCAACTGCCAGTTGGAGCACCTTTATCACAATTAGTCCAAATCTATTTGTAGTCTTCCAGTTGGGGGATGCTTCTTCGCCCGGGACGGCTGGAGCCGCCCGGTACTCTCCTCTTCTGATTTTAACAAGAAAGTCTTCACCCGGGCAACTCCAGCTGTCCCGAGCAGGCAGTTGGGGTGGGAAGGGTGCTCCCTGTGTGCAAACACCAATACAAATACAGGGGCCCCCTACTGGATTTGGCAACCCCACCCCTGAGTCTTCCGGCCTCTTCTCCCTCCCCCAAATAGTTAAAATTTAGAGTCCTTCAGGTACCCTGACACCCACCTCTCCAAAACAATTGCAGCCTTCCTTGATGGTTTCAATCCACTCTGCAGTCTCCTCTCTCCAGTTACTGCAGTCTCCCCACTCCACTCTGCGTTCACCTCTCTCCAGTTACTGTAGGCTCCACTCTGCAGTTGCAGCAGCACAGGTGCAGCTGCTCCCCCTGATTGCAGGCAGGAAGTGCTCCAAATTGCCCAACCAATCCCAGTGCTGTACCTGTCCTGGGAGTGTTTGACGGGACAGTGTAGAGGGAGCTTTACTCTGTATCTAACCCCATTTTAAAAAAATTCTTTTTTATGGGAGTGTTTGATGGGACAGTGTAGAGAGAGCTTTACTCTGTATCTAACCCCATGCTGTACCTGCACTGGGAGTGTTTGGCACTGACACTGAGTGCTTGAAATGGGAAGTGTGCTGTACTACAGGATCAGCATCCCTCACTTGATTCAGAGAATTGACCTTCAATAAAAACAATATTCAGCTAATAGGCACTGTACTTATTTCTTCTCTGTTGTGACTAATTTAGGATTATATCTTCCTACCTCATCCTCACTGTTTGCTGGGAGAGGTTCCAACTGTTTCTGGAATGAAATTACAGAGCAGTTGAAATTTTCAGATGTCTCAAGATACCCTGGTCTATGTTTCCCTCCTTGTTACAAGGTAAACTGTTGAGGAAGTGTTAGTGTGTGGGAGAGTTCCCCTCGAAGGAATATAGGACCAAAAATAAATTACAATTCAATTCAATGAAATTAGAGATTTGGGGGTGAATATCTTTTACATTTGTAGTTTTCCCTTTTTTTTGTTCATCAGTTCTTTCTACCCACACCCTTCTTCCTGCCCACCTTCCGTCTCTCTCTCTTTCCCTCTCTCTCTCTCTCCCCGAGTCTTTGCTGGGGTGGAGTTTGGTACCACCTAATCTCATCAGCCAATCTTCATGTAAAGTATGTATCAGACTGCCACGTTTATAAACTGTTTCACCTCTCACTTCCCCCTTTGGGATCTTCCTTACAACTCACCTCTCTGTCTTAAGATTTTGGTCACCATTCCATAATATCTCCTTATGTGGCTCAGCATCATTTTGTTTGATTTACACTCCTGAATAAGAACATTCAGCCCCTGGAGCCTGCTCCGCCATTCAATAAGATCATGGCTGATCTGATTGTGGCCTCAACTCCTCTTTGCTGCCTGCCCCGCCATAACCCTTGACTCCCTTGTAGATTAAAAAAGCTGTCTAACTCAGCCTTGAATATATTCAATGACCCAGCCTCCACTACTCTCTGGGGAAGAGAATTCCAAACACTAACGGTCCTCTGAGAGAAGAAATTCCTCCTTATCCCCATCGTAAATGAGTGACCTCTCATTTTGAAACTGTGCCTCCTAGTTCTAGATTCCCCCACAAGGGGAAACATCCTCTCACATCTACCCTGTCAAGCCCCCTCAGAATCTTATATGTTTCAATAAAATCACCACTCATTCTTCTAAACTCCAATGAATATCGGCCCAACCTGCTCAAACTTTCCTCAGAAGACAACCCCTTCATCCCAGGAATCAGCCCAATGAACCTTCTCTGAACTGCACCCAGTGCAAATATCTCCCTCCTTAAGGGGACCAAAACCATACACAGTACTCTAAGGTGCGGTCTCACCAATATCCTACACACTTGCAGCAAGACTTCACTACTTTTATACTCCATCCCCCTTGCAATAAATGCCAACGTTCCATTTGCCTTCCTAATTACTTGCTGCACCTGCACGCTAACTTTTTGTGATTCACGTACAAGGACACCCAGATCCCTCTGTACCGCAGCATTCTGCAGTCTCCATTTAAATAATATTCTGATTTTCTATTTTTCCTGCCAAAGTGGACAAGCTCACATTTTCCAACATTGTACTCTGTCTGCCAATTTTTTGCCCACTCACTTAACCTATCCATGTCCCTTTGCAGACACTTTGTGTCCTCCTCATAATTTGCTTTCATACCTTTCTTTGAATCATCCACAAATTTGACTACAACACACTGGGTCATCTAAGTCATTAATATAGATTGTAAATAACAGACCCCAGCACTGATCCCTGTGGCACTCCACTAGTTACAGCTTACTAACCTAAAAATGACCCATTTATCCCGACTCTCTGCTTCCTGTTAGTTAACCAATCGTCTAGCCCAACACCATGAGCTCTTGTGTAGTAACCTTTTGTGTGGCACCTTATCGAATGCCTTTTGGAAATCCAAATGCACTACATCCACTGGTTCCCCTTTAGCCATCCTGCTTGTTCTATGCTGTAATACATTTAGCAAACATGATTTCCCTTTCATAAATATGTTGACTCTGCCTGATTGTATTCTGATTTTCTAAATGTTCTGCTACTACTTCCTTAATAATGGATTCCAGCATTTTCTCACTGACAGATGTTCGGCTAACTGGCCGACAGTTTCCTGCTTTCTGTCTCCCTCCTTCCTTGAAGAGAGGTGCTCCAGATAGCGCTTTGTGATGTTTTTCATGTTAAAGGCACTATATAAATACAGATTGTTGTTGTTTCACCTTTCCTGCTCTGAGGAAGCAAAAAGGGGTTTGTTTCCAACCTGCCGTCTGATGCTCGGCTCGTAACTGTTGATGTTGTGTTCCCAGGTTTGTGCGCCTGCTCTGATTTACAACACCGGCTGACATCAACATCATTCTGGTCTCTGAGTATTTAAACAGCTGCAATGTTATTATTTCAGCACACATGCTGACGGTTGTTAATCGTATAACCACCTCCTGATCCTTGCAATCCAATCCATTGTACAATCCCAGATATCTGACTACTTTGAGGGTGCGACAGTGCAAGAACGTTGAGACAAGGTTACCAGTGTTTTCACAGAGGGTCTTTGTCTCCTGAAGGTTTAACAGCAAGTTCCCATGAGTGGCCCCTCCGACCAGAAGCCGTGCATTTTCAGTAATCCTTGCAGTAGCCTACTTACTGGATTAGACAGAGCTTCATGCTTGGCCACAAAACATTCCTTGAACAGAAAGAAAAGAAAGACTTGCATTGATATAGCACCTTTCACGACCTCAGGATGTCCCAAAGCACTTTACAGCCAATGAAGTCATTTTGAAGTGTAGTCACTGTTCTAGTACAGGAAACATGGCAGCCCATTGTGCACAGCAAGATCCCACAAACAGCCACGAGATAAATGACCAGGCAATCTGTTTCAGTAATGGTTGTTGAGGAAGAAATATTGTCCTTGGGTCCGGGGGAGAACTCCCTGCTCTTTGAAATAGTGGCCATGAGATATTTTGCATCCACCTGAGAGGGTAGGCAGGGGCTTGGTTTAATGTCTCATCCATTGCTGTTTCTGGGATCTTGCTGTGCGCAAATTATTTGCTGCATTCACTTTGAAAGTACCTCATTGGCTGTAAAGCCCTTTGGCTGTCCTGAGGTTGTGAAAGGTGCTATAGAAATGCAAGTTCTTCCGTTATGTAAACCTCTTCCCATTTCTTCTCTGCCACTTCCCCACGGCACTGATTCAATTCTTTACACATGGTTTCCAGGGATAGTTGGCAACCTATTTGTCCATGAAAGTCATCACAGCATAACTCAATCCTGCCCTCATCCGACATCCACACACAACAAGGGTCATTGGATAGGAGCAGGAACTCCGGCTGATTTCATCCCGACAATGTGGCTGAAAGAGACAATTATTGTGTCCCTACCAACAACCTCCCCCGCTCCCCCGTCCCTTCCTCACCACGTATCCCCTCCCCACCCTCCCCCACCAGCCATCCCCTCACTCCCAGCCCAGGCTGAGATCAGTTTACTCAGCACCAATTGGGAATTGTATTGGACCCTGCAACTACACTTCAGAAATTACTTCATTGTCTCTATGAAGCACTTTGGGACATCCGGAGGTGATGAAAGGAACAAGTTTGTTTTATTCATTCATGAGACATGGGCGTCGCTGGCCAAGCCAGCATTTATTGCCCATCCCTAATTGCCCTTGAGAAGGTGGTGGTGAGCTGTCTTCTTGAACCACTGCAGTCCATGTGGGGTAGGTACACCCACAGTGCTGTTAGGAAGGGGGTTCCAGGATTTTGACCCAGCGACAGTGAAGGAACGGCGATACAGTTCCAAGTCAGGATGGTGTGTGACTTGGAGGGGAACTTGCAGATGCTCTCAGTGGTTGAGGCCACGGGTTTGGAAGGTGCTGTCGAAGGAGCCTTGGTGAGTTGCTGCAGTGCATCTTGTAGATGGTACGCACTGCTGCCACTGTGCCTCAGTGGTGGAGGGAGTGAATGTTGAAGGTGGTGGATGGGGTGCCGATCAAGTGGGTTGCTTTGTCCTGGATGGTGTGGAGCTGCTCAAGTTGTATTTATATTTTATTTATAAAATAATGAATGGACTAGACTATGTTCCTGTTAGATGGGTTCAATTTTTCCAACTGGATGTGTTAGTGAGGAGTAATGAGGTCACATCTATATGTTATGTAAGGGTAGATCTAGGTTGGATGTTAGGTCGTGGTTCTATTCCCAGGGAATCGTGGATCTCTGGTACAGGCTCCAGCGTGTGTGATGGATGCTGAATCACTGAATTGCTTTGAGCGAGAGCTGTACCTGTTTCTGGCTGGAGCAGAGATCATCTTGTACAGAAAGGAACCGGGAATTCCGGGACAGAGTGATCTCCGGGAATTCCGGGACAGAGTGATCTCCTGGAGTAATCTTGGTTGCCGAAGGAGGTCAGAGAGGGATTTTCCACTTTTTCCTCATTCTCTATCTGGCTTTGACCTTTTTTCTCTTGGTGGAGATCGCAGAGCAGTGAATCGTGTCTGTATTCCGATGCTCGAGGTATCGGGATTACAGGGGACAGGTGAGATGGAGAGGAGGGACTGTTCCTGGCTTCCTGACCATCATTTTCATACATTGGTATGTTTTTAATAAAATTATTGCATCAGAGACGAGTTTAAACAGATATGGAAAGAAAGTCCTATATTTGTAAACTGCCTTCCATGACCCCAGGATATCCCAAAGCATTTCACAGCCAATTAAATTTTCTTTTTGAGGTGTAGTCACTGCTGCGAAGAATGAAACGTAGCAGCCAATTTGCACACAGCAAGCTCCCACAAACAGCAATTTGATTAATGATCAGATCATAAGTCTTATTTTTAATGATGTTGGTTGAGGGATAAATATTGGCCCAGGGCACCGGGGCGAACCCCCCTGCTCTTCTTCAAAATAGTGACCACAGGGTCTTTTCCTTCCACCTGAGGAGGCAGACAGGGCGACAGTTTATTGCCTGATCCGAAAGACAGCACCTTCAACAGTGTAGCACTCCCTCAGTTACTGCACTGGGAGCGTCAGTCTGGATTATGTGCCCAAGTCTCTGTAGTGGGACCCACTTCTGACTCAGAGGTGAGACAGAGCTACCTACTGAGCCACAGCTGATACATGCGGAATGTGTATCTGCATCATCGCATGTCGTTACTGTGAGATGGTTGCCTGAGGGCACAGGTATCCCTGTTGCTTTGATTTGGGAGGACTGTGTTCAAACTGTACAACTACATTTGATCAGTGGGCAAGTTGAAGCATGAGAAAGAGTAAATGGTATCTGAATGTTGAGGGAAAACTATCACTAACAAGCAAGGAGACTTATGGTAAAACATGGATCTGTCACTAGATTGGCTGCATTCAAACAAACAGTAAGGCCTGTAACCTCCCTGGACCATGTTGGGGGTCACCTGGTAATGCTATAGTTGCTGGTTGTAGGGTTTGGACCCTATCATCCCTACCTCTGAACCGTGGGAGGGGGGGAATAAGGCAATTGGAATGTTGTTTGGTAGCTCCACCACTGTTCGACACCGAACCCTTATTTCACCCAACAGAAACCTGCCCAACATGTGCACCCCTGAACCCTACAGCCTCTTCATCCAGACCTTTGCTCCCCTCGCTTCCCCCTTGCCGCTCTGCTCTCCAGAATCTTCCATTCTGTGCTCCCAGGGACCCTCAACACATCTTATTTCTTTGCTGCTGCTCCATTACAGACCCATCAAGATTGACGTCAATCGGAGTCTCAAATTGTGCATTAGTAATTATTCACTGTCGTTCCAGTCCTTGCCAACTCTAACTTGCTGTAACACATCAGACCAGCAGCTATACAGGATGTTAGTAATAGTGAGAGAAGTGGAAGCAGAGGCAATCAGTGACGTCAAGAGGAAATTGGATGGGCACTTGAAGGAACTAAACTTGCAGGTCGATGGAGAGACAGTGGGGGAGTGGGACTGACTGGATTGCTGTACAGAGAGCCGGTATGGACTCAATGGGCCAAATGGCCTCTTTCTGTGCCACAAATACTCCGACTCTACCTTTCTGCTGGCTTGCTCATGCACCACACAGATTGTAATTTATTCATTCTCTGTTGTGTCATTGGCCCCTGAATTTACTGGGTAAATAACAAGGCGCTTAATGACACTTGTTGTCTTTGTTACATAAATTGGCAACTTGTCGCGAGGAAGACTTTTGAATCATCACAGGGTGTTGGATGAGTTGCTCCTCTCTGCCACTAACCTCATGAAAATGTCAGTTCACCCTGAATCTGCTTCATTACGTTCAAGAACTTGCTGCAGTTGCACATTAACTGACCCGAAAACTCATCGCAGGAAGTTAGGACGGGAACATAACAATATAAAGTCCCATTTAATGGTGAGATTATTGTTCCTGCAATGTTGCACTGCCAATCAAACTCTCCAGCCTGATAGGGAACAGATGAAACTGTGGAGTCACATTCCTACAGCGAATAAGTTGTTCGGGGGGTTTTTTAATTAAAATTTTTAATTGTAACAGTTTTTTCTTACTTTTCCTTTCTCTTTTTCTCTGTTGATCTAAACTTTATTTCTCTTTCTTTACCTGATTCACTCGATTTCCTTCTCCATTGTTCCCCTGTTTCTTTGTCAATCCTTAAATCTCATTTGTTAGGGAGATAGACAATTGATCCCGTTGCTCACTGAGGTCCCCCAGTTGTCCTCGGCAGGATGTTATCATCTCTTTACCACTTCCAAAAAGTATCAGCACAAAGTTAGTTGGAACTAAAGGGTGAGGGACAAAGTCTAACTCAAGGTGCTCACTACGAGATGTCCAGTTTCAGGAAATTCTGGACCCTTGTTTCTTGTGATAGAGAGATAAAGCACTGAAACAGGCCCTTCGGCCCAACGAGTTCATGCCGACCATCAACCACCCATTTATACTAATCCTATATTAATCCCATTTCCCTCTCACATCCAAACCTTCCCTCAATTCTCCTACCACCTACCTACACTAGGGGCAATTTACAGTGGTCAATTTACCTATCAACCTGCAAGTCTTTGGCATGTGAGAGGAAACCAGAGCACCCAGAGGAAACCCACACAGTCACAGGGAGAACTTGCAAACTCTGCACAGGCAGTACCCAGAACTGAACCTGGGTCACTGGAGCTAACCACTGCATCACTGTGCCACTCCTTTTTTAAGATGGCATCTCTGCTAGTACAGCACTCCCTCAGTACTACATTGGAGTGCTAGCCTTAATTTTTGTGCTCAAGCCTCTGGAGTGGGACTTGAACCCATAATGTTGTGCCTTAGAGGCAAGAGTGCTACCGATTGAGCCATGGCTGATATGGTGATGTTGGGTTCAAAATTGGTCTTCATTTTTAATGGGCATAAAACGGGTGCAAAAAAGTCCAATTTCGGAGACCAAACTCCTGCACCTCAAGGACGCCTGATTCAGGAGATGGTGGTGGGATGGGGAGGGGGTAGAGGTTCAGGAGTTGGGAGGGGGTGGGGAGTGATGTCAGGAGTTGGGGGACAGGATTCGGAGGGGTTCAGGAGTTGGGGGAATTCTGGAGTCAGCGGTTCGGGAGTTGGGGAGGTGGGGGTGGGGGGGTGCCGGGTTAGGATTTGGAGGAGGTTCAGAAGTTGGAGGGGTTTGGGAGTCAGCAGTTCGGGGGTTAGGATTCAGAGGGGGTTCGTGCATCGGGGGTTCAGGAGTCGGGGAGGTTCAGGAGTTGGGGGGTTCAGGAGCTGGGGGGTTTGGGAGTCAGGACTTCGGGGGTTAGGATTCAGAGGGGGTTCGGGAGTCCGGGGGTTCGTGCGTCAGGGGGCTCGGGGGTCAGGGGGAATCGGGAGTTGGGGGAGTTTGGGAGTCAGGGTGTTCGGGAATCGGGAGGGTTCAGGAGTTGGGGGTTTGGGAGTTGGGGAGATCGGGAGTCAGAGGGTTCAGGAGTTGGGAGTTCGGGGGTTGAGATTTGGAGGGGCTTTGGGAGTCAGGGGGGTTGGGAGTCATCGGGGTCCGAAGTCGGGGGGTTGGATGAGAGTCGGGGGTGTTGGGAGTTAGGGGGAGTTGGGGGGTTGGCAGGGTATTGTGAGTCGGGGGTGGGTCGATGGTTGGGAATCGATACCTCTAATAATACATATAAACGTGCAGTCTCGTACACACACTCACGAACATACACAAACTTAGAAACATGATCTCACACTCTCAGTCTCACACACACATTTATCTTTTAGCTGAGAGGGCTGAGGGTGTTACTGAATCCCCAGGAGGGAGAATTCTGGCTGAATTCTTTTGTCCTCCGCAGCAGCACACAGGAAGCTCCCTGACTGTCCCCATGTCTAGTCTAATAAACAACAGCTAACCCAGCAGAGTGAGCAATAAATAGTCTCGAATAACTCCTTTCAATGTTGGCTGCAGGAAAACATTGCAAGAGGCTGTTTTGTTCTGAGTGTTAAGGGTGCTGTCACGTCAGTCCTTGGTCTGAAATAGATCGGGGCGTCAATTTATGCGGACAATCTCCTGCACTGATTCCCCTAAACTCCCTCAGACTCAGTAAAAGGGAAAGATTAAACAAATAAATGGTGCACCGGAGGCGTGGTCCAGATTAGATTCGGCTTTAACTTAATTCAGTTCTAACTTGATGCTTGTTTTTCAATGTACAAAATGATTTTCTGTTTCATATTGAGTCAGATCAATGTGAAAATAAACACTCCCTGACTCATTTGCTTACTTCAGCTACAAACTCATTCAAATCCTTTCACTGCACACATATAGGAATACAAATTACTGAGTGATGTTCTCCAACTAACCCTCTCGCTGAGAGTCCCCACAATCGTTCCGCAGTCCGTATAGAGTAATCTGACCTGGTAAGGGTTAACACAATAGGCCTTAGCATCAGATTGATTTTGCACAGAGGGCTTGCGTTTCCAGTTCTGTCTGTTGTTTACTGACTGCTGCTTGTCTGTGGATGTCAGACGAGAAAGGGGTAAATTGTGATGCCTTTCACAGTTCAAGAGCACACTGGAATTCTTTCCTCTGGTTGGAGGACTTCGGCTCCCCATGGTGTGACCCACACCCACTTTCTTGGGTTAGGAACATAGGAACAGTAGGAGGCCATTCATCCCCTCGAAGCTGCTCCCCCATTCAATGAGATCATGGCTGATCTGTATTTTAAATCCATACACTCAAAGGAGTATGGCAGCACAATGGTAATGTTGCTGGACTAGTAATTCAAAGTCCTGGACTAATACTCCAGGCAGGATGAGTTTAAATCCCACCATGGCAGCTGGGAAATTTAAATTCAATTAAATAATTTTAAAAATCTGAAATTAAAAGGCATGTCTCAGTAATAGTGCATTGCGTTAAAATCCCATCTGATTCTCCAGTGTGCTTTCAGGAGGGAAATCTGCCAACCTTACCCGGTCTGGCCGACATGTGGCTCTAGACCCAGAGCAAAGTGACTGACTCTTAACTGCCTCTCAGTTGTGTATTAGACCACCAGAGCAAAGGTAAATATGAATAAAACTGGATGGCATTAACCTAGGCATCAGAAATGACAAAGGGACACCCTGCAAAGTCATCCTACTCGCAAAAATGTTGTGCAAAAATTGGGAGAGCTGTTCCACAGACTGCGTAGTCATGCTCATTGAATCATACCTTACAGCCAATGTTACAGACACCACCATCGCCAGAAGTGGCAGTGCAGTGGTATACAATCTGGAGGGAGTGGCCCTGGGAGTCCTCAACGTTCACTCTGGACACCATGATGCCTCATGGCATCAGTCCAAACATGGACAAGGAAACCTCCTGCTGATAACCACCTACTGCCGTCCCTGAGCTGATGAATCAATACTCCTCCGTGTTGAACACCACGTGGAAGAAGCAGATGCATCTGCCCATGATGCTTGGTATGAGTGTCCACCATACAGCCCTCATGGAGAGGGAGTCCCATCTTTACTCTGAGGACATGCTCCATCTTGTCTTGTGTGGTGCTACCACCATGCTAAATGGGATAGACTCAGAAGAGATCTAGCAGCTCAAAACTGGGCATCCATGAAGCACTGTGGGCCATCATCTGCAGCAGAATTGTATTCCACCACAATCTGTAACTTCATGGCCCAGCATGTCCCCCACTCTACCATTACCATCAAGCCGGGGGACCAACCCTGGTTCAATGAGGAGTGTAGGACAGCATGCCAGGCATATCTAAATATGAGATGCTAACCTTATTTGCATGCTAAAGAGTGGAAGCAGCATGCAATGGACAGGGCTAACTGATCACACAACCAACAGATCAGATCTACGCTCTGCAATCCTGCCACATCCAGTCATGAATGGTGATGGACAATTAAACAACTAACTGGAGGAGGAGGCTCCACAAATATCCCCATACTCAACAATGGGGGAGCCCAGCACATCAGTGCGAAAGATAAGATTGAAACATTTGGATCTGTCTTCAGCCAGATGTGCCAAGTGGATGATCCAACTCAGCCTCCTCCAGATGCCAGTCTTCAGCCAATTTGATTCATTCTATGTGATATCAAGAAACAGATGAAGGCACTGGATACTGCAAAGGCTATGGACCCCGACAACATCCCAGCAGTACTTCAGAAGACGTGCTACAGAACTTGCTGCGCGCCTAGCCAAGCTGATCCAGTACAGCTACAACACTGGCATCCACCCGACAATATGGAAAATTGCCCAGCTATGTCCTGTCCATAAAAAGCAGGACAAATCCAACCCGGCCAATTACCACCCCATCAGTCTACTCTCACTTGTCAGCAAAGAGATGGAAGGGGTCGTTGACAGTGCTATCAAGTGGCATTTACTCACCAATAAACTGACACTGATGCTCAGTTTGGGTTCCACCAGGGCCGCTCAGCTCCTGACCTCATTACAGCCTTCATCCAAACATGGGCAAAAGAGCTGAACTGCAGAGGTGAGGCGAGAGTGACTGCCCTTGACATCAAGGCAGCATTTGACCGAGTGTGACATCAAGGAGCCTTAACAAAATTGAAGTCAATGAGAATTGGTGGAAAACTCTCTGCTGGTTGGAGTCATACCTAGCACAAAGGAAGATGGTTGTGGTTGTTGGAGGTCAATCATCTCAGCTCCAGGACATCACTGCAGGAGTTCCTCACGGTAGTGTCCTAGGCCCAATCATCTTCAGCTGCTTCATCAATGACCTACCTTCAATCATAAGGTCAGATGTGGGGATGTTCGCTGATGATTGCACAATGTTCAGCACCATTCGCGACTCCTCAGATACTGAAGCAGACCGTGTAGAAAGGCAGCAAGACCTGGACAATATCCAGGCTTGGACTGATAAGTGGAAAGTAACATGCATGCTACACATGCCAGGCAATGACTATCTCCAACAAGAGAGAATCTAGCCATCTCCATTTGACGTTCAGTGGCATTACCATCGCTGAATCCCCCACCATCTATATCCTGGGGGGTCACCAGTGACGATAGATTAACTGGACCAGCCATATAAATACCAGGGCTACAAGAGCCAGGTCAGAGGCTGGGTATTCTGTGGTGAGTAACCCACCTCCTGACTCCCCAAAGTCTGTCCACAATGTACAAGGCACAAGTCAGGAGTGTGATGGAATACTCTCCACTTGCCTGGATGAGTGCAGCTCCAACAACACTCAAGAAGCTCGACACCATCCAGGACAAAGCAGCCCGCTTGATCGGCACCCCACCCACCACCTCAAATGTTACTGAAAGTCTTCGGAAACCATGAGGATATTTTACTCTCTGAACACTGCCTGTTTACCAGTGAGGAAAAGGAGTCAATTGTAGAAAGATTTAAGCTAAATTGGCAGCGTCACTCTGTGAGGTCAATCATCAGAGTGCGTGGCCTCATTAATCATTGATTGGGGGAGGCCAGTAGTGAACACATCACAGAACACTTTGTACTCTTACATGTGAGGGTGCAGAGGAACAATCATTGCACAACCTCACAAGAATTGCAGTTAAAGAAAGAACTTGGATTTATACCCACAATAACATTTATAATGCTTTTAACAATAATAAAATGCCCCAAGACACTTCACAGGAGTTTTATCAAACAAACCTTGACCCTAAGCCACAGAAGAAGCTATTAAGACACGGGCTTGTTGAAATTGGTAGGTTTTAAGGAGGTAGAGAGTTGGAGAGGTTTAGGGAGGGAATTCCAGAGCTTGGGGCCCAGGCAGCTGAAGGCACGGCCACCCATAGTGCAACGATGAAAATCGAGAATACGCAGGTGGCCAGAATTGGGGGAGCACTGAAATCTCGTCAATGCATGATGATGGATTCCCACGGACCACAGGCAAGACACAATGAGATATGTGCAAGGGAGGCTCAGGACACACTAATACACAGACATGTTTTATTACTTTTTAGAGGCATTCCTATAAAGCTTTACCTTTATACAGACCTGCTGTTGTCTAGTTCATTTTTCACTCCATCGCCCAGCACCCAGGTGCACAGGAGCGTGGCTGAGGTGCTGACCGAACACAGCACGGTCCATCTTAGCCAGCCCCTAGAACAAACCAGGCTGTATATGAAATCTCAATAGGCAGCAAGAATTGGAAGGAGATGTAGCACCAGCACACGATTCCTTTATTTAATGGCACAACAAACGCAAGGCTTAACATCTGCACATTGTTTTCACCCTTGAACCCCAAGTGCAGCTGGGAGCTATTCTTAAATGTCTTACACAGGTTCCTACCAGGTGTTCCCACTGCGCTTGCAACTGAGGTGGAGGCAGACTGCTGGTCTTGCTGTCCCGTGACTTGGCATGACCTTGATAGCTGTCCTCTGGCTGCCTGAGCCCTGTAGGGCCCCAAAAGGTTGAGGGGCCCCTGCACAGGTGCAGAACCCTCCTTTGCCATCTCAGCTACTCGAGGTGTTGGTGTCACTGGCAGGGCTGCTGAGGAACTGCTCTGCACACCAGGAGTGCCCTGAGAGGAGACCCCAGATGCAGAAGGCAGCCTCTCCTCCTACCTTGAAAAGTACACTTGTACCTCTCCGGAGAAGGGAAGCCGGATGTCCCTCAGGGAGGTGTTGCTATTATCTGGCTAATGACATACCAGAGGCAGGTTAAAAGGAAGAAAAGAAAGAAATTGAAAAGACCCACAGCAAAAATTAAAATGCCGTGGAACAGAATAAACAACTGGAGTGTTTGAGTGTGGGGGAAACACTTCCAGACTGTTTTTATCGGTTTGTGTGAGAGTGATTTATGGAAGGTGTGATTCCTTTATTTGAATGTTTTTTTCTGTGTGTGTCAGCTTCACTGCTCTGTGCACAGAACTAAAAGCTGTTTAACCCTTTGTGGTCTTGTCTTGGATGTTGTTTCAAGTTTGTTTGTTCAATGTGTGTATAAATTTGTATTGTGGTGAGATTTTAAACCAGCTCAAACCTTAAGTTTTTCCTGGAGCTCGAGATCTCGGGATAGCACTTTGAGTTTATAAAGTAATCCATATCTCTAGCTTGCATAGAAATATGGAAGTGCGAACTTGGTTATTGAGTGTGTTCATGCCAATTTAAGATTGTGCACCCAGAATTGGAATTGGGATTAAAAAAAAAACTTTTGATTAAAGTTTACTTGTGGATCTGTGGTAAGGAGAAATTCTTAGTGAAAAGTTAAAACGTGAGAGTTGTGAGCGTGGCCTAAAGGGATGTGGAATTGGTGTTGGGATGTTGAAATGCTGAGCCCCAGTGTTCTCTTCACCCCTTTTCATTATGTTGCATTTTCCTTTAAACAGATGACTACAGGTCCACATGGATCATGCAGCAAAAGATCTCGTAGTAACTGATAAGATCTTATCCGCAGATATCCAATGTCACAGCATGGTGGCAATTTAAACTGAAGGCTTTGCCTTTCAAAGACTTGGCTTTAACCTATTTAGGGTGATTTGTATCTTCGGGGATAAAGCACTAGAGGAAGGGAAGGTATACTGAAGTCTAAAGGGATAATCAAATTTTCATTAAAGGGAGCCACTGAGAAGCAGTCCAGGTGGTTCCCGAGTATCAAGGAATTAAATTTCTTTTGAAGAGAAATAAAATTGGAGATTGACAAAAACATTTGAATTTATGGTAATTTTGAAATGATAACACGTCAGGAACAATATAAGGGTTATTTTTGAGAAATAAAAGATTGTCTAAAATAAAGGATAGACAAACAAAATGTATTAGTGCCTGAAATCAAGCAGAAATGTTTGATTTCTGTCCTAAAGGCCTTCGGAGAAAATTGTTTTGAACTGTAAAGTTTCTCCAGGGCAAACCAATGGTCGGTAATCATGCTCACTTGAAACATCCTGTGTCATGTTGTTCATCGTGAAGTTACACTGATAATTTTAAATTGAACAGCGTTAGGAATGCCGGAGTGGGGTGAACCTAAAACCGTGCAAGAGAGGTAATATTATTTTACTTGAAATTTGTGGTTGAGATTTGCAAGGTTATCCAATCCAGCACCATCGATAGTTGAACTGAAATACAGGAAGGTATGCTGTGTACAAAACTGACCAAATTTGACCAGCATGCATTGTGAACGCCAAAAAGGCTTTTTGAACTAAAGTAACCTGTTAACAACTGCAAGCAGTTTTCATTGCAGAGAAACAGAGTCACTGGTGAAAAAAACACTTTAAAGCTATGGAATGTTTAGCAAAATCAGAAAAGTTATAAAAAATTGAGTCAAAACCAATAAACAGACATACTTCAAAGCTATGTTTTGTTTTGATGCCAAGTTAGAACTTTGCAGAAGCTTCACATGCACAAAAACATGGAGACATGATGTCTGGAAACACAAAGATAAGAGCTTAACATGTTTTATAATTTAGCTGACCTAAGTGGTCCAGAGTGTTCTGAACAGCTGTGAGAGAGTGACACACTGTCGCTGACTGATGATGTCAGAGTTTGCTTTCTTTTGGAATGCAGGGAAACTAACTCCACAAGAAGCTTTGGTTTTTTTAACATATGCTTTATCAGATTAAATCTGCCTTTAATTCTCCCAGCAACCATTTGTAAGAAGTCAGTAATTTAAGGGACTTGGATTGTTTAATTCTCCTGTGGTTTTAAAATGTGTGTGTGACCAGGAAAGGAAGCTGCTAATGTGGTTACTGAGAGAGATCTTGAAGGCATCTGTAACATCCACGAGAGGTGATGAAATTACTGAAGGAAATGTTCTCATTGTCAAGGCAGTTTATAATATCATAGTTTAAACAAAGAATTAGATGCGTCATTGGATAATTGTATCTTAAGGTGGATTTTAATAGGACAGTATGATCTTGTCAATATGGGGAGGCGGTGGCATGGTGATATTGTTACTGGACTAGTAACCCAAAGTATTGCTCAGGGGACATGGGTTCGAATCCCATCACAGCAGAAGGTGGAATTTGAATTCAATTAATAAATCTGGAATTAAAAAGCTAGTCTAATGATGGCCATGAAACTATTGTCAATTATTGTAAAAACCCATCTGGTTCACTAATGTCCTTTAGGGAAGGAAATCTGCCATCCTTACCTGGTCTGACCTACATGTGACTACAGACCCACAGCAATGTGGTTGACTCTTAATTGCCCTCTGAAATGGCCTAGCAAGCCACTCAGTTGTATCTAACCGCTACGAAGTCAATAACGAATGAAACCGGACAGACCACCCGGTGTCGACCTAGGCACCGGAAACGACAACAGCAAACCCAGCCCCGTCGATCCTGCAAAGTCCTCCTTACTAACATCTGTATAACAGTGGTATACAGTCAGGAGGGAGTTGCCCTGGGAGTCCTCAACATCGATTCCAGACTCCATGAAGTCTCATGGCATCAACTTAAACATGGGCAAGGAAACCTCCTGCTGATTACCACCTACCGCCCTCCCTCAGCTGATGAATCAGTACTCCTCCATGTTGAACACCACATGGAGGAAGCACTGAAGGTGGCAAGGGCACAGAATGTACTCTGGGTGGGGGACTACTGACCATGCTGGCCGAGTCCTAAAGGATATAGCTGCTAGACTGGGTCTGCGGCAGGTGGTGAGGGAACCAACAAGAGGGAAAAATATACTTGACCTCGTCCTCACCAATCTGCCTGCTGCAGATGCATCTATCCATGACAGTATTGATAGGAGTGACCATCGCTCAAAGTCCTGTCTTCACATTGAGGATACCCTCCATTGTGTTGTGTGGCACTACCACCGTGCTAAATGGGATAGATTTCGAACAGATCTAGCAATGCAAAACTGGCCATCCATGAGGCGCTGTGGGCCATCAACAGCGGCAGAATTGTACTCAACCACAATCTGTAACCTCATGGCCCGGCATATCCCCCACTCTACCATTACCATCAAGCTGGGGGATCAACCCTGCTTCAATGAAGAGTGCAGGAGGGCATGCTAGGAGCAGCACCAGGCATACCTTAAAATGAGGTGTCAATCTGGTGAAGCTACAACTCAGGACTACTTGCATGCCAAACTGCGTAAGCAGCATGCAATAGACAGAGCTAAGCGATCCCATAACCAACGGATCAGATCTAAGCTCTGCAATCCTGCCACATCCAGTCGTGAATGGTGGTGGACAATTAAACAACTAACTGGAGGAGGTGGCTCCACAAATATCCCCATCCTCAATGATGGGGGAGCCCAGCACATCAGTGCGAAAGATAAGGCTGAAGCATTTATGACAATCTTCAGCCAGAAATGTCGAGCAGATGATCCATCTCGGCCTCCTCCTGAAGTCCCCAGCATCACAGATGCCTGTCTTCAGCCAATTCGATTCACACCGCATGATATCAAGAAACGACTGAAGGCACTGGATACTGCAAAAGCTATGGGCCCGGACAATATTCTAGCAATAGTACTGAAGACCTGTGCTGCAGAACTTGCCGCGCCCCTAGCCAAGCTGTTCCAGTACAGCTACAACACTGGCATCTACCCAGCAATGTGGAAAATTGCCCAGGTATGTCCTGTACACAAAAAGCAGGGCAAGTCCAAACCGGTCAATTACCACCCCATCAGTCTACTCCCAATCATCAGTAAAGTGATGGAAGGTGTCGTCGACAGTGCTATCATGTGGCACTTACTTAGCAATAACCTTTTTTCTATGTTTTTTTTTCTAACCTGCTCACTAATGCTCAGTTTGGGTTCCGCCAGGGCCACTCAGCTCCTGACCTCATTACAGCCTTGGTTCAAACATGGACAAAAGAACTGAACTCAAGAGGTGAGGTGAGAGTGACTGCCCTCGACATCAAGGCAGCATTTGACCGAATATGGCATCAAGGAGCCCTAGCAAAACTGGAGTCAATGGGAATCTGGGGAAAATTCTCCGCTGGTTGGAGTCACACCTAGCACAAAGGAAGATGGTTGTGGTTGTTGGAGGTCAATTATCTCAGCTCCAGGACATCAGGGAATTCCTCAGGGTAGTGTCCTAGGCCCAACCATCTTCAGCTACTTCATCAATGACCTTCCTTCAATCATAAGGTCAGAAGTGGGGATGTTTGCTGATGATTGCACAATGTTCAGCACCACTCGCGACTTCTCAGATACTGAAGCAGTCTGTCTAGAAATGCAGCAAGACCTGGGCAATATCCAGGCTTGGGCTGATAAGTAGCAAGTAACATTCGTGGCACACATGTGCCAGGCAATGACCATCTCCAATAAGAAAGATTCTAACCATCTCCCCTTGACATTCAATGGCATTACCATCACTGAATCCCCCACTGCAACATCCTGGGGGTTACCATTGACCAGAAACTGAACTGGAGTAGCCATATAAATACCGTGGCTACAAGAGGAGGTCAGAGGTTAGGAATCCTGCGGCGAGTAACTCACCTCCTGACTTCCCAAAGCCTGTCCACCATCTACAAGACACAAGTCAGGAGTGTGATGGAATACTCTCCACTTGCCTGGATAGGTGCAGCTCCAACAACACTCAAGAAGCTCGACACCATCCAGGACAAAGCAGCCCTCTTGATTGGCACCCCATCCTCAATCATTCACTCCCTCCACCGCCGACACACAGTGGCAGCAGTGTGTACCATCTACAAGATGCACTGCAGCAAAGCACCAAGACTCCTTAGACAGCACCTTCCAAACCCACGACCTCTACCAACTAGAAGGACAAGAGCAGCAGATGCATGGGAACATCACCACCTGCAAGTTCCCCTCCAAGTCACACACCATCCTGACTTGGAACTATATCGCCGTTCCTTCACTGTCACTGGGTCAAAATCCTGGAACTCTTTTCCTAACAGCACTGTGGGTGTACCTACACCACATGGACTGCAGCGGTTCAAGAAGGCAACTCACCACCACCTTCTCAAGGGTAATTAGGGATGGGCAATAAATGCTGGCCTAGCCAGTGACGCCCATGAATGAATAAAAAAAAATCCTGCCCACCTTGGAAAGAATGGTATAAAAATCATTGCAAATAGTGATGCAGTGCTTAAGGCAAACAACTTGGTCAGTTGCTGAAGAGAATGATCAAGCGGAGATGACCATTTGTTATGTGATTGTATGTATAACTCCTTGTAATGTATTTGTGACTAATAGGTGTTTTGGATTGTTAACTGGTATTCCTACCAAACCTAATAAAGACATTGGTGTTTAATTTTGGCTTTGATTGTTGTCTCATTATTTCTCATAATTCTCATATTGAAACAGTTGAGTAACCTGGCAAGGGGAAGATGATTATAGAACATAGAACAGTACAGCACAGTACAGGCCCTTCGGCCCACGATGTTGTGCCGAACCTTTAACCTACTCTAGGATCAAACTACTTACATACCCTTCATACTACTATCATCCATGTACCTATCCAAGAGTCGCTTAAATGTCCCTAATGTATCTGCTGATTATGTCTTACACCTGGGAGGTACGGGGACCTGGGTGAGACTCCAGTTGTCTTGTTCCCCTCTTGTCTTGCCAATGCTGATGCAGCTCATGGATGAGATGATGGTATGCAGGTCTGCACGCACCTCCGGCATCCACTGACTAGTCTGCTGGATCAGGCTCTCAATGTGGGCCCCCATGTCTCCATGGGGAGGGGGACCATGCACCCACATGCCAGAGACATGGCAGCACTCATGGCCTGGGTGGACTCCTTTATCATCTATGCATGGGTGCGCGAAGCTTCTAGAGGCTTCGCCAGATATTCCCTCATCTCCTGCTGTAGCTGCAGCAGTTGCTGTGTTGCTGATGATTCCAGAGGCATCTCATCAGCCGGGGGGCTCAGCATTGGCCTGGCCTCCCATAGTCCTCCGACTGTCAGTGGCCCCAGCTGTCACAACCTCCTTCAGCTGATCGGGCATGTGACGTGCTCACCAGGTTGTGTTCCTGAATCTATGTGCTAATGGATACCCACCTACGTGAGAGTATCTGCGCCGGTGGAGGATATGGGGAATGATGTAATGCTGCACCCTCTGAGGTCCCCTCCTCCTCCTCAGAGCTGGCCGGCTGTCCCCCAGTCTCTCCAGCTCTCCGCTCTTTTGCCTGAGCTGGACCTGCACAAGAGAGCGAATAGATTGAAGGGCTTCGCATTGCATCTATCCAACTATCCCTACTGTAGAGCTCCATATGTTCAGTGGTGGACACATGAACACTATGCCTTGTGTGTGCCAGATCTACCTTTGTGCCCCTGCACTCGTTCACTGACCCTCTTGGGTGGGGTCTCCTGTCTCGCCATCAGTGATAGCGTGGCCACCATCCTGCCCTGCCAGCTCTAAGGCCTCCTGCTCCATGGGGGTCAGGATGTGTTGATTTGGCACTCCTTCGCTGGTCTTGGTCCTTTCCTTGCTGTTGTGAGCTGTCTTCTCCTGCCAATGCAAAGAGGAACACTGTCAGTTTCCCCACGGAGACAGGCACAACACCGATGCTGGGTGGCAGCCCAGTGGACCGTAACGGGGAACATCACTGCCTCCTGCATGCGGCCATTCTTGAGCGACTTTGTGGGAGCCAACAATGGCAGATGAGTGCCTCTCACCAAGATGTAGCCATACCTCTGAGAGGATGGGTTACTGCCTGCCCACATTGCTACCAACTGGGTGATCTCTCCCTCTCCACCAAGCGCACCCTCTCGCATCGCCACACACAAGGTCCAAAGGGAAAAGAGGTATGAAGTACTCAACTTGACAGACCGAATAAGGTCATCCAAACACTTGCAGCATTGGATCCAGATTCCGGGGGTGACCTCCTCAACAATCTCCGTCCAGGCTTGCTTGGTCAGGTGGGTCGGTCTCCTCCTCCTGTCCCTGGCGAAGAGGACCATCCGCTTGCCCTGGAGCAGGCATCACTGAACCATGGGGCTAACTGTGGGGTCTTTCATCTGCCATTGTGGCTGCGGGCTTCTCCAGCTCCCTGAAGACTGGCAGTCAGGCAGAGGATCCTTGAAACCAGTCAGCCCTTTAAATATGGCACCAGCACCTGAAGCTGTCTCTGCCAGCTAACTTCCCGACCCTGTAGTGTCCGTTGACGGTCAGCCCACCCCTGCCCCACCAGAGGTAATTGGCTGGCTGCCGTCAGATCCCATGCGCCCTGTCACTGACCCTTTGAACGGAAGCCCCACCCGCTTCCGGTCCCAACATTGCCATGTAATTGAACCCTCAATGTCTGGACTAATGAATGGCCACTTCGTGCTGGTACTGTGTGGATACAGGCACCTGTGAGTCCCACAGCAAGAGACACGACTATCAGCCAAGGAGGCAAGGAAGCAAGTTGGAGTTTGGGAGGTTGATTAGGTGGATTTGGCTCCTGCCAAAACAGCTCTGCAGCAGAAACAGGAAGGACTGTAGAGCCCCAGGGCTTGGGGGCCAGTGCAGAGCATGTCACACAGCTCTCCAATATAAATAACTGTGCAGTGCATTGTCTCTCCACCTCCACTCTCACAATGAGTCACACCAGCACGTCTGGCGTGGGGATCATCTACTACTGGTTTAAGATTCAGATCCAGTGCAGTCACACACATCTGCACACACACGCACCCACAGACTCACAGACACATACACTCATACACGCAGACACACACCTCAACGTACACACTCACAGACACAAACACACACACACACACTCAAACACACACATTTACAGACACACACTCATACTTACAGATACTAATACTCACAAACTGTGAGATTTAGGAATGAGTGAATTCAGGACCAAACCCAATGGAGTTGAAGCAGTCAATGCACAGTGCCGTTCAGCGAGCCAGGCCTTGTATTATTTTGCCCCCCCTTCTCTCCTGAGACTTGCACAGTTTACATCTTTGATATCCTGTCTGAACAGCTATCCTTTATTGGATGGTACAGCACAGAAGGAGGCCATTCAGCCCATCATGCTTATGCAGGCTCTTTGAAAGAGCTATCCAATTAGTTCTTTCCTTCATATTCTGCAAATCTTTTCTTTTCAAGTATTTATCCAACTCCCTCTTGAAATTTACTATTGAATCTGCTTCCACCGCCCTTTCAGGCAGCATGTTCCAGATCACAACAACTCGCTGTAGAAAAACTTCTCACCTCTCCCACTGGTTCTTTTGCCAATTATTTTATATCTGTGTCCTCTGTTTACAGACCCTCCTGTAATGAAATCAGCTTCTCCTTAATTACTCCGTCAAAATCCCTCATGTTTTTGAGCACCTCTGCTAAATCTCCTCTTAAACATCTCTAAGGAGAACAACCTCAGCTTCTCTAGACTCTCCACTTAACTGAAGTTCGTCATCGCTGGTAGCATTCCAGTAAAAGTTCAAGGCCATCATGTGTGAACCCAGACGACAAGTGTTAACAGGCTATGCGACTGTGGTAGGCATCATGGCCACGCTGGATGCTGTACTTTCCTCATCCTGAGCACACCTCCGAACAGAGCTCAATGGCAGATGCCTACTTCCCATGCCAGGTATATTTAGGCCAGTCCTAGTGCCCCAGCTGAGATTAGTTAATGCAGTACCAGCCAGGACAAAACCAACAACTTGCATTTACAAAGCGCCTTTATGTAGTAAAACATCCTAAGGTCTTCACAGGCGCGATTTTCAGGCAAAATTTGACACCGAGCCACACAAGGAGATATCAGGACAGGTGACCAAAAGCCTGGTCAAAGAGGTAGGTTTTAAGGAGTGTCTTAAAGGAGGAGAGAGGTGGAGATGGAGGGAATTTCAGAGCTTAGGGCCCAGACAGCTGAAGGTACGGCCACCAATGGTGAAGTGATTAAAATTGGGGGATGTGTAACAGGTCAGAATTGGAGGAGTGCAGAGATTTCGGAGAGCTGTAGGGCTGGAGGAAGTTATAGAGAAGGGAGGGGCGAGGCGATGAAGAGTTTTGAAAAGTTGAGCTTCAGAGGGGTACAGTAATATAGTGGTTATGTTATGGGACTAATAATCCAATTCTCCTGGATTAATAGAGAAGGTGACATGAGTTCAAATCCCACCATGGCAGCTGGTGAATTTAAATTCAATTAATTAAATAAAACTGGAATTAAAAGCAGTGGTGTTCCGCAAGGATCTGTTCTGGGACCTCTGCTCTTTGTGATTTTTATAAATGACTTGGATGAGGAAGTGGAAGGCTGGGTTAGCAAGTTTGCCGATGACACGAAGGTTGCTGGAGTTGTGGATAATGTGGAGGGCTGTTGTAGGTTGCAACGGGACATTGACAGGATGCAGAGCTGGGCTGAGAAGTGGCAGATGGAGTTCAACCTGGAAAAATGTGAAGTGATTCATTTTGGAAGGTCGAATTTGAATGCAGAATACAGGCTTAAAGACAGGATTCTTGGTAGTGTGGAGGAACAGAGGGATCTTGGGGTCCATGTCCATAGATCGCTCAAAGTTGCCACCCAAGTTGATAGGGTTGTTAAGAAGGCGTATGGTGTGTTGGCTTTCATTAACAGCGGGATTGAGTTTAAGAGCTGTGAGGTTATGCTGCAGCTCTATAAGGCCCTTGTTCGACCACACTTGGAATATTGTGTTCAGTTCTGGTCGCCTCATTATAGGAAGGATGTGGAAGCTTTAGAGAGGGTGCAGAGGAGATTTACCAGGATGCTGCCTGGACTGGAGGGCATGTCTTACGAAGAAAGATTGAGGGAGCTAGGGCTTTTCTCATTGGAGCGAAGAAGGATGAGAGGTGACTTGATAGAGGGGTACAAGATGATGACAGGCATAGATAGAGTGGATAGCTAGAGACTTTTTCCCAGGGCGGAAAGGGCTATCACCAGGGGGCATAATTTTAAGGTGATTGGAGGAAGGTTTCGGGGAGATGTCAGAGGTAGGTTCTTTACACAGAGAGTGGTGGGTGCGTGGAATGCACTGCCAGCGGTGGTAGTAGAAGCAGATACATTAGGGACATTTAAGCGACTCTTGGATAGGTACATGGATGATAGTAGTATGAAGGGTATGTAGGTAGTTTGATCCTAGAGTAGGTTAAAGGTTCGGCACAACATCGTGGGCCGAAGGGCCTGTACTGTGCTGTACTGTTCCATGTTCTATGTTCTATGTTCTAATATCATTATTGCTGATCCATGAAACTTTAGGATTGACATAAAAACCCGTGTTGTTCACTAATGTCCTTAGAGAAGGAAATCTGCCATCCTTACCTGGTCTGGCCTACATGTGACTCCAGATTCACAGCAATGTGGTTGACCTGTAACTGCCCTCTGAAATGGCCTAGCAAGCCACTCAGTTGCATTCAAGAAGACTGCTTGTCACCACCTTCTCAAGGGCAATAAATGCAACAATTCCCATAGCCCGTGAATGAATAAAAAGAAATAGCAATGTTAAAGTTGAGGCATTGCCTCAAAGTGTCAGAGGTCATGAGCATCTTCAGGTCCTGAACTGAAAAACAAGTATTTTTTAAAAACAAATCTCCTTTGCTGCATCGGCCTTGCTCCGTTTACATAAGAACATAAGAAATAGGGGCAGGAGTAGGCCATTCAGCCCCTCGAACCTGCTTCGATAAGATCATGTGATCTTCTACCTCAACTCCACTTTCCTGCACTACTCCCATATCCCTTGATTCCCAGAATATCCAAAAATCTATGGACCGCAGTCTTGATTATACTCAATGACTGAGCATCCACAGCTCTCTGGGGTAGAGAATTCCAAAGATTCACAACCCTCTGAGTGAAGAAATTTCTCATCTCAGACGGAAATGGCCGCCCCTTATCCTGAGAATGTCAGACTGCATCGAGTGGAAATCAGGAACTCCCTCCCCAGGAGACAGTAGACTTGAGCTACGCTGTCAGCCTCGCCTTTTCCTCTACCTGGGTACAGTAAAGAAAGAAAGGCTTGCATTAATATAGCGCCGATCACAACCTCCAGATGACATCGGACACCACTTATTCATCAGGAAGCAAGTTTCAGTAAAACCTCACAGGAAGAAACATATTTAAAGAACTATATTTGTCAGTTCCGAAGAAGGGTCACTGACCCGAAACGTTAACTCTGCTTCTCTTTCCACAGATGCTGCCAGACCTGCTGAGTGAATCCAGCATTTCTTGTTTTTGTTTAAAGAACTATATGCTGACATTGGGGGCGGTACAGCAAAGGTTCACTGGATTGGTTCCTGGGATGAGAGGGTTGACTAGAGACTGGGTAAATTGGGTCTATACTCTCTGGAGTTCAGAAGAATGAGAGGTGATCTCATTGAAACATATAAGATTGTGAAGGGGCTGGACAGGGTAGACACTGAGAGATTGTTTCTGCTGCTCGGAATCCAGAACACGAGGGCACAGACTCAGGATAAAGGGCCAATCATTTCGGACTGAGATGAGGAGAAATCTCTTCACTCAGAGTGTTGTGAATCTTAGGAATTCTCTATTCTAGAGAGTTGTGGGTGCTCCATTGTTGAATATATTTCAGGCTGAGACACAGATTTTTGGCCTCTCAGGAAATCGAGGGATGTGGAGAGGGGGCGGGAAAGTGGAGTTCAAGCTGAAGATCAGCCATGGTCGTACTGAATGGTGGAACAGGCTCAAAGGGTCATACGTTCTGCTCCTGCTCCTATTTCTTATATTCTTAAAGAATAGTTTTGCTTTTGCTTTTGCTGAACATTAATTGCTTAATTTTGACTGTGTGGGGCAGTGGGTTAGTCCTTGACCTTTCACCTTTAGCACTTGGGGTTGAACTTTAGCCCACGCTAATGGGGCGACAGCTTCATCTGTTTGCTGGATGTTACAGGCCAACGTGAAATCAGTTTAATGTCAGATCCCAACTGAGTGGACAGTGTGTCCGAGGCACGATACTGCTTTAAATTGCCAACCTTACTCCTTAAAGGGGACGCGGCAAGTTGTTAATGTGGTTAAAAAAAACATATGGGTTACTTGGATTTATAAAAATAGGCAAAGAATATAAAAGCAAAGCGATCATGCTGGAATGTGCTAAAGCACTGATTAGGCCTCAGCTGGAATATTGTGAACAATTCTGGGCCCCACACTTCAGGAAAGATGCAAAGGCCTTAGAAAGGGTCCAGAGAAGGTTCACCGGGATGTTAGCAGGGATGAGGAGAGGTTGGAAAAGTTTGGATTGTTTTCCTTGCAGCAAAGAAGGTTAAGGGGTGACCTAATAAAGGTTTTCAAGATGATGAGGGATTTTGAGAATGATTAGAGAGGAACTCTTCCCTCTGTCGAGTCAGTCAATTTTCAAAGGTTATAGGTTTAAAATCATTGGCAAAAAGATCTAGAGCAGAGATGAGGAGAAATGTTTTCACTCAGAGTTATTAGGATCGGGAACGCCCAACCTGAAAAGGCGGTGGAAGCTGATTCCATAAATAATTTAAAAGGGAGTCGGAAAGGAACCTGAGGGTGAGGAACTGACGGGGCTGTAGACAAAAAAGCAGGTATGTGAGACGGAACATTCAAAGAGCTGGCACAGGGATGAGGTGCCGAATGGTCCCCTTCTGTGATAAAAGTTTCTACGATTCCCCGAGTCTACTCAAGAGAATCTGGAAATGTGGGCAATGGATAACACGCTCTGGTTTGTTGGGAGGCGGGATTGAGGTTGGGTTCTCGGACTGTGTTGGGGTCAGGGAAGCTTTATTGAGCTCTGTTGGGTCTGACCGTGTAGTAATGGGCACCTGAAACAGAAATCAGTTCCATTTCCCCGTCATCAACATCTGTCACCTCAATGATCATAAAATCTACCAGTGACAAATTCTAAAACACTCCTTGTTCCTCCTCGTCACTAATATCTGCTTCTGGTTCTTTGTCTCGCAAGTAAACATAGGCCCTAAATTGGACGGAAATGGCCGGCCTGCTGAAAGAGATCACAGGAAGAGAGAGGCCCATCGACCATCGGAAATTCATCTTTGGGCTTCGTTGGAATAAGTCCAGCCAGTTGCCAAGTGCCAGTCGGGACCCCTGACAGATCTCTCCCATCTCGGGCCCCACCCTATATCGTCTGGTTTGGATGTCAGGCTTGTCCACGTGGATGTGCAGGGCTCAGGTAGGGAGGCAAATGGGGGTGGAGGGAGTGAGTGTGGGCCATTAGCAGCCAACAGTGTTACGGTGGCGGCAATTCCCATTGCTCCATGCTCCACCTTAAAGATTTAAGACAAAAAAAAAGGCTACTTAGCTGTTTCTTCCCCAGACACTGACGGTCTCTTGGGAGCATATCATGTGATCTTAACCTTACCTGTTCTCTCCACAAACACATCTACTTATGGAGAAACATTGACCAAATGAACATACGAATTAGGAGCAGGAGTAGGCCACTCGGCCCTTCGAGCCTGCTCCACCATTCAATAAGTTCATGGCTGAACAGTTTATTCCACATTTCCACCTACCCCCAATAACCTACCACCCACTTGCTTATCAAGAATCTATCTACCTCTGCCTTAAAAATACTCAAAGCCTCTGCTTTTTGAGGAAGTGAATTCCAAAGACTCAAGACCCTCAGAAAAGGATTTCTCCTCATCTCGGTCTTAAATGGGTGACCCCTTATTTTTGAACACTTACCCCTAGTTCTAGATTCTCCCACAAGGGGAAACATCCTTTCCACATCCACCCTGTCAAGACCCCTCAGGATCTTATATGTTTCAATCAAGTCGCCTCTTACTCTTCTAAATTCCAGTGGATACAAGCCTAGTCTGCCCAATCTTCCCTCGTAAGACAGCCTGCCCATTCCAGGTGTTAGTCTAGTAAACCTTCTCTGTACTGCCTCCAACGCATTTACATCCTTCCTTAAATAAGGAGACCAGTACTGTACACAGTACTCCAGATGTGGTCTCACCAATGCCCTGTATAGCTGAAGCATAACCTCCCTACTTTTGTATTCAATTCCCCTTGCAATAAACGATAACATTCTATTAGCTTTCCTAATTACGTGCTGTACATGCATACTTACCTTTTGTGATTCATGCACTAGGACACCCAGATTCCTCTGCTTCTCAGAGCTCTGCAATCTCTCACCATTTAGATAATATGCTGCTTTTTTTTATTCTTCCTGCCAAAGTGGACAATTTCCCACTTTCCCACATTTTACTCCATTTGCCAGGTCTTTGCCCACTCACTTAACCTATCTATATCCCTTTGTAGCTTCCTTATGTCCTCTTCACATGTTAGTTTCCTACCTATCTTGTGTCATCAGCAAACTTAGCAACCATACCTTCAGTCCCTTCATCCAAATCATTTATATAAATTGGAAACAGTTGAGGCCCCTGTACAGATCCATGTGGCACACCACTTGTTACATCTTGCCAACCAGAAAATGGCCCATTTATGCCTACTCTCTGTTTCCTGTTAGCGAGCCAATCTTTAGTTTAGAGAGATACAGCACTGAAACAGGCCCTTCGGCCTACCGAGTCTGCGCTGACCATCAACCACCCATTTATACTAATCCTACACCAATCCCACATTCCTACCACATCCCCACCTGTCGCCTATATTTCCCTACCAGCTACCTATACTAGGGGCAATTTATAATGGCCAATTTACCGACCAACCTGCAAGTCTTTTGGCTGTGGGAGGAAACCGGAGCACCCGGAGAAAACTCACGCAGACACAGGGAGAACTTGCAAACTCCACACAGGCAGTACCCAGAATTGAACCCAGGTCGCTGGAGCTGTGAGGCTGCGGTGCTAACCACTGCGCCACTGTGCCGCCCCAAATCTTCTATTCATGCCAATATGTTACCCCCTACAACATGAGCTTTTATTTTCTGCAATAACCTTTGATGTGGCACCTTATCAAATGCCTTCTGGAAATCTAAGTACAATACATCCACCGGTTCCCCTTTATCCACAGCACATGTTATTCCCTCAAAGAACTCCAATAAATTGGTTAAACATGATTTCCCTTTCACAAAACCATGTTGACTCTGCCTGATTACCTTGAATTTTTCTAAATACCCTTCTATAACGTATTTAATAATAGAACTCCACTACTCTTCTTCAAATGTTAGGACCCTGCCTAACATTACCAGCTTTGAACTACATGTAGGCAGAGACTGGAGTTTTGCCTTGAACTCCCAACCTAGGAAATCGTACCAGGACTTCGCCATTGACCTTTGGCTGAAATATAACAAGTGCAGTCCGCAACAGCACATACATCTTCCTGAACCTCCGAAGTCTTTCTTCAGTGAACAAGGGAAAAGATCACAGGCCTGCACCGTTTCAAGTCTTCACACTGGGGAACAGCAAGTTTAACAGAGAACTCTTTAAAATCATTGGACCTAATGCACGTTATCTTTTTAATTTCTATCTTTTCTTGTGTGTGTGTATCGGTATGAGTGTGAGAGGGGTGTTTTTGAATATATTTCGGGCATTGTATAATAAACATTTATCTTTCTTTTAACCTTACGAAAAAACTGGTCATTTGTCTGTTCTTGATAATTAAATTATTCAGGGGTTAAAAAAGCACCTTTTTTCAAAAAAAAAACACTGTCTTCAGCCGGTTGAGAGATGATAAAGGGGGAACCATCCCTCACCGACTGTAACAACCTACACTGGAATGGACAAGCCCTAACTTTTTCTAGCAACTTTAGTGGTCATCTATAACAAAAGTACAGCAACTTAACACAGTTCCATTTATTTCATTGCCGAGTCTCTCAGTGAAATATCAATACAGCTAAACGTCCGGAAGAGCAGGGCATTTCCAACAGCAACTTCCTGATTTCCAGGTCTAACTGCGTGTCTGCGCTCACCGGACAAAACAAAGAACAAAGAACAGTACAGCATAGGAACAGGCCATTCGGCCCTCCAAGCCTGCGCCGATCTTGATACCTGCCTAAACTAACACCTTCTGCACTTCCGGGGCCCATATCCCTCTATTCCTTTCCTATTCATGTATTTGTCAAGATGTCTCTTAAACGTCGCTATCGTATCTGCTTCCACTACCTCCCCTGGCAGCAAGTTCCAGGCACTCACCACCCTCTGTGTAAAAAATTTGCCTCGCACATCCCCTCTAAACTTTGCCCCTCGCACCTTAAACCTATGTCCCCTAGTAACTAACTCTTCCACCCTGGGAAAAAGCTTCTGACTATCCACTCTGTCCATGCCACTCATAACTTTGTAAACCTCTATCATGTCGCCCCTCCACCTCCGTCGTTCCAGTGAAAACAATCCGAGTTTTTCCAACCTCTCCTCATAGCTAATGCCCTCCAGACCAGGCAACATCCTGGTAAACCTCTTCTGTACCCTCTCCAAAGCCTCCACGTCCTTCTGGTAGTGTGGCGACCAGAACTGCACGCAGTATTTTAAGTGTGGCCTAACTAAGGTTCTGTACAGCTGCAACATGACTTGCCAATTTTTATACTCTATGCCCGACCGATGAAGGCAAGCATGCCATATGCCTTCTTGACTACCTTATCCACCTGCGTTGCCACTTTCAGTGACCTGTGGACCTGTACGCCCAGATCCCTCTACCTGTCAATACTCCTAAGGGTTCTGCCATTTACTGTATACTTCCCACCTGCATTAGACCTTCCAAAATGCATTACAACACATTTGTCCGGATTAAACTCCATCTGCCATTTCTCCGCCCTGGTCTCCAACCGATCTATATCCTGCTGTATCCTCTGACAATCCTCATCACTGTCCGCAACTCCACCAACCTTTGTGTCATCCGCAAACTTACTAATCAGACCAGCTACATTTTCCTCCAAATCATTTATATATACTACAAACAGCAAAGGCCCCAGCACTGATCCCTGCGGAACACCACTAGTCACATCCCTCCATTCAGAAAAGCAGCCTTCCACTGCCACCCTCTGTCTTCTATGACCGAGCCAGTTCTGTATCCATCTTGCCAGCTCACCTCTGATCCCGTGTGACTTCACCTTTTGTACCAGTCTGCCATGCGGGACCTTGTCAAAGGCTTTATTAAAGTCCATATAGACAACATCCGCTGCCCTTCCTTCATCAATCATCTTCGTCACTTCCTCAAAAAACTCAATCAAATTAGTAAGACACGACCTCCCTTTCACAAAACCATGCTGTCTCTCGCTAATAAGTTCGTTTGTTTCCAAATGGGAGTCAATCCTGTCCCGAATAATCCTCTCTAATAGTTTCCCTCCGACTGACGTAAGGCTCACCGGCATATAATTTCCTGGATTATCCTTGCCACCTTTCTTAAACAATGGACATTGCTGTCTGATTTCTACATTAATAACAGTGAGTGATGTGATCCTCACCATTGTTTCTACAGTAAAATGCAGCCCATTATTTTGAGGTCAACTACAACTTGTGCTGCCAATGGATTAGTATGAGATATCAAAAGTTCCCAGGTTTGATTCCTTTTCTGCGCAGAGTTAACAAATCTTAGCGAGAGAAGTGGGCTGGAAAGGGGATAATTCAGCTTAGTCTTGCTGTTCCCTGTTGGAAAATTGTCTCCGTGTCTGTAGATGTGTGTGTCTTTGGGCAGGATTTTGTGCTTGTCCGGAAGGTGGATTTTATGGCGGGGAGGGGGGAGGAGGGAAGGGGGTGGAGAATCGGAGCGGAATCACCTGCCACGAAACCCGATGCTGGGATTCCTGGTTCCAATATTCCCGGGGTGGGATAGGCCGACGATGACCTACCCGCCCATGGGTCAATTGAGGCCCTTAAGTGGCCTATTAATGGCTAATTAAGGGCCTAATCCTGCTGCCACAGGGATCTTACCAGCGGTGGGGCTGGCTCTGCCGCATGGGGAGGACACCTTGTAAAATGAAGCACCCCCTTGCGGGCTTGCGGGCTGAGTCCAAGGTCTCTGCAGTACTGGTAGTGGCCACCTCCCCCTAAAAGCTGTCAATACTGCTGAGCTGCCGGTCCTGTGATTGGCCGGCAGCTCTGGGCGGGATGGGATTCCCATCCCTATTACTTATTACAGCCTCCTAAAACTTTGACCCCAAAAGACCGGAGGATCACTCCTGGGGGCCGTAAAAATACAGAGGGCGGGTTCCTCCCCGCCTCTGGGCCGACCACCGGGAGCCCCGCCTCCTGCACAAAATCCAGCCTTTTGCATTTGTGCATGTGTATATGTGTGTGTTCATGTTTGCGTATTTTTCAAAGTGCTTATGTTATTGTGTGTATGTGTTTGTACATGTGTGTCTGTGTGTGTATGTGCATGGTTGTGTACGCGTATAAGTGTGCATGTGTTTGTATGTTTTTTGTGCATGTTTGGTGTTTCTGCATGCTAGTTTACGTGTCTGTGTTTGTGTGTGCTTCTTAATATGTGCGTGTTTATAGATGTGCTCATGTTTGTGTGTACATGGGTGCTTATGTGTGTGCATGTTTAGTTTAGTTTAGTTTAGAGATACAGCACTGAAACAGGCCCTTCGGCCCACCGAGTCTGTGCCGACCATCAACCACCCATTTATACTAATCCTACATTAATCCCATATTCCTACCACATCCCCACCTGTCCCGATATTTCCCTACCACCTACCTATAATAGGGGCAATTTATAATAGCCAATTAACCTATCAAACTGCAAGTCTTTGGCATGTGGGAGGAAACCGGAGCACCCGGAGGAAACCCACGCAGACACAGGGAGAACTTGCAAACTCCACACATGCAGTATCCAGAATTGAACCCGGGTCGCTGGAGCTGTGAGGCTGCGGTGCTAACCACTGCGCCGCTGTGCCGCCCATGTCCAGGCTTGTTTGTGCATGTTTGTGTCTTCACATATGCAAACATGAGCACGTAAATGTATGTTTGTTCATTTGAATTTGTATGCACATTTGAATGTGTGTATGTGTGCACGTGCTTGTGTGCGTTAGCCTGCTCATGTCAGACCCTCAATCTACTGACATTCCCTATTTGGAGTCACAGAAATGGTAGCTTCAACTAGAGTTCGTGCCCGAATGAAAGTGGGAGTGTGGAGAAGGACAGAGGAGGGAAAAGTAACTGTTAAATTAAACCAGTGGACATGGATTGTTCTTTGTAACTTGCAACATGCCTGGCTCCATTAGATGAAAGATAAGAGAATTTGGACTAACATGGTCAGGGATAATGTGACATCTGGTGTGATTTAGGAGTAAGATGCTAGAGGGCTGAACTTCAGCCGATATAATTACTCTGGCGTCCAGTGATAGACCGACTGTGAGACACTTGGAAAACCATTATAAATCATTTTATAAACTAAAGTCTACTCCCGTGCTCTCAGCCCCTCCATCTTTATTAGTCCCACTTTAATGTAAAGCTGATAGGTATTTCTGATATGCCACCAGTAATTGAAAGCATTAAAGCCAGGGTGCCATTGGTCAGATTGGTTCGAACCAACAGACACGTCTGTGTTTTGCTTTATAACGTACTTGGAAATGGTCAGCAGTGCATGGAGATAGTTCTAGCAACTCACACGGAGACAGTAAGGATGTGGCTTCTAGCCAGTTCCCATCAGGCAGGGAGAGGCGACGTTGATGGTTAACCAGATGAGTTGCATCCCAGCCCTTCCCTGTAGGTGCGGCCTCTGCCACAGGCTCTGCCTTCCCCTGTCCAGACTCCCTCTGTGCCGGGGGTCTCTATTTAGTCACCTACAAGCTCTGATAACTAGTGAGACAGGAGGTCAGGCCTAGTAGCTCATCACACAGCACCTCCATAGAGCTGGGAATTAATGTGGCACAGGTTCACAATCTGACCTATCAAAGTGTCTGCTCTATAGCGAGGTTAAAAGCAAATTACTGCAACAGAAAACATACTGGAAAAGAGCAGGTCAGTCAACATCAACAGGGGTTGGGGCATCTCATCCTTTGTTCACCCAGCTGGGGTACCTGAAGCTTTGCTCATCCACGTGAAGTATCTGATAACATGATCACCAGTTTGAGATTGGGGTTACATATCTTACTCAACATCTGCGTGAGGGCTGAGAGCAATATTCTGACACTTGGGATGCAGACAAGGCTGGAACTGCTGGCTAACAGAACTCACAATGGAACAATCTGCTACACACCCCTGGGCTACAAACCCCGTTAGTCACAACATTGAGGCTAAACAGCCACCCTTGGTACCGTGAAGGATCTTAGAAAACCTCTTTGACGTTTCACCAGTCTCTCCCTCAGGACTAGGGAAATGTCACTAGACACATTTCGGTGTGAATGCCCAGCTGAATATACCATTGTTTCCTCTGCAGTACTGCAAGTGTTGGTCCCATTTAATACAACCGATTTATACAAAGTTGAATTTTCAGCAATGGGATCAATAAAAATAAAGTACTGAGCCAGGATGAACATTGACTATGACCTGCCTGTGTGCTTATTGAAGATGCCTCCAGATCTCAACAGTAAAAACATTTGCATTACAGGGGGTCCATGGAATTTTTATAACATGGAGTCTGCAATCTGCCCTATCATGGAATCTACTCAACTCAAACAGTATCACAGGAAAATTTGCTTAAATGGTCCTTGATTGACAAGGGTTAATATCCACCACATCGCCATGGGTCAGTCTCAGTCTGCTGGTCTCCACAGACACCATTCAAAGAACAAAGAACAAAGAACAGGACAGCACAGGAACAGGCCATTCGGCCCTCCAAGCCTGCGCCGATCCTGATGCCTGTCTAAACTAAAACCTTCTGCACTTCCGGGGACCATATCCCTCTATTCCCATCCTATTCATGTATTTGTCAAGATGCCTCTTAAACATCTCTATCGTACCTGCTTCCACAATCTCCCCCGGCAACGTTTCAGGCACTCACCACCTTCTGTGTAAAGAATTTGCCTCGCACATCCCCTCTAAACTTTGCCCCTCGCACCTTAAACCTATGTCCCCTAGTAACTGACTCTTCCACCCTGGGAAAAAGCTTCTGACTATCCACTCTGTCCATGCCACTCATAACTTTGTAAACCTCTATCATGTCACCCCTCCACCTCCGTCGTTCCAGTGAAAACAAACCAAGTTTATCCAACCTCTCCTCATAGCTAATGCCCTCCAGACCAGGCAACATCCTGGTAAACCTCTTCTGTACCCTCTCCAAAGCCTCCACGTCCTTCTGGTAGTGTGGCGACCAGAATTGCATACAATATTCTAAGTGTGGCCTAACTAAGGTTCTGTACAGCTGCAGCATGACTTGCCAATTTTTATACTCTATGCCCGACCGATGAAGGCAAGCATGCCGTATGCTTTCTTGACTACCTTATCCACCTGCGTTGCCACTTTCAGTGACCTGTGAACCTGTACACCCAGATCTCTCTGCCTGTCAATACTCCTAAGGGTTCTGCCATTTACTGTATACTTCCCACCTGCATTAGACCTTCCAAAATGCATTACCTCACATTCCTACCCGCTCTCCAACACCCCCCAACACCAAAGGAACCATCATACATCATGAGCAATTTCATTACCTCTGTCTGTGCTCACTGACCTACATTGGCTCCTGGTCCAGCAACAGACTCAACTTAAAATTCTCATCCTTGTGTTCAAGTCCCTCTGTGACCTTGCCCTGCCCTATCTCTGTCATCTACTCTAGCCCTACAACCCTCCGAGATCTCTGTGTTCCTCCAATTCTGGCCTCTTGTGCATCCCCCGATTACCTTCACCCCACCATGCGCAGCTGTGCCTTCAACCTTAGTCCTTCCGAAACCTCTCTGCTACTCCTCACCTCCTTTAAAACCTACCACTTTGGCCAAGCTTTAGGTCATCTCTCCTCATATCTCTTTGTGTGCCTCATTGTCAAGTTTTGACTGACAATGCGCCTGTGAGGTGCCTTGAGATATTTTACCACATTAAAGGTGCTATGTAAGTCCAAGTATTTGTTGCTGTTGTTGAACATGTTGCCAGAACCTCCAATCCCATTCCAACCCAACACATATAGAGCTCCTTCATTCTGGAAGAGGTTAATTGCTTTTGTGATAACTGCATTCACTGCGATTCTGATTCACACCCATTGCTCTGAGAGAAAAATATAGGTTTCTTCTAGTCTCTGGTCATAGTTGTTGCTCAGTTTTAATGAGGGCTCCAGCTCCTTACCAGTTCCGGTAATGAGGCTGATCTAAAGAATGAGTTCTAGTAGAACAGAAAGTCACAAAGCTCTTGCCAACTCCTTTCTTGCGTTTCCGTAAGGATTAATAGAACACGATGGGAGCCGAGAGCAATGCCAATGCTCTGACATTGTGTTATTCAGGGGTCATTATTCTTTCAAAGGTTCCATGTCAAGTTGTAAACTCTGGGTTTCAAAGTCTTCAAAGAGGCAGGCAAACCTCGTCATTCTTTCTGGTCAAAGTTCGCCAGCATGTGGCTAATAACCCAGAGCTACTTGAGTTCAAGTCCGAGTGTAACAGTTTCAAGGTTTGGAAAATAAAAAGTTAGTGTCAGTGGAGTGGCAATGAAGCCACCAGATTGCCATTAAAACCCAACTGATTCACTAACCTCCTTTAGGGAAGGAAACCTTGGTCTGGTGATTCCAGCTCTTTATTTTCCACAGCCTCTCCTCTCCTCCTCCATCTCCCCTCAGTTTCCTTCCTCCTCCTCTTCTGTCCTCATATGCTACCCCTCTCTTCGCTCTTCCCTCTCCCACAACTCTCTTATTCAACCTCTCTACTTCCCTTTCTCCTGTTCACTCTCATCCTGTACAGAATTCTCTAATTAGTTAAATGATTCCTCGCGTTTCAGGCTCGAGTGTGTTGCCCAAATGTAAGTTTATTTTTCAGACACAAAAATACAGTAATTATTACGAGTAACACAACAGACTCATACAAACCAGGTTTCCTGCAGGCCCAAGGTGATTAGGCTTGGCTTCTCTAGATGTTTTCCTTCTAACTGTCCTGGCAGCTCTCCTCACTAGGGAACACCTTAATTATCCTCCCACTAAAGTCCAGAACCTTCTCCTTTGATGCCAAGTCATCCCACCTGATTCTCAGCAATGTGCATTGAAGTGACGTTCCTTCTCATCAAAACTCCAGTTACTGACCTAATGGCCATCTTGATTGTTAATTGGTTTGACTCGATGTCTCCTGCCTGGCAATACAAAGGGATGGGCGATGTCTTGGCTACTGATCCATTCGACTTCCTGCCCCATTGTTCCAGCAAATGCAATGTTCACACCTATTTTAGCTTGACGAGGTCTCAGGATATCAACAGCTTAAAGCCAAGAGCCAAGAGCCAAGAGCGACATTTCAATTCATTCCATCTTCGCCACCTCCGTAGAATCCTCGGCATCAGGTGGCAGGACCGTATCTCCAACACAGAAGTATTCGAGGCAGCCAACATCCTCAGCATATACACCCTACTGAGCCAGCAGCGCTTGAGATGGCTTGGCCATGTGAGCCGCATGGAAGATGGCAGGATCCCCAAGGACACATTGTACAACGAGCTCGTCACTGGTATCGGACCCACCAGCCGTCCATGTCTCCACTTTAAAGATGTCTGCAAACGCGACATGAAGTCCTGTGACATTGATCACAAGTCGTGGGAGTCAATTGCCAGTGATCGCCAGAGCTGGTGGATAGCTATAAAGGCGGAGCTAAAGAGTGGCGAGTCGAAGAGACTTAGCAGTTGGCAGGAAAAAAGACAGAGGCGCAAAGGGAGAGCCAACTGTGTAACAGCCCCGACAACCAATTTTATCTGCAGTACCTGTGGAAAAGTCTGTCACTCTGGAATTGGCCTTTATAGCCACTCCAGGTGATGCTCCACAAACCACTGACCACCTGCAGGCACTTACCCATTGTCTCTCGAGACAAGGAGGCCAAAGAAGAAGAAGAAGAAACTGGATGACTTGATTCAAAACTGAGATTGGTTTGATTAGGAAGCATAACAGATTCTAATGCCTTCCCTCCTTTCTCCTCTCCACTGCTCCTCTGCACCCCATCTCTCCTCGCTTCCACCCTCTTGCTCTTCCTTCCCTTCTCTTCCTCCCTGCCTCTTTACCCCTTTTCCTCTCCCCTTTCTCCTTCCCCTCTTACAGCCCTCCATCTTCCCCCTCCCATTCTGCTTCTTCAACTCCTCATCTCTCCACCACCTCATCTCTGTTCCCTTCCATTATCCTCCCTATATCCATCTGTCCCGTTTAACCTTCCTCCTTCCTCTCTCCCCTTGAATTCTCCCCTCTTCCCTCCCCAACTGTTTGTTGGGACAGTTTAGAGGGAGCTTTACTCTATATCTAACCCCTGCTGTACCTGCCCTGGGAGTGTTTGATGGGGACAGTGCAGAGGGAGCTTTACTCTGCATCTAACCCCATGTTGTACATGTCCTGGGAGTATTTGATCGGGACAGTGTAGAGGAAGCTTTCTTTTCTTTTGGGCCTCCTTATCTCGAGAGACAATGGATACGCGCCTGGAGGTGGTCAGTGGTTTGAGAAGCAGCGCCTGGAGTAGCTATAAAGGCCAATTCTGGAGTAACAGGCTCTTCCACAGGTGCTGCAGAGAAATTTGTTTGTTGGGGCTGTTGCACAGTTGGCTCTCCCCTTGCGCCTCTGTCTTTTTTCCTGCCAACTACTAAGTCTCTTCGACTCGCCACAATTTAGCCCTGTCTTTATGGCTGCCCGCCAGGAAGCTTTACTCTGCATCTAACCCTGTGCTGTACCTGCCCTGGGAGTGTTTGATGGACACAGTGTAGAGTTGTACTCTGTGTCTAACCCGTTTTTTATTTGTATCTAATCCTGTTTGTTTTTCTAAGGTGGCCTTTATACCCCATTTGTCGAGAGGGCTTTATTCCTCAGGCCTCTGTTATGTACATTTTATAAAATAAGTTTATTAAAATTGAATAAATAAGACAAAAATTCGAATTAAAATAGTATTGTCTGTATTGATGATGCATTCCAGCCCCTGCGGTGCCCACCAGTCGCGGAAGACCTCAAGCGTACCAGCAGACACCACATGCTCCTTCTCCAGGGACATCTAGGTGCGAACGTAACCTCAGAAGAGTGACAGGCAATCAGGGTGGACAGATCCCCCGATGGCCTGCAGTCTGGACCTGTGAATTGCCACCTTGGTCAGGTCCAGGAGCGGACCGACGAGGAGATCTTCCTGTATCTGTCCCGGGAGTGTTTGATGGGGACAGTGTAGAGGGGACTTTACTCTGTATCTAACCCCGTGCTCTACCTGTCCTGGGAGTGTTTGATGGGGACAGTGTAGAGGGGACTTTACTCTGTATCTAACCCGTTGCTCTACCTGTCCTGGGAGTGTTTGATGGGGACAGTGTAGAGGGGACTTTACTCTGTATCTAACCCGTTGCTCTACCTGTCCTGGGAGTGTTTGATGGGGACAGTGTAGAGGGGACTTTACTCTGTATCTAACCCCGTGCTCTACCTGTCCTGGGAGTGTTTGATGGGGACAGTGTAGAGGGGACTTTACTCTGTATCTAACCCGTTGCTCTACCTGTCCTGGGAGTGTTTGATGGGACAGTGTAGAGGGAGCTTTACTCTGTATCTAACCCGTTGCTCTACCTGTCCTGGGAGTATTTGATGGGGACAGTGTAGAGGGAGATTTACTCTGTATCTAACCCCGTGCTCTACCTGTCCTGGGAGTATTTGATGGGGACAGTGTAGAGGGAGATTTACTCTGTATCTAACCCCGTTTTTTTTTTATTAGTCAGCTGATTGACTCTCAGTCAGCACCTTCTGTCTGCCCCCGCAAAACAAGGGCAATCACAGTGTAGAGGGAGCTTCACTCGGTATCTAACCCCGTACTGTACCTGTCCTGGGAGTGTTTGATGGGGACAGTGTAGAGGGAGCTTTACTCTGTATCTAACCCCGTGCTCTACCTGTCCTGGGAGTATTTGATGGGGACAGTGTAGAGGGAGATTTACTCTGTATCTAACCCCGTGCTCTACCTGTCCTGGGAGTATTTGATGGGGACAGTGTAGAGGGAGATTTACTCTGTATCTAACCCCGTGCTCTACCTGTCCTGGGAGTGTTTGATGGGGACAGTGTAGAGGGAGATTTACTCTGTATCTAACCCCGTGCTCTACCTGTCCTGGGAGTGTTTGATGGGGACAGTGTAGAGGGGACTTTACTCTGTATCTAACCCGTTGCTCTACCTGTCCTGGGAGTGTCTGATGGGGACAGTGTAGAGGGAGCTTTACTCTGTATCTAACCCCGTGCTCTACCTGTCCTGGGAGTGTTTGATGGGGACAGTGTAGAGGGAGCTTTACTCTGTATCTAACCCCGTGCTCTACCTGTCCTGGGAGTGTTTGATGGGGACAGTGTAGAGGGGACTTTACTCTGTATCTAACCCGTTGCTCTACCTGTCCTGGGAGTGTTTGATGGGGACAGTGTAGAGGGAGATTTACTCTGTATCTAACCCGTTGCTCTACCTGTCCTGGGAGTATTTGATGGGGACAGTGTAGAGGGGACTTTACTCTGTATCTAACCCCGTGCTCTACCTGTCCTGGGAGTGTTTGATGGGGACAGTGTAGAGGGAGATTTACTCTGTATCTAACCTCGTGCTCTACCTGTCCTGGGAGTGTTTGATGCTGACAATGGTTCCCTGGAATGTGAAAGATTTCTATTCTCCAAGACTGACAGCCCTCACTCTAATGAACACAAAGTTCAGTCCAAATATTTCTGTAATATAAATTTAAATGACCAGTTTATGTAAACCCCAATATCATGTGGAAAGGTGGACAAAAGTACAAAAGAAGAAGCAAATTTCACTGTAAAGATAATGTCAAATCCCACTTTCTCCTTTGAACAGGTTAACACCTCTTTTAAAATGGAAAGAAACTTTGTAAATGCTTGTTATATGTCTGTGTGAGGATACAACATAGAATAATAGAACCAGAGTAAAAATAGGGAACAGAAGGAGGCCATTCAGCCCATCGTGTCTGCGCATGCTGAAAAAACTAGCCACCCAATCTAATCCCACCTTCCAGCATCTGGTCTGTAGCTTTGCAGGTTACAACACTTCAGGTGCAAGTCCAGGTACCTTTTAAATGAGTTGAGGGTTTCTGCCTCCACCACTGATCTGGGCAGTGAATTTCAGACACCCACCACCCTCTGGATGAAAAAGGTTTTCCTCATGTCCCCTCTAATCCTTCTACCAATCACCTTAAATCTGTGCCGCCTGGTAAATTGACCTCTCCGCTAGGGGAAACAGGTCCTTCCTGTCTACTCTTTCTAGGCCCCTCATAATTTTGTACACCTCAATTAAGTCACCCCTCAGCTTCCTCTGTTCTAAGAAAAACAACCTTAGCCTATTCAATCTTTCCTCTTGATGCAATTTTCAAGCTCTGGCAACATTCTTGTAAATCTCCTCTCCAAAACAATTATGTCCTTCCTGTAATGTGGTGACCAGAACTGTACACAACACTCCAGCTGTGGCCTAACCAGCATTTTATACAGTTCCAGCATTACATCCCTGCTTTTGTATTCTATACCTCAGCCAATAAAGGAAAGCATTCCAAGTGCCTTCTTCACCACTCTATCTACCTGTCCTGCCACCTTCAGGGACCTGTGGACATGCACTCCAAGGTCTTTCACTTCTTCCACCCCTCTCAATATCCTCCCGTTTATTGTGTATTCCCTCGCTTTGTTTGCCCTCCCATAATGCATTACCTCACACTTCTCCGAATTGAATTCCATTTGCCACTGTTCCGCTCACTCAACCAAACCATTGATATCATTCTGGAGTCTATGGCTATCCTCTTTGCTATCAACTATACGGCCAATTTTTGTGTCATCAGCAAATTTCCCAATCATGCCTCCCACATTTAAGTCCAAATCATTAATATATACCACAAACAGCAAGGAACCCAACACTGAGCCCTGTGGAGCACCACTGGAAACAGCTTTCCATTCACAAAAACATCCGTCCACTACTACCCTTTGTTTCCTGTCATTGAGCCAATTCTGGATCCAATCTGCCACATTCCCCTCTATCCTATGGCCTTTCATTTTACTGACCAGTCTGCCATGTGGGACCTTGTCAAATGCCTCACTAAAATCCACTGCACTACCCTCATCAATCCTCCTTGTTACCTCCCCTAAAAAACTCAATCAAGTTAGTAAGACACGACCTTCCCTTAACAAATCCATGCTGACTATCCCTGATTAATCCGTGCCTTTCCAAGTTGCAGTTTATCCTGCCTCTCAGAATTGATTCTAATAATTTACCCACCTACGAGGTCAGACTGACCAGCCTATAATTATTTAGCCTCTCCCTCGCACCCTTTTTAAACAATGGTACAACGTTCGCAGATCTCCAATCGTCTGGTACCTCGCCTGTATCTAGTGAGGAGACGAAGATGATCCTCAAGCGCATTCACTATTTCCTCCCTGGCTTCCTTTAACAACCTGGGATGCAATCCGTCCGCAATTTCTAACCTGTAATTTGCAAAATGACTAAAAATTAATAAGGGTTGTGGATGATGTGATTAACAAATGATGGCTTTGCAATCCTATTTCAATGTGGTTTCCTGTACAGATGGACAATGAAAACTGCTCTCTGCTGTCCTGTCCAGTAACTGCCCAGGAATTGACAGCATGTGGTAACGGGACTGGTGGTTTGGACCGTTAGATGTTTCAGGATGATAATCAGTGTTTACAGAGGGCGGAGAATGCAATGGAATTTCGAGTTCAATCTCATGACGATATTTCAGTTCACCCAAAACCCTGCAACCTGTATCCTAACTCGTACCGTGTACTGTTCATTCATCACCCACTGTGCTCACTGACCTACATTGGCTCCCACCCAGCAACACCTCAGTTTTAAAATTCTCATCCTGTTGTTCAATTCCTTCCATAGCCTTGCACCCTCCACCTCTCTGTAACCTCCTCCAGCGATACAACCCTCCGAAATCTCTGCGTGCCTCCATCTGACCTCTTTCTCATCCTCCATTTCCTTCCCTCCACCATTGGTGGCCGTGCCTTCAACTGCCTGGGCCCTAAGCTCCAGAATTCCCTCTCTAAACCTCTCCGCCTCTCTCTCTCCTTTGCTAAGACGCTACTTAAAACCTACCTCTCAGACCAAGCTTTTGTCGTAACCTCTGTCCTAATATCTCTTTATGTGGCTTAGTGTCAAATATTATCTGATGATGCTCCGATGAAGCGCCTTGGGATGTTTTTCTATAGTAAAGGTGCTATATAAATGCAAGTTGTTGTTTTATAAGACTTGTAAGAAAAGATGCAACTAAGGTTGTCATTGGAGTCTTGTGTTGTTGATGAACGAGGAACTGCATCGATTTTTGGACTTTTACTCGTCCTTCTCTCCTCTAACATTCTCAGATTCTAATTGCACGCAAAGTGAAAATGAAATACCCGGAAATCGCTACCGACAACACCTGCTGGTTAGGCCCCATCTGGAGTATTGTGTTCATTTCTGGACCTTATAATTTAGGAAGGATGTCAAGGTCTTAGAGAGGGTGCAGGGCAGATTTACTAGAATGGTACCAGGGATGAGGGACTTCAGTTACATGGAGAGACTGGAGACGCTGGGATTGTTCTCCTTAGAGCAGAGAAGGTTATTGCTTATGTTCTTATGTTAAGGGGAGATTTAATAGAAGTGTTCAAAATTACGAGGTGATGTTGAGAGAGTAAATAAAGAGAAACTGTTTCCTGTGGCAGGAGAGTCGTTAACCAGAGGACACAGATTTAAGGTAATTGTTAAAAAAAATCCGGGGGGGGGAGATAGAGTCACAGAGTCATGGGGGGAATTTTGCGCTCTCCCCCGCGGCAAGTTTGAAGGTGGTCCATTTCAGCTCAATTAGCTGTAGATTCAGCGGGCTGTCCAGAGCAGATGCGATGTGAAGATCTTGGTGTCACTTTTTCCGGACGTCCAGACGCCCACCACCAGGATAAAATTCCCTCCACAAAAGGAGGCCACTTGGCCCATCAAATCTATGCTGGTATCTTCCTGGGTGCAAAGATACGTACCGGTCTGGCATCTTCTTTTAGTGTAACTTTAGTGTCTTCAGCCTTCCTAGACCCGAAAACAGTTTGGGATAGTCTGCTTGAAAACGACTGCTTGGCTTTGGCTATTTGATGTCATCCGCCTTTTTGAGTAGATGTAGGTCTAAGCATGCTTCTCTGCTTAACAGGGAAAATTTCTGGTTTTTCAAAATGTATAGGGTTTCCATAATCTACTTTCCTTTATATTGGAGAGTTGCTTGAAGTTTACCCTTCACCTTCAATTGAATCCCACCTGGATCATACAACTGTGTATCCGCTGGTTGTCAGTAATATCTCATCACCCATAGCTCTTGGTCTGACAGAACTGTGACACTTGCACCTGTGTCCAACTTGAAATTAGTAACATGTCCATCGACGTCTATGTCTACCATCCAAAATCCTTGACTGGGGTCATTAATTTCCCCTAGGAAGTCTCCTGGTTTATCCTCCACTGGAAGTTGTTTCACCTCATTCACCATTCTGTGTGTGAAGGCTTTTTATTTCGTAAATTTGAGAGACGAGGGCAGGAATTTTATGGCCCCAGCAACCCGCCCCCGTGGGAGCAGACTGCCATTCACATCGCCTTCCCGCTCCCGCTGCAATTTTGTGAGCAGCGGGGGAGGTGACAAATGGCTCCCCCGCCCCAGACCAATTAAGGCCCTTAAGTCGCCAATTAATTGCCACTTAAGGTACATTACCAGCGGCGGACGAGCAACTCAGCGCTTCAGGAGGCTGCTCAGTAAAACCTGGCGGCCTCCTTGTGGGTTGGGGGGTCCCTCCTGATCGAGCATATTGTGCCCTATGGAGGGCCCCACCCACAGTATAAGCCATGCCTGCTGGAGTACATTCCCTCCCCCTCAACTGACCCACCAGCCTCCCTACCTCAACAGGGCCCAGCCGATTGTCCCCAGTGAGGTCCCAACACTTACCTCAATTCCGGTGCCTCCTTCATTGCTGCTCCTCTCGCTGGGTGCAGTCCCAGCAGTGGCCACCACTCCAGGTACCGTCGGTACTTTTGCTTGCCCGATCGCTGGAGTCGTCTTGCAGGCCACCACGCTTCTGTGGTGCAGCCTGTATTTCTGTGCACTGACTCCCCGACTGTCTGCGTCAGAGCAGCTGCGGAGAGGTTCATAGCCTCTTCTGCAGGTAAGCAGTTTTTTCAGTCTTCAGGCTTTACTATACCGGCACGTATTTTTCTTTAAATTCTTTGTTTACCATTGCCACCGCTGCCACCATATTGTGTATTGTTGTCGTGTAGATCGAGTGTTGTCGAAAGAAGTCTAGGGTTCTTTGCATATATATAGATATAACTATTTACACTCTCCACAAGGCTATCTAGCCAGCAAACCTCATGCTGCTCCTCGCTTCTTCCCAGCCTAGTACCCATTTGTCTATTACATTGTCCGCACTATAGTGAGAGGGGTTTACTCTCACTGTCTCAAACATTAACCCTTTCAGGCCCTTATACAACAGAGTCAACATTATATTCATAACCAGAGTGATCACCATTCTCATTGAACACCAGACCTAGGAATTACAGTCTCCAATTTTTCTGAGCTGTCGCCTAAAGGCTTTGGTGCCTAGCCTGTGGATGAAGTCTGCACTATAATGAGCAGAATCTCGTCCTGCACAGCCTATGCAAGTCAGATCCTCAAATCACAGAAATGTTACGTACAGAAGGAGGCCATTCAGCCCATCGTGTCTGCGCTGGCTCTCTGAAAGAGCAGTTTACCTAGTGCCACTTGCAGCCTTCTCCCCGTAGCCCTGCACATTCTTCCTTTTCCAATAACAATTCAATTCCCTCTTGAATGCCTCGATAGAATCTGCCTTCACCACACTTTCAGGAAGTGTATTCCAGACCCTAACCACGCGTTGTGTGAAAAAGTTTCTCCTCGTGTCGCCTCTGGTTCCGTTGTCAATCACCTTAAATCGGTGTCCTCTGGTTCTCGATCCTGTGAATGAGAACAGTTTCTGCCTATCTACACTGACCAGATCCCTCAGGATTTTGAACACCTCAATCAAATCTCCTCACAACCTTCTCTTCTCTAAGGAGGACAACCCCAGATTCTACAATCAATCCACGTAACTGTGACGTCCCTGATCCCTGGAACCATTTCCTTAAATCTTTTCTACACCCTCGCCAATGCCTTCACATCCTTCCTAAAGTGTGGTGCCCAGAATTGGACACAGTACTCTAGTGGATGCCGAACCAGTGTGTTATAAAGGCGCGTCATAACGTCCTTGTTTTTGTACTCTATATCTCTATTTATAAAGCCTAGGATTCCACATGCCCTAGCAACCACTTTCTCAACCTGCCCTGTCACCTACAACAATTTGTGCACATATACTCCATGTCCCTCTGCCCCTCCACCCACTTTAGCATCATACCTTTTATTTTATATTGCCTTTCCTCATTCTTTCTACCAAAATGTATCACTTCACACTTCTCTGCCACTTGTCCGACCATTACACCCACCTGTCTATGTCCTCTTGAAGTCGATCACTATCCTCCTCATATTCGCAATACTTCCATGTTTTGTGTCATCTGCAAGTTTTGGAATTTTACCCTGGACCGTCTTTCTGATATCACAAACATGTACTGAACCAAGTAGCCAGACTCAAAAGAATCCACTTCCTTCGTATTGATCTAAGGCGTCAGTTTTGTTACCTCAACTCCAGATTACACCATTAATGAGCTGGTTCTTAAGAAATCTGTTTGCTTCGGGCCACATAGTCTTGGTTTTCCATCATTCTTTGCGTTTGAGCACAAGTGGAGGCACAATGAGGTAACATTTCTCTCCTTATCCCAATGAATGGAAGCCATTGAGCCATAGGTCAGTGTCTAGTGCAACTACCTTTCCATCAGAAGGATGTGAGTTCAAGTTTTACTCCAGAGGTATGAACTCAAAACCTAGGTTGACACTCCCAGTGCCACAACTGACGGAGTGCTGCACTGTCGGAGGTGCCATCTTTCAGATAAGATGTTAAAGCAAGGCCCTGCGTACCCTCCCAGGTGGCTGTAAAAGATCCCATGGCGTGAGTTTGAAGAAGAGCAGTGGAGTTCGACCTGGTGCCCGGGTCCAATATTTATTACTCGACCAACGTCACCGAAAGAGATTATCTGGTCATTGTAACATTGCTGTTTGTGGGATCTTGCTGTGCACAAATTGGCTGCCTTGCTTCCTACATTACAGCAGTGATCACACTTCTAAAAGTACTTCATTGGCTGTAAAACGTTTTGGGACGCCCTGAGGTTGTGAAAGGTGCTATAGCAATGCAAGTTCTTTATTTCTTATGGCAGCGACCCCTTCCCTTTCCTGACTTTAGAGTCAGAAGCTCAACACCAAGGCCCCAGACAGAGGGTGAGGCATCACCTGACCTGTTTGGACCAATTCCTGAAGCATCAGTCCTTAAAGACGTGAAATGTGGTGAACCAGAACAAACCAAAAAAAAAACAAATTGATATAAAGTGGTTATACGTCTTGCACACCTAACGTTTCACTCCATGAAAAGATGTGCAGTGGAGAAGGAAAGAAAAGACTTGCATTGATATAGCATCTTTCATGACCTCAGGATGCCGCAAAATGCTTTACAGCCAATGAAGTACTTTTGAACTGTAGTCACTGGCGTAATGTAGTGAACATGGCAGCTGATGTGTGCACAGCAAGATCTCACACTATCCCATAATCTGCTTTTTTTAAGTGACATTGATTGTGGGGTAAATATTGGTCAGTACACTGGGGAGAACTCCCCTGCTTTTCTTCGAAATATCGGTCATGGGATCTTTTGCTTTCACCTGAGGGGGCAGACAGGGCCTCAGTTTAACGTCTCATCTGAAAGACGGCACCTCTGACAGTGCAGCACTCCCTCAGGAATGGGTTAATTCTGGCTCAGTGATTATAGTTGAGGAGGTCAGCGACTGCTTAACTTAATATATTTTGGGTGCCAAATGATGCCAGAATTCCTTGTTTATGAATCCTCTGTTCTTCCCTCACTGGATTAACAACTCTGTACTTATTTTATTTCTGGAATTTCTCCCCTTTCATATCTGGATCCTTGTTTGTTTGTCCCAGAATAACATTTCAGGAGAACGAAACTCTAACTGGGAGTGCATCCAGCACCAATAGGTGACTGCCCTGTTAAGCCAGCCTGGAATGAATGTCAAACCTCATGCTAGAACATTCTGTGACCAGCTCAAGGTCACAAGCCACGTCTGTGCCTACACTTCAGTTCAACGGATGTTCCCTTCTACTGTTTGCGAAATTCTTTTGATCCAATTTTCTCCCTTGATGTACTGACTCATTCTGGGGTACACCACTGTCCAGATCTGTGAGCCGACAAGGTAAGCATCAGGAGAATAGTCAACAATTGAAACTGAATCCCAGTTGAGTCGGAATCCATCCCCAACTAACATTTCCGCACATTTTCCAATAAAGGTCATTGATCTGGGAGCAACGATTCGGAAATAAAAAGTTGGCATCATTGAAAGTAACCACGATTGTTATATAAACTGTTAACTGCTTCACGCGTGTTGATTAGGGAAGGAAACCTGCTGTCCTTATCCATTACTCCAGTCCCACACCAACCTTGCCAGTGATGCCCACATCAAAGAATGAAGGGAAAAATTAGACCAATTGTAGTGCTGTCTGGAAAGAACAAAGAACAGTACAGCACAGGAACAGGCCATTCGGCCCTCCAAGCCTGCGTCGATCTTTCCGGTTCCAGTTTCAAAGAAGGGTCACTGACCCGAAACGTTGGCTCTGCTTTTCTTTCCACAGATGCTGCCAGACCTGCTGAGTGAATCCGGCATTTCTTGTTGTTGTTGTTGTTGCGTCGATCTTTGATGCCTGCCGAAACTAACACCTTCTGCACTTCCGGGGACCATATCCCTCTATTCCCATCCTATTCATGTATTTGTCAAGATGCCTCTTAAACGTCTCTATGGTACCTGCTTCCACCATCTCCCCCGGCAGCAACTTCCAGGCACTCACCACCCTCTGTGTAAAGAACTTGCCTCGCACATCCCCTCTAAACTTTGCCCCTCGCACCTTAAACCTATGTCCCCTAGTAACTGACTCTTCCACCCTGGGAAAAAGCTTCTGACTATCCACTCTGTCCATGCTGCTCATAACTTTGTAAACCTCTATCATGTCGCCCCTCCACCTCCGTCGTTCCAGTGAAAACAATCCGAGTTTATCCAACCTCTCCTCATAGCTAATGCCCTCCAGACCAGGCAACATCCTGGTAAACCTCTTCTGTACCCTCTCCAAAACCTCCACGTCCTTTTGGTATTGTGGTGAGCAGAATTGCACGCAATATTCTAAGTGTGGTCTAACTAAAGTTCTGTACAGCTGCAGCATGACTTGCCAATTTTTATACTCTATGCCCCGACCAATGAAGGCAAGCATGCCGTATGCCTTCTTGACTACCTTATCCACCTGCGTTGCCACTTTCAGTGACCTGTGGACCTGTACGCCCAGATCTCTCTGCCTGTCAATACTCCGAAGGGTTCTGCCATTTACTGTATACTTCCCACCTTCATTAGACCTTCCAAAATGCATTACCTCACATTTGTCCAGATTAAACTCCACCTGCCATTTCTCCGCCCAAGTCTCCAACCGATCTATATCCTGCTGTATCCTCTGACAATCCTCATCACTATCCGCAACTCCACCAACCTTTGTGTCATCCGCAAACTTACTAATCAGACCAACTACATTTTCCTCCAAATCATTTATATATACTACAAACAGCAAAGGTCCCAGCACTGATCCCTGTGGAACACCACTAGTCACATCCCTCCATTCAGAAAAGCACCCTTCCACTGCTACCCTCTGTCTTCTATGACCGAGCCAGTTCTGTATCCATCTTGCCAGCTCCCCTCTGATCCCGTGTGACTTCACCTTTTGTATCAGTCTGCCATGAGGGACCTTGTCAAAGGCTTTACTGAAGTCCATATAGATAAAATTCCACTGCCCTTCCTTCATCAATCATCTTCGTCACTTCCTCAAAAAACTCAATCAAATTAGTAAGACACGACCTCCCCTTCACAAAACCATGCTGCCTCTCGCTAATAAGTTTGTTTGTTTCCAAATGGGAGTAAATCCTGTCCCGAAGAATCCTCTCTAATAATTTCCCTACCACTGACGTAAGGCTCACCGGCCTATAATTTCCTGGATTATCCTTGCTACCCTTCTTAAACAAAGGAACAACATTGGCTATTCTCCAGTCCTCTGGGACCTCACCTGTAGCCAATGAGGATGCAAAGATTTCTGTCAAGGCCCCAGCAATTTCTTCCCTTGCCTCCCTCAGTATTCTGGGGTAGATCCCATCAGGCCCTGGGGACTTATCTACCTTAATGCTTTGCAAGACACCCAACACCTCCTCCTTTTCGATAATGAGATGACTGAGACTATCTACACTCCCTTCCCTAGGCTCATCATCCACCAAGTCCTTCTCCTTGGTGAATACTCATGCAAAGTACTCATTTAGTACCTCGCCCATTTCCTCTGGCTCCACACTTAGATTCCCTTCTCTGTCCTTGAGTGGGCCAACCCTTTCCCTGGTTACCCTCTTGCTCTTTATATACGTATAAAAAGCCTTGGGATTTTCCTTAATCCTGTTTGCCAATGACTTTTCATGACCCCTTTTAGCCCTCCTGACTCCTTGCTTCAGTTACATTTATACATTTACATTTATATAGCACCTTTCACTACCTCAGGACATTCCAAAGTGCTTTACAGCCAATGAAGTGCTTTTTAAGTGTCGTCATTGTTGGAATGTAGAGAAACTGGGCAGTCAATTTGCACGCAGCAAGCTCCCACAAACAGCAACCAGATAATTTGTTTTTATTGATGTTGGTTAAGGGCTACGACATCGGGGAGAGCTCTCTTGTTCGAAATCGTGGTCATGGGATCTTTTACGTCCACCTGAGAGGACAGACGGGACCTTGGTGTAGTGCCTTGTCTGAAAGTCGGCACCTCCGACAATGCAGCACTCCCTCAGTACTGTGGATTGTGTACCTGTTCACATCCCGACCTTGGTCAAATTAATAAACTCAGCACAGATCTGGGCCAATCCAGATCTGTATGACTCAGTACAACACTGGACAGGTTCCTTCAGTAAGGTTAATGTTTGTACACTGTTGATTTTTGTAACCAATTTATTCTGTAATGTGACCTGATCACTAAGGGGTTGTGTCTGTGATGTTACTTGCCGTTGTAACTACGCTCCTTCATTGCCTTACTGATCTAGTGTAACAGAAATGGTTGTGGGATCATTTCTGTGTTGTTACGGCCACATGTGTGATGTGGATGGTGTCTACTGTTCAACTCCCCCATCTGACCACAGCAAGCATGTTTTGTTATTAGGATTTTACCCCTTGGTGTTTTATTTATAATTAAACTGACAGCAACAGGTTTTCTTGTAGGTTTAAAAACAGAAAATCAATTGTTTATTGATCAATGCACCCTATCCTGAAATTGTCACAACCTCATCCACTCACGCATTCACTCGCGCACACACACACACACACACACGCACAAAAGAAGGGACGGATAGTGAGGGAAAAAGTGGAAAACGATTATCAGTGGGAGTGGGGGGAGGGCATGATAAACCTGTTGAATTCTTTTGGAATTCGAGTTCTCATGGGTTCCAGGCCTGAGGTGATTGTAGATTTCTCTCTTGGTTAAACATTCAGTTGAAGATGGTGGATCACTTCTAGTTCACTGCAGAATTCTACAGCAGGGCACATGCCTTCTGGTTTGCTGGAAGCAAACTTCTGGATGTTGCTTTTCTGCTTTCTCTTTCTGCCAGTGTCTTTCTCTGGGCTGCTTTTTTTAAGATAAAGCTGTGTTATGTCTCACCTCCTGAAAGGAAACTTGATTCTGACCCTGGACTGTTGCAAGTGAAGATCCCACCATAATAAATGATAAAATTCTCTGACCTCCTCAAGGCCATGCAACAGGGCAATGCCCCAACTTTCAGTTCAACAGGATGTTCGCTTCTGGTCTTGCTTAATGTTTCTGATCCCTGTTTTCTCCCCTGAAGTGCTGGCTTGTGCTCAATATATAGTGGGCCCAATTCTAACCCATTCAAAACCCATCCAATTACACAGAGTTAAAATCAGGCCCATTTCTCAACATAACAGCAGTGTCTAAATTTCAGAATTAGAACAGTGACTACTCTTCAAAATTAATACATTGGCTGAAAACGGGGGCATCCTGAGATGAAAGGTGCGGTGGGAAAAAAAGACTTTTTTGCTTTCTCTTTTTCCTGCTTTTCTTTTAGAATGGTGGAATTATACAGCACAGAAGGAGGCCATTTGGCCCATCGTTCCTCTGCTGGCGTTCTTAAAAAGCTCTCCAATTGGTCCCACTCCCCTCAGTGGTTAACAACCTTTGGGATCTGTCTGTGGATGGTAATGGTTGTGATTCTAATGGATTCTGTGTCCCTAAGGACTCTGACCAGTGAATGGGGAGGTGTTGCTTTAAGTTGCCCCGAAATTTTGCAGGCTTGCTCATTGTCTGCTGCTTCTGGTGGAAGGTCAATGGAAAGCACCCACCTCCCCCACTCCCGAAAACCATGATGGAAACCTGGCTCAGAGTAAACCTCCAACATTGCAGCCGAAATTCCCCAAACTGATTTGCCTGGATGTGTTATTCGCAATCAGAGCCCAGGATCAGGGAGCCACCTCATAAACCTTCTCTGCTTCAGATGCCTGTGTTTTAACATAATCCAATCCAATCCAAGAAAAAAAAAATTGGATTTATATCACACCTAACACGGTCTGATGATGTCCCAAAGCGCTTTATACCCAATGAGGTACTTTTCAAGTGTAGTCACTGTTGGTAATGTAGGAAACATGCAGTCAATCTGTGCACAGTAAGCTCCCACAACAGAAATGTAACAATGACCAGATCATCTATTTTTATTTATATTTTATTCATTCATGGGATGTGGGTTTCACTGGTCAGGCCAGCATTTATTGTCCATCCCTAATTGCCCTTGAGAAGGTAGTGGTGAGCTGCCTCTTGAGCCACTGCAGTCCATGTGTTGTAGGTACACCCACAGTGCTGTTAGGAAGGGAGTTCCAGGATTTTGACCCAGTGACAGTAAAGGAACGGCCGATATAGTTCCAAGTCAGGATGGTGTGTGGCTTGGAGGGGAGCTTGCAGGTGGTGGTGTTCCCATGCATCTGCTGCCCTTGTCCTTCTAGGTGGTAGAGGTTGCGGGTTTGGAAGGTGCTGTCGAAGGAGCCTTGGTGCCTTGGTGTTAGTGTTGGTTAAGGGATTAACATTGCTCAGGACACATGAGCTGTCAGCTTGATGGGGCCAAATGGTCTTGACTCATTCCACACTTATTCTGTGAATCTGACATATTATGAAGAATAACTGGCTGCAGATTATGTTGCAAGGCAGAAAGATTTTGTGAGTTTGAAATAAGTTGATTAACAATTCAAAGCAAAGGCTTTGTGGTTGGTGACGTCATCTGAAATCCTTGGCGTGCTGCCAGTCAGGCTGTGTGTTTATAGTAAGAATGATAGCTTTAATGGTTGTATTCTGTGTTACATTACCCAGTGACTAATGCAGCAGATGCTTTGAGATCTGACCATTTTCTCTTCTCCTTCACGCCACTATACTGCACCGAAAAATAAACCGCTTTTGTTGCCTCACTGAGGAACTGTTCTGCCTTCCCTCATTAGTCATTAGTTAATGGATTAGGGATGAACGACTGCTGAAGGGATTTGCAGTTGCTAATAGTAATCTCCGACATTCCAACCTCTGTATTCACAGTCCAAGCACAGAGATCAGCCCCTGTATAATCCCCAGGTGTTGGAAGTAGCTTCACATGACTGCACTGTTTCCTGATTGTTTCTGACCCTTATATACTCTCTGCCTTTTATTTGACAGTGTATGTGCAGAGTTTAACGGGTGATCACTATACTGCTTATTCTTCAAAGTCAGCTGTGGCTGGTGGAGATTTTTACTTTAACGGGAGGATCATCACATCAGATAGTATTGAAGGATGCCATTCGGCCCATTGAGCCTATATCAGCTCCCTCAAAGAGCTATCCAATTAGTGCCACTCTCCTACTCTTTCCCGACAGTGCTGCTATTTTCTTCCTTTTTAAGTATTTATGCAATTCCTTTTTGAAAGTTGTTATTGAATCTGCTTCCAGACAGTACATTCCAGATCACAACATCTCTCTTATTAAACAGAAATCTCCTCATCACCATTTGGCTCTTCTGCAGACTGTCTTAAATCTGTGTCCTTTAGTTATTGACACTCGTGTTAATAGAAACTGTTTCTTCTTATTTCCTCTACCAATACCTCTTGCAATCTTTAACACCGCTATTAAAACTCCCCTTAGCTTTCTCTACTCTAAGAATAAACACTTCTCCAGCCATCCCACATAACTGAAGTCCCTCATTCCTGCTACAATTCTAGTAAATATCTGCACCTCCTCCAAAGACTTGACATCCTTCCTAAAGTGCGGTGCCCAGAATTGGACAATACTCCAGATGAGGTCTAACTAGTGATTTATCAAGGTTTTGCACAACTTCTTTGTTTTTGCACCCGAACCCTCTATACATAAAGGCAAGGGTCCTGAATGCTTTTTCAACAGCCTTCTCAACTTGTCTTTCCTCCGTCAAGGCTTTGTGCAAGTGAACCCCTCGGTTCCTCTGTTCCTGCAACCTTGTAAAACATTTCTGACAGACAAATAAGCTTTCTAGCTTGATTCCCATGCCAGGGTACAGAGAGCGGTATGATCTCCCCTCCCCCTCACACTCCCCATCTTCTACACTCCATAAACGTAAGCTCATCCAAAACTCTGCTACCCATTCACCCATCAACCCCTGTGCACGGTGACCTATATTAGTTCCCAGTCCAGCAATACCGTGATTTTAAAATTCTCATCCTTGTTTTCAAATCCCTACATGGTCTCATCCCCCTATATCTCTGTAACTTCTACCAACTCTTGAGATCTCTGCACTCCTCCACTTCCTGCCTCTTGTGCACCTCCGATTTCCATCTCTCTGCCATTGGGGGGGGTCATAGCTTGAGATGCCTGGGCCCTAAGCTCTGGAATTCCTAAATCTCTCTGCCACTCTACCTTTCTCTCTTCCTTTACAATGCTCCTTAAAAGCTACCACTGACCAAACTTTTGATTATCTGTCCCAATACCTCCTTACGTGGTTGGGTGTCAGATGCTTGTTTAATAGTCACTCTTGTGAAATGCCTTGGGATGGTGCATTATATTAAAGGTGCTCTATAAATGTAAGTTGTTGTTTAAACTAGTTTGGCAGGGATGGGATATATTGGGATGGGAACTTGAGCGCAGTCTTAGGACAATTTCAGGGCAGCGAACAGGACGCTGAAAATTAGTGAGTGACTCTGAAAGACAGAAGAAGCAAAGGTTAAAAAGTGTGCAGCACAGAAAATTGGCAGTGTTAACATGTATTTATTTAAATGCAAGGAGTATAGTAAATAAAGCCGATGAGCTGAGGCACAGATAGACATATGGCAACACAATATCATTGCTATAACAGAAACTTGGCTTAAAGAGGGGCAAGAATGGCAGCTCAACATCCCAGGATATAAAGTTTCCAGGTGGGATAGAGAGGGAGATAAAAAAGGAGGGGGTGTAGTATTATTAGTTAAGGAATCAATAACAGCTTGAGGAGGGATGATATGCTAAATGAATCATCAAATGAGGCCATATGGGTGAAGCTCAGAAATAAAAAAGGGGCAGCCACATTACTGGGGCTGTATTATAAACCCCAAAAATAGTGAGAGGGAGATAGAAGAACAAATATGTAGGCAAATTTCTGAGTGCAATAATAGTTGGGGATTTCAACTACCTCAATATCAACTGGGATACAAACAGTGTGAAGGGCACAGAGGGGACAAAACTGCGTTCAAAACTTTTTTAGCCAGCACATAACAAGCCCAACGAGAGGGGGCGCAATTCTAGATTTAGTCTTCGGTAATGAAGCTGGGCAAGTGGATGAAGTAACAGTGGGTGACCATTTTGGAGATAGTGATCATAATTAAGTTAGTTTTAGCATAATCATGGAAAAGGACAAAGATAAAACAGGAGTAAAGGTTCTAAATTGGGGAAAGGCAAATTTTACGAAACTGAGAGGTGACCTGGCAAAAGTAGACTGGATACAACTGCTTGAAGGAAAATCAGTGGCAAACCAGTGGGAGGTATTCAAAAGTGAGATACTACAGGCACAGTGTAGGCATGTCCCCACAAAGATAAAGGTTGGTACTGCCAAATCTAGAGCCCTCTGGTTATCCAGAAGCATACAAGGTAAGATAAAGCAGAAAAGAAAGCTTATGACGATCACAAAAATCTTAATATTTTAGAGAGCCTAGAGGAGTATAGAAAGTCATAGAGAGATACAGCACAGAAACAGGCCCTTCAGCCCATCGTGTCTGTGCCGGCCATCCAACTATTCTAATCCCATATTCCTGCACTTGGCCTGTAGCCTTGTATGCTATGGCGTTTCAAGTGCTCATCTAAATACTTTTTAAATGTTGTGAGGGTTCCTGCCTCCATCACCTCTTCAGGCAGTGAGTTCCAGATTCCAACCACCCGCTGGGTGAAAATTCTTTTCTTCAAGTCCCCCCTAAACCTCCTGCCCCTTACCCTCAATCTATGATGGATGTACTGAGGATCATCTGCAAATCCTCACTAGATACAGGTGAGGTACCAGACGATTGGAGGTCTGCGAATGTTGTACCATTGTTTAACAAGGGTATGAGGGATAGGCCAAATAATTAAGGGCCGGTCAATGGGTAAATTGTTAGAATCAATTCTGAGGGACAGGATAAACTAAATTAATTGAGTTTTTTGAGGAAGTAACAAGGAGGATTGATGAGGGTAGTGCAGCGGATGTGGTCTACATAGATTTTAGTAAGGCATTTGACAAGGTCCCACATAGCAGACTGGTCAGTAAAATGAAAGCCCATGGGATACAGGGGAATGTGGCAGGTTGGATCCAAAATTGGCTCAATGACAGGAAACAAAGGGTAGTAGTCGACGGATGCTTTTGCGAATGGAAAGCTGTTTCCAGTGGTGTTCCACAGGGCTCAGTGTTGGATCCTTTGCTGTTTGTGGTATATATTAATGATGGGACTTAAATGTGGGAGGCATGATTGGGAAACTTGCTGATGACACAAAAATTGGCTGAAAGTGAAGAGGATAGCTGTAGACTCCAGAATGATATCAATGGTTTGGTTGAGTGGGCGGAAAAGTGGCAAATGGGATTCAATCCAGAGAAGTGTGAGGTAATGCATTTGAGGAGGGCAAACAAAGCAAGGGAATACACAATAAATGGGAGGATATTGAGAGGGGTAGAAGAGAGACTTTGGAGTGCATGTCCACAGGTCCCTGAAGGTAGCAGAACAGATGAATAAAGTGGTGAAGAAGGCATATGGAATGCTTTCCTTTATTGGCCGAGGTATTGAATACAAAAGCAGGGATGTAATGCTGGAACTGTATAAAATGCTGGTTAGGCCATAGCTGAAGTATTGCGTACAGTTCTGGTCACCACATTACAGGAAGGACATAATTGCTCTGGAGAGAATACAGAGGAGATTTACAAGAATGTTATCAAGGCTTGAAAGTTGCACCAAGAGGGAAGATTGGATAGGCTAGTGTTGTTTTCCCTAGAACAGAGGAAGCTGAGGGTGAACAAAGAACAAAGAACAAAGAAAATTACAGCACAGGAACAGGCCCTTCGGCCCTCCACGCCTGCGCCGATCCAGATCCTCTATCTAAACATGACGCCTATTTTCTAAGGGTCTGTATCTCTTTACTTACTGCCCATTCATGTATCTGTCTAGATACATCTTAAAAGACGCTATCGTGCCTGCGTCTACCACCTCCGCAGGCAACGCATTCCAGGCACCCACCACCCTCTGTGTAAAGAACTTTCCACGCATATCCCCCCTAAACTTTTCCCCTTTCACTTTGAACTCGTGACTCCTAGTAATTGAATCCCCCACTCTGGGGAAAAAGCTTCTTGCTATCCAACCTGTCTATGCCTCTCATGATTTTGTACACCTCAATCAGGTCCCCCCTCAACCTCCGTCTTTCTAATGAAAATAATCCTAATCTACTCAACCTCTCTTCATAGCTGGCGCCCTCCATACCAGGCAACATCCTGGTGAACCTCCTCTGCACCCTCTCCAAAGCATCCACATCCTTTTGGTAATGTGGCGACCAGAACTGCACGCAGTATTCCAAATGTGGCCGAACCAAAGTCCTATACAACTGTAACATGACCTGCCAACTCTTGTACTCAATACCCCGTCCGATGAAGGAAAGCATGCCGTATGCCTTCTTGACCACTCTATTGACCTGCGTTGCCACCTTCAGGGAACAATGGACCTGAACACCCAAATCTCTCTGTACATCAATTTTCCCCAGGACTTTTCCATTTACTGTATAGTTCACTCTTGAATTGGATCTTCCAAAATGCATCACCTTGCATTTGCCCTGATTGAACTCCATCTGCCATTTCTCTGCCCAACTCTCCAATCTATCTATATTCTTCTGTATTCTCTGACAGTCCCCTTCACTATCTGCTACTCCACCAATCTTAGTGTCGTCTGCAAACTTGCTAATCAGACCACCTATACTTTCCTCCAAATCATTTATGTATATCACAAACAACAGTGGTCCCAGCACGGATCCCTGTGGAACACCACTGGTCACATGTCTCCATTTTGAGAAACTCCCTTCCACTGCTACTCTCTGTCTCCTGTTGCCCAGCCAGTTCTTTATCCATCTAGCTAGCACACCTTGGACACCATGCGCCTTCACCTTCTCCATCAGCCTACCATGGGGAACCTTATCAAACGCCTTACTGAAGTCCATGACTTCATGGTGACTTAATTGAGGTGTACAGAATTATGAGAGGCCTAGATAGAGTAGACAGGAAGGACCTGTTTCCCTTAGCAGAGAGGTCAATTACCAGGGGGCACAGATTTAAGGTGATTGGTAGAAGGATTAGAGAGGACATGAGGAAAAACTTTTTCATCCAGAGGGTGGTGGAATTCACTATCAGAACAGTGGTGGAGACAGAAACCCTCAACTCATTTAAAAGGTACCTGGACATGCACCTGAAGTGCTGTAACCGGCAAGGCTATGGACCAGGTGCTGGAAGGTGGGATTAGATTGAGCAGCAAGTTTGTTTGGCCGGCACGGACACGACGGGCTGAATGGCCTCCTTCTGTGCCATAATCTTTCGATGGTTCGATGGTTGTTTCCCCTCACTCCCAGTACCTGCGATGTGAGGAATTGTTCATTCAGTGCAGATGGTTGTGGTGTGCACGATTGGGGCTGTGGGAGAACAGGAGGTGAAATCAAATCCGTGAAAGGTTTTAAACTGAATAAGTTGAGTTTTTGTTGCCGGTGGGGGGAGTGGAATGGAGGCAAGAGTTCTCTTGCTAAAAGAATGGGAGAGCTCAGCAACCAGTGTTTGTGACCTGTCCTGCTGTATCATTCTCCTCACCAGTCTGCCTTCAGGCCCTTTTGAGAGACACACTTTGAACCGTGTACGCTGAAAGAGAACTGCTCACACAGGCGTGCAAATCAATCCTCAGAGTTCAGGGGCCGACGAAAGCAGCGTGAAGGAGCAACTTGTGCACCTTGTTTCACGCTTTTCCAAATAACCAAGTGTGAAGAGGAAATGAAAGCAAAGATTACCACGGCTCCCACTTAGTGCCTTTGATCTCAACTTTTCAAACTTTGTTTTGACTCCTGTGTTCAGGAAGCTGCTGAATGATTCATTCTTAACTGATGCCCAACTCTGTAACACGGAGTCAAAGTTGAACTGTTTTCATTCTCCCACATTATGAAGCTGATGGGCCTCCGCAAGAAGCAATGTTCCTGTTCTAATAGAATCGTAGAATGGTGCAGTGCTTAATGAGGCCATTCGGTCCACAGTGCCTGTGCCAGGCCTTTGAAAGAGCTATTAAATTAGTCTCACTCCTCTTGCTCTTCCCATAGTCATGCAAATTCTTCCCTTCCAGTATTTATCGAATTCCCTTTTGCAAGTTACTATTGAATCTGCTTCCACTGTCCTTTCAGGCAGTGCATTCCAGATCACAACAACTCACTGTGTAAAAAACAATCCTCATCCTCTCACCTCTGATTCTTTTGTCAATCACCTTAAATCTGTCTACTCTGATCAGCAATCTTCCTGCCTTATTTACTCTTCTGAAAGCCTTCATGATCTTGAACACTTCTATTAAATTTCCCCTTAACCTTCTCTGCTCCAAGAAGTGCCAGGTGATGCATTTTTGCAGAAGGGCTAGGGAGAGGTAAAGGTCTGCTGCCCGACCCGAACCCGACGGGACCCGACGACATGTGTCTGGTTCGGGTCGGGTCGGGTCGGGTCGGGCCCCTCTTCCGGGTCCGGCTTTTGGGCTCGGGTCGGGCCGAGTCCGAGTCGGCTGTGTCCAGGCCAGGCTGGACACACACGGTAAGTGCTCTGCTGGTAAGCATTGAAATTAAAAAACTTACCTGAGCTGGGAGTCTGGGATGAAACTGAGTCTGCGCAGTGAGCGAGTGACGTCACTATGACGTCATCGCGCATGCGCTGCAGCTTCTTGCAGGTTCGGTGTCAGGAAGGTAAGTAAAGGGACGGTCGGGTCGGGCTCTGATTGGCTCGGGTCGGGCTCGGGCTCGGGTCGGGTCGGGCTCGGGGCAAAATCGGAGGGTCTCCGGCTGGGTCGGGCTTGGGTCTGCTGTGTTTTTATCGGGTTCCGGTCGGGTTCTTTTTCCCAATCTGAGCAGGCCTTTAGGGAGAAGCAATATAGACTTAATGGTGCAGTTTTAAAGAGTGTGCAGGGACAGAGGGACCGCGGGGTGCATGTGCATTGGTCTTTGAAGGTGGCAGAACATATTGTGACAGTGGTTAGTAAAGCATATGGGATCTTGGGCTTTATATAAGTGGAGGTATTGAGTACAAAAGCAAGGAAGCTATGTTGAGCCTTCATACAGCTCTGGTTCGCCCCAACTGGAGTATTGTGTCCAGTTCTGGTCACTGCACTTTAGGAAGGATGTGAGGGTCCTTGAGAGGATGCAGAGGAGTTTTACCAGAGTGGTTCCAGGGATGAGGGATTTTAGTTACAAGGTTAGGTTGGAAAAGCTGGGGTTGTTCTCCCTGGAGCAAAGGAGATTGAGGGGAGATTTGATAGAGGTGTACAAGATTATGACAGGTAGACAAAGAAAAGCTGTTCCCAGTAGCTGATAGTAGACGGACTAGATGGCACAGATTGAAGGTTTTGGTTAAGAGATGGGGTGTGAGGAAGAACTTTCTTACGCAGTGGGTGGTAATGACCTGGAACTCGCTGCTTACGAGAGTGGTGAAGACAATCAATGATTTCAAAAGGAAATAATTGGATGGGCACGAAGGAAGTAAATTTACAGGGCTATGGGGATAGAACAGGGGAACTGGACTGACTGCATTGCTCTACGTAGAGCTGGCATGGACTCGATGGGCGAATGACCTCCTTCTGTGCTGTAAATGACTTTATAACCTTCCATTCCTTTCTTCCTTGTGTGGTTATTGAGTTTCTGATTGTCCTTCCACCCAGTATCCAGCCGTGATCTGATAGAATGGTGGTATTACAGGTTCGAGGACAGCAGAATGGACCACACCTGGTCAAATGATTGTGGCTCAGTGGACGACAGCCTTGCCCTCGTGTCAGAAGGTTGTGTTTCCAGTCCCACTGCAGAGATTTGAGCACAATAATCTGGGCTGGCAGTACTGAGGGAGTGCTGCACTGTTGGGAGGTGCCGTCTGTGATATTGGGGCATTATGTTTTAAAGAAAGAGGGATGGTATATATTGTTATAATCAGAGCAAAATACTGCAGATGCTGGAAATCTGAAATAAAAACAAGAAATGCTTGGAAATGCTCAGCAGGTCTGGCAGCATCTGTGTTATACTCTCTGTAAAGTGCTAGGAAAGAATTGTTATGTGTAAGTGTTCAGTGAGGCCACATTCACGTCTGCACTGGAGAGTCATGTGATGTGTAACTGGTAACCAGTCTCAAGCAGTCTTACACCAGGCAGCATGATGGCTGAATGAATAAACAAAGACTCCAGCCTTTCCAAGTTTAAAGTGTGAAAACAACCAGAAAATGTAACACCGTCTTTCACATGAGGCCCTGTCTGTCCTCCCAGGTGGATGTGAAAAATCTCATGGCATTAATTGAAGAACATCAGGGGAATTCTGGCCAATATTTATCCCTCAATCAATCTCATGCAAACTGTTTATCTGGTCACCATCACATTGTTGTGTGTAGGAGCTTGTTGTGCATGAATTAGGTGCTATATTTTCTATATTACAGCAGTAACAGCATTTCAACAGTACTTCATTGGCTGTGGAGAGCCTTTGGGACGTCCTGAGATCGTGAAAGGCGCTATAAAAATGCAAGCCTTTGTCCATGGTAAAGAAGCGATAGGATGGCTCAGGAGGGTACATGAACATGTCGTTACTGAGCACGCCCAGTGCAGAGTTAGCTTCAGCTGCTGTTGGGCTCAGTACCCTGCTATCCCCCTATCCCCCTATCCCCATCAAGGGAGAGGAAAAGAATTTCAGGTGTAACCCTCTTTAACCCTTTAAGCGTAACAGAAAGGGCGAAGTGAAGGTCTGTCTGGGATGGGCCCAGGTTTTAGAATATTCTGTTGAGACACGTACCATCACTCAGATCAAATGCTCCCCCCCCCCCCCCCCATCTATGGTAGAACAGCCAGAAAACATTCACCGTCTCGGTTCCTGGGTGAGGTATCACATGGCACCCAGAGATGTGGAACTATCCACCAAGACACCTCACAGGAGCGTAATCAAAACAAATTTGATGTGGAGTCACATAAGGAGATATTAGGACGGGTGACCAAAAGCTCAGTCAATGAGGAACGTTTTAAGGAGCTTTATAATTGCAGAGCGAGAAGCAGCTGAGAGCTGATATAACGATCCTGTGAAACAGGCCCCCCGCCATCCAACACCGCCCCCCCCCCCAAGCACCCCCCCACTCCCCCCCGCCAGCGTGAAACAGCCAAGAGCTGCAACAGATGTAACACAGAGAGATGAAAAAGGGTTTTATTTTAAGGAACATCAAAATGTCATTTGCTGGAAGGTGCTCAGAAATCAAAAGGTACTGACGGAAGAAATTGGCCAGAGACCAGAGTGTGTGAGTCATCATCACATCTCCCCTTGGAACAAGACTGCCCCTGTCTCCCTCCAAGCAAAGCAATCTCTTTTCCGTGTGACAGGCCAAGGTGTTTTAAAGGCCAGTTTAAAAAGGCTCCAAAATTTAAGGAGCCTGACTTTAAAAGGAAAACATCAGCCTCAGCCCATATTAATTCTCTCGTACTATAATCACTTCATAAATCTCCAAGGTACTCAGGAAAAGAAACACAGAAATGTGGGGCTGCTTGGGATTGTTTGCATATTATTTAGAGGGAAGCTAAGATTCCGTGAGTAAATGGCCTGGCTTCTCATCTGTGGTTTTCTCTCAGTCAGAGCTAGCTTTGTGCCAAACCCAACCATGACTGGTGGGTGCGGGGGCTCCTAATTCACTTGCACACAACCCAGGGTAGGTGGGGAGCACTCTTGCTTCTGAGCTGGAAGCTCATGAGTTCAAGTCCTGCTCTGCAGACCTGAGCACAAAATTTAGTTTGCCCCTCCCCAGTGCCAGTACTTAGGACCCAGCAAGATCCCACAAAATGCAATGTGATAAGTTGCCATATTATTTACTGTAGGTGTATGTTGAGGGATTAACGTTGGCTGGGACATCAAGGGAGAACTCCTCGCTCTCCTTTGAAATAGTGCCATGGGATCTTTTACTCACTTTTGAGAGGGCAAGTGAGGCTTTGGTTTTAATGCCTCATCTGAAATGCAGCATAGAGGTGATCAAAGTGGTGAAAGATTTTGGTAGAGTAAATAAGAAGAAATTGCTTCCAGTGGCAGTAAGTTCGGTAATCAGAGGACACAGATTTAAAATAATTGACAGAAAAACCAGAGGGGAGTTGAGGAGAAATATTTATATGCAGCGAGTTGTTGCAATCTGGAATGCTCTGCCTGAAAGGGCAGTGGAAACAGATTGTATAGGAACTTTCCAAATGGAATTGGATAAATACTTGGAAAGGAAAAAATTTACGAGCAATGGGGAACGAGTGGGGGAGTGGGATTAATTGGACAGCTCTTTCAAAGGGCCAGCGCAGACACAATGGGCCAAATAGCCTCTTTCTGCAATAGTATGATTCAACAATTCTATGACTGTGAGTGTGTCTGGCTCCGTGTACAGTGATCTCACGCATGGACTGATTATGTTAGCATGTTAATTGAAACTGAACGTATGACTGTGTGTCATTTTGTGACTCATTAACTCCCAATCACTCTCTGGTGTTTGGAGATTTCACTACTGTTTACATTTCACAGAAAGCTGCACTTTCCACTCAAATATTGACTGGTGTAGTCACAGAATTTAACTATTTTCATGGAATCATCGTTTGCAATTTGGCCTTGAAATGGTTCCTTGGCCTCCTTGTTCCCCAACTCCTTCACCTCGCCCAGACATTGAGCGTGGCTCGCAGCCTCTACTCTTCCAAATTCCCTTCCCTTCCTCCCCTCCCTCTCAGCCCGCTGTGCCCAGCACTCCAGAATCCTCCACCTAATCGCCCTGTGCTCGTCCCAGCTTCCAAAAGCCTCCTCAAACGAGGTTCAAGGGGGTGGATGTGGGGAAATTGTTCTCCACTTGTGAGGTGAGTCCAGGCTGAATGAGTTTTGAGGAAAGCGTGTAGGGGAGTGGAGGTGGATTTCATTGGATAACTCTTACAAAGAGCCAGCACTGGCACGATGGCCCGAAGGGCCTCTTTCTGTGCTGCATCATTCAACGAGTTTTGAGTTTACATCTGGAATACTGCAGTTTAGAAAGGATACATTGTCCTTGAGAGATGTGTCCTGCAACTCCATCAGAATGTTGCTCGGGCTCCAAGCATTAATATCATGAGAAGGGATTACATGAACCTGGCTTGTATTCCCTGGAATTTAATAGGTTAAGGGGCGATTTCAGTATGTTGAACTTGTATAGAGCCACAGCTGGAAAACTGTGAACACTTCTGGTCTCCATAATATTAAAAGGATATAGAGGCACTGGAGAAGGGTGCAAAAAGATTTACCAGAACTGAGAGGCTATACCTATTCAGGGAAGACTGAATAGGCTGGGGTTCTTTTCTCTAGTAAAGAGAAGGCTGATGGATGACCTGATAGAGGTCTTTACGATTATGGTTACTAGATTTGTTAGGGTAAATGTAGAGAAGATGTTTCACTTGCAGGCATGACCAGAATTAGGAGCCATAATATAAGATAGTTACTAATAAATCCAAATGGGAATTCAGGAGAAACTTATTTACCCAGAGAGAGATTAACTCATTAACACAGGGATTGATTCGGGTAAATAACACAGTTGCACTTAAGGGGATGTTAGATAAGCACGTGAAGGAGAAAGGTGTTCGGGATAGGTAGGAGATGATAGGGATGGTTTCACCTTTTTCACCTCTCAGCTGACCAAAGACAGCATTTTTTTTTTCTTAAAAGTATTTTAACCCTGAAAGTTTTTAATGCTTGGCAAACAGAAAAATGACAGGTTTTCCAGTAAATTAAAAAAAAATGTTTATCATACAATACCCGAAAAATATACGCAACTGCACCCACTCTCACATGCATACAGATACACACACACACAAGAAGAGGTAGCGATGAAAGGATAACGTGTTAGGGTCTAATGGTTTTTAAAAGTGTTCACTGTAAAACTTACTTGAAGAAAAGAAGAATCTCAGAAGGTTGTTGTCGTCTCCTCTGATTATCTCTGTTACTGTTCAGTTGTAAAAGCCTGGTTCACTTTCTCTCAGGTAGGGAGATTATGAGCTTAGGCCAGCTCTGGTCACTGCCTATATGTGTTTTTTTTAAAGTTCGTTATATAGTTTACAATCTTTTCCTGCGTGAACGTGACAAAGCAATAGAAGGATATTTTCCTAAGGATGAAGTAAGGTGGGAGGAGGCTTGTGTGCAGCACAAACACTAGCATGGACCAGTTGGGCTGAATGGCCTGTTCCTCTGCTGTAAATACTTTGTGATTGAGGCTTTTAGAATTTTGTAAAGAATTGGGGGTAGGGTTGGGGTGTCTCAGACAAGGGGAAATAACATTAAAAACAGAGCCAGGTTATCCAGGAGAGCAGTTTGGAAACATTTCTTCAAACAAAACAGAGTAGAAATGTGGAACTCTCTGCCACAAAAATCAGACGTGCTAACTCAATTAACATGTTTAAAAAATCTGAGATCGACAAGTTTTTTGCGAGCCAGGGATATAAAAGGCTATGGATTCAAAGCAGGTGGATGGATCTCATTGAATTGGTGGAACAGGCTCAAGGGGCTGAATGGCCTTCTCCTCTTCCTATGTAACAAGTTCAAGGGGCTGAATGGCCTTCTCCTCTTCCTATGTAACAAGTTCAAGGGGCTGAATGGCCTCCTCCTGTTCTTGTGTTTTCAATCACAGTCACCGAGTAAAACAAGATCACTGTTTTTATTTGATGTAAACTAACACAAGGTGATTAACTTGTCCGTTAGAATCCAAATGGAGCTGTGGCTAATTAGTTGAGAGTTTTAATGCGTCATTGGAGGTCCTCAGTATCTATTGCATTTGTTTGAAGTGAAGGATGAAAAATCATATAAAAGTCAAATCATCACTGGTCGGCTGTAGTAAGTCTGCCTTCGGGCCTAAGTCAGTGCTTCTAATTGAAACCGGGCCTCGTGGAAGTGGCTTAGAGGCAGGCATGCACAGTGTCAACTTGATTACCAGTGAATGTTTAGAGACTCGGGAGATCTGTGACTGAGTTTTGCCTTCCTAGTACCGTCCCAGAACAAGGAGATGTCACTTGGCAGGTGTCAGCTGTGCCTTAGTGGGTTCACTTTCCTCTGAGTTGGAGGGATGTGAGTTTGAGCCCCACTGTAGGAACTTGAGCTTGTAATCCGGATGGATTCTCCCAATGCAGACCAATATTTATCCCTCAACCAACATCACGGAAAAGCAGATTATATTGTCACTTATCTCATTGTTGCTTGTGGAAATTTGCAGTGTGTAAATTGGCTGCTGTAATTCTTGCATTAAAACAATAACCATGCTTCAAAAATAAAGTACCACATAGGCTGCAAAGCACCTTGGGACAGCCTGAGGACGTTAAATGCAAATTTGTTCTTTAGTGATCTGTAAACTGAAGTACGGATCAAAACTGTCACAACACTGATTTTAAGTTGCGGGGGTGGGGGGGTGCAAAGGCCCATCTAATGAGGGGTTGATCTTCTCCTGGCGCCAGGTAACAGGGTGATATCAAGTGTGCCCCCTCCAATTCAATGCATTAATCCTTCTCCAGGCCTCTGTCAAACGATCCAAGGCAGGAGCAGTGGAACTTGGAATCCAGTCCCACCGATGTCTCAACTAACTTGGAGCAGTAGAGGTTAAACTGGTTGGTGGGGAGAAAACCATCAGATGGAAGAACATTCAATGCAAGAATTCTTAGGTGCAGGAGAATAGTTATTAAGTTCAACAAACTCCTTTGACAGCACCTCCCAAACGCGCGACCTCTACCACCTGGAAGGACAAGGGCAGCAGATGTATGGGAACAGCACCACCTGCAAGTTCCCCTCCAAGTCAGACACCGTCCTCACTTGGAACTATATCACCGTTCCTTCTTTGTCACTCAGTCAAAATCCTGGAACTCCCTTCCTAACAGCACTGTGGGTGTACCTACCCCACATGGACTGTAGCAGTTCAAGAAGGTGGCTCAGCACCACCTTCTCAAGGGCAATTATCGATGGGTAATAAATGCTGTCCTAGCCAGCAATGCCCACATCCTGAGAATTAATTTATAAAAATAAAAAGCCTGGTCGCCTATTTGATTGACCTTGACTCACCTTCTCACAATATGGTCCATGTAGTGTGTCTATTGAACACTCTGTCTGCTTCAATATCCTTCCCCAGCTCCTTACTCCATAAACCCTATTACCTTTTGGATCCAAAGGTTCCCCCTGACAATCTTCCTTATCCTTTAGGTTATTGGAATGTCTTGTATATCAGCTGAGTGCACACAGTAGGAAATCATGCACCGAGCCTGTGATTTTCCTCTCCTTCTCTCTCGCTCTCTCAGTCCCTCTCTCCATGCCTCAACACGATCTCTCTATTTTTCTCTGCCTCCTCATGGATTATCTCCTTTCTTCCAGTTCACCCATGTTGGTGGGGCAAAATCAATTTGTCTCTCTCTTCTCCTCTTGCCCCTGATTCAGAAGGTTTTGGGTTCAAGCCATACTCCAGAGACTTGGGCCCATAATCTAGGCTGATGATCCCAGTGCCAGCACTGAGGGAGTGCTGCACTGCCAGAGGTGCTGTCTTTTGGACGAGACATTAAACTGACCGCCCTCTCAGGTGGGTGTAAAAGATCCCATGGCCACTATTTCAAATAAGATCAAAGGACCTCTCCCTGGTGTCCAGGGCCCTCAACTACCATCACACAAATAGATTCACTGGTATTATTACATTGCTGTTTTTGGCAGCTTGCTGTGTGCAAATTGGCTGCTGCATTTCCTCCATTACAACAGTGACTTCATGTCAGCAAAATACTTCATTGGTTGTAAAGCACTTTGGGATGTCCTGCCATAGAAATGCAAGTTCTTTCTATGTTCTAACCACTGTGTCAATGCTAGTGAACAGAGATGCTGCTGACCACTGACCAGAGAGCGAGGTAATGCTGGCAGTATAGCTCAGATCAGCAGGTTTCCTTTCCAATTCAAAGAGATGTCAGTCTCATGTGGTGTAACTTAATCCTTAAACAGACTATCGCGGGTAATTACTGGAGACACAATCATCAACACAGCAGCTGATACAGCAAAATACTTTATTTAAATAGACCTTCAGTTCGCAAAACGTCTACAGAAGTGAGGAATGGATGCTTTAATTAACCTTGGTCAGACCCCACTGGAGTAACTGTGTTCAGTTCTGGGTCCTGCATCTCAGAAAGGGGTAGACTGGCCTTGGAGGGGGTGCAGCACTGATTCACCAGAATGGTATCAGGGTTAAATGATGAGGATAGGTTGCATAGACTAGGCTTGTGTTCCCTTTAGTGTAGAAGGTTAAGGGTGATCTAATTGAGGTGTTTAAGACGATTAAAGGATTAGATAGGGTAGATAAAGGGAAACTATATATCCAGAACAAGGGATTAAAATTAGAGCCAGGCCGTGCAGGGGTGATGTGAGGAAGTACCTGTTCACACAAAGGGTAGTGAAAATCTGGAACGCTCTCCCCAGTAAGCAGTGGATGTTGGGGTTCAAGACTTTCGGAGATCAATAGATTCTTGTTGGGTCGGAGTATCAGCGGATATGGAGCTAAGGTGGGTAAATGGAGCTGAGATGCATATCAGTCATGATCTAATTGAATGATGGAACAGGCTCGAGGGGCTGAATGGCCTCGTCCTGTTCCCACGTTCATATATTTCCCAATTAAATGCAAGTGGACATGGAAAGCTTTTTAAAAAAGGGACAATATTTTTTGATGGCCCTATGTTGCCTTTAGCTTTGTGGAGGAGATTAAACTTTAGTGCGTTTGCTGGTCTCAGCCAAATTGGGCTAAGATTGTCCTACCCATGAGCTAGGAAGGGAGATCAGCCAGAGTTCCTGCCCCTAATTGCTGTCCTGTGACTCTCTCCATGCAGCCCCCACGCCCTTAGGCACCAGATGAGGGCAGGATCAGGCTCTGATGCCCTGCACAGTCAAATAGCTTGCCGAAACTCTTTGCCTGGGGCTCACAGACAAAGTGTGGCACCGGTATCATAATGAGCAGCATTCGCCCATGTCCGTCCAAGAGTGTAAGGCGAAATAGTGGCTTTGACATTTGAGAACATTAAAAAAAATATTTGATAATTTACAGGCATCATGACATGGAATTTACAGCACCAAAACAGGCCATTCGGCTCAACTGGTCCATGCCAGCGTTTATGCTCCACAAGTCTCCTACCACTTTACTTCCTCCCACCCCATCAGTAATATCCTTCTATTCTTTTCTCCCTTGTGTTTATCCATCTTTCCCTAAAGTGTGTCAATACTATTCACCTCTACTTCTCCCTGTGGTAGTGAGTTCCACATTCTCACCACTCTCTGGGTAAGGAAGTTTCTCCTGAATTCCCTATTATATTTATTAGTGACTATCTTATATTTATGGCCCCTAGTTCTGGTCTCCCCCCACAAGTGCAAACATCTTCTTGACGTCTACCTATCAAATTCTTACATAATTTTAAAAACCTCTCTCAGGTCACTCTTCAGCCTTCTCATTTATAGAGACAAAAGCCCTAGCCTGTTTAATCTTTCCTGATAGTTACAGCCTCTCAGTTTTGGTAGTCAGAGACAAGCCGTGAAGGAAAACCTCACATCTCAGTCCAAACAAAAAGCAATTCATTTCTTCTTTGGAGGCCAGTGGTGGCAGTGAACCAGATCCAAAGACACACACAAAAGCAGAGTAATATTCACAATGCAATATCAACTCATATTGTACTGAATGCCAAAATGTAGTCCTTTTAAATTAATTGCGCCGTCTATCTATTCTCTGTAAGTTCTTCACAAAATGAAATAGGTAATGGTTAAACACACCTCACTGGATCAGAAATGCTGTGCTGTCTGAGGTTTCTCTGTTCGTGTGAGTGAGAGGGTTGGTTACATTCACATAACTTCACGACCCTAACGTGTCTCAATATTTGCCTCTCCTTTTCCCACTTGAGAATCCTTAGGTGATGTAGCTTGAAGTGAAAAGTCACCACCCGAACATTGAAGAGAGCGGGAGAGTAGACAAGATAAACCAGAAGCCAGGTGACCTCACCTCTACCCCACTGGTCCTCAAAGCTAGGGGTGGGAAATCCCTGGAGGAAGAAAAGATTGAGTGAGGTGCAGAGGTGAAGACTTCATAAACTCACACTTCAACATGTCTTCCTCGTTCTAACTATCTTGCTCTGGTACTTCACTGAATTTTCCCCCGGGCCTATCACATAGACATCGAGCTGGTAGGTTTTCCCAGGCTCCAGACTTTCAATGCGTTCTGTCTTCACAGCCTTCTGAGGGGTTGAACCACGGAAATACTGACAACTCACCTTCTCCGACTTGCTCCTTGTCGTTGGGTCAAGGCAATAATTTTGCAGTTCTTTGGGCTTCTCCTTTCCTGCCACCAGCTTTCTGTAGATGCAATATTTGTTCATCTCCTGCGTAGCAAGCCAGGCGACAGTCAAGGAAGAGCAGGTACGCAGTCTGTCAAAGACTTTGAGCCGAGTGTCACTGGGGAGGGCTGGGAATGGCTGCTTGTTGGGGTGAGTGGTGATGTGAACTTTCAACAAGGCCCGCCTTCCTTTACTAGCTACTAGACGGAGCAGATATCTCGCTTTGGGCTTGCCGATGAATTGAAAATGCTCGACTCCCTCGACATTCTGGGATGTCACCAACTTTCTGTTCTGCCTGATCTGGACATGGACCAACTGGTAGCAGGACTGAAGGGAGACCGTAACCAAACGGTGAGAGGAAACTGGCTTGAACCGTAGCGTTTTGGAACCGCCACGCTTGATAAAGATCTCCGTCACCCTTCCACCTTTCAGTTCCATCACTTTTTGCTTCAGCTTCGCCTTTGTTTTAACAAACGTCCCGATGTAGGCCGAGCTCACATTGGTTAGCAGGTTCAAAACAAAGACGTCAAAGTAGTACTGGGTATTGGGTTTTAGACGAGACACAGTGAACATGTTCTTGGTCCCAGTGCAGGTTTTCTGAATGTCCGCCAGGTGACCGACTGAAAGTTTTGTAGACCGACGTCCAACAGTTGGGTATTTGAGGAGCATGTCTCCGAAAGACCAAACGGTTGACTGGCCAATCATGCTGTTTCTTCGAGGTCTCCCATTTTGACCATCTCTAAAAGGTTGTCCTCCAAATTCCAGGTTGGGAATGTACCTGCCAATAGGAGGGTGATTGACCATATCATCAAGGCGTGGAGACTTTGACATCCTCCAATCCAACTCCGACTGCCGCACCTTTTTGAAAAGATCGCTCTCTTTAAGTTTAGCCTCAATGGCACACAGGCTTTTATAGTTATGTTTCTTATTGATGACCACACAGTACTGTGCGGGCTGGTGGAACTGCGAGATAGCCGGACTTGGCTTCCACACAAGGGAAACACTAGTGTGTCCTACAAACGTCACGTCTAGGCGAGAGTCGCTGGGCAGTTTGGGGTACGGTTGATCAGATTCTGGGGTGGTTGTGGCGTAGATGTTGAAAATGGTGTCCTTCTCGATCGAGATGAGTTCCAGTCTGTAGATACCGGCTGGGCTATCAACAATATCATAAGATTCAACATCATTACCTTGATAATGAAACAGTTCTGCATTTTGTCCACAAGTGGTCTCCTTGGGGTCCTTCTGTAAATTAAGAGGCTCCAATTCACCTGTTAAAAGAAAAAATAATCAGGCTGTAAGAATACATCAGCTGTGGCCCAGTTATTGGGACTCTCGCCTGAGTCATGAAGGTTGTGGCTTCTAGTCCCACTCCTATACTTGTGCACAAAAATCTAGGTTGACCCTCCCAGTGCAGGACTGAGAGAGTGCTGCACTGTTGGAGGAGCCATCATTTAGATGAAGTGTTAAACCAAGGTCCCGTGTGTTGTCTCCAGAGGATGCAAAAGAAGAGCACGGGAGTTCTTCCCAGTGTGCTGGACAAGTCATATTGCATTTTGTGGGAGCTTGCTGTGTGCAAATTGGCCGCTGCATTTCCTGCATTACAACAGGGACTACACTTCAACAGTACTTCTTGGCTGTAAAGTGCTTTGGGATGTCCTGAAAGGTGCTATGTAAATTCAGATCATTCTAACATAAGGAATGGGAGTAGAAGTTAGCCATACAGCCTCGTGAGCCCTTTCCATCATTCAATAAGATCATGGCTAATCTTACAGTCACAGATCAACTCCACTTTCCTGCCTGATTTCCATACCCTTTGATGTTGGCAAATAATGTTGCGAATGAACCTGCAACCATGGCATTATTAACAGCACACTATAAACAACTGAGCTAACTAGGCGGGGTATCTGCAACCTCTTCTATTCCAGTCGATTCGATTGACAAAAGCAATGACGTCCTCAGAGACTCATAGTTGCTGTATTTAGGAATGATTTTTGTAGGAAATAGTCGCACCACCAAGTTTGAAAAGAATAGAGGGGGTGAGGCAAATCAATAAGAAAGGATTAAGGAATGCCAAGTTTGGGTTTGAAGGAACTGCTCTTCCAAACTCTTGGCCATGTTGTCTAACCTGAGAACAATGGGTCACATGTTGGACTCTGATCCTTGCCAATCTGCCTCTCAAAGCCCAGCTAAACTCAGCTCTATTTGTATTCATATTGTTCAATCGCTGACTAGAATTTTGTGATTGTGGAGTTTTGGAAAAGGCTTTTGTTTTTAGGCACTACTGCCTCATAGGAACAGAAAGATGCCATTCAGCCCTTCGAGCCTGTTCCGCCATTCAATGAGATCATGGTTGATCAATGACCTAACTCTATATACCAACCTTTGCCCCATATCCCTTAATACTCTTCATTAGCATAAATCTTTCAATCTCAGATTTAAAATTAGCCATTGATCGAGCATCAATTGGCATTTGCGGAAGAGAATTCCAAACTTTGATCACCCTTTGTGTGAAGCAGTGTTTCTTAATTAGGTTTTGGCTCTAATATTTAGACGAAGCTCCCTAGTCCTAGACTCCCCTATCAGAAAAAATACTTTCCCTCCATCTACCCTATCTGTTGCCCTTAATAACTTGAAAATTTCAATCAAGCCACCCCTTCACATTCTACTGAGTCCGAGAGGGAATACAACCCTCGTTTGTATAATCCCTCCTTGCAGCTTAACCCATTGAATCCAGGTATCATTTGAGTAAATCTACGCTGTGCTTCCTCCAAGGCCTAAATTCGAACACTGATTGGGAACTTACGGGAGCAATAGCAAATTTCATTTACATTGGAAAAGCCGCAGATGTTCTTCTTAAAGCTAAACATAGGAAATAGCAGCAGGAGTAGGCCATTCTGCCCTTGGATCCTGCTCTGCCATTCAACTAGATCATTGCTGAACTTCTACCTCAACTCCATTTTCCTGCACTATCCCCATATCCATTCATATCTCTAATATCTAGAAATCTATCAATCTCTGTCTTGAACATACTCAATGACTCAGCCTCCACTAACCTCTGGGGTAGAGAACTCCACAGATTCACCACCCTTTGAGTGAAGAAATTCTCCGTCATCTCAGTCCTAAATGGCCTACACCTTATTCTGAGACTAGTTCTAGACTCACCAGCCAGGGGAAACATCCTTCCTGCATCAATCCTGTTGAGCCCTGGAAGAATTTTGTATATTTGAATGCGATCACTTCTCATTCTTCTAAACTCTAGAGAAGACAGACCCAACCTCCTCAATCCCTCCTCAGTACAATCCCGCCATCCCAGGAAACAGTCTGGCGAACTTTCGTTGCACTCCTTCTATGGCAAGTATATCCTTCCTTAGGTAAGGAGACCAAAATTGTACACAATACTCCAGGTGTGGTCTCACCAAGGCTCTATACAATTGCAGCAAGATTTCTTTACTCCTGTACTCAAATCCTCTTGCAATAAAGGTCAATATACCATCTGCCTTCCTAATTGCTTGCTGCACCTGCATGTTAGCTTTCAGTGACTTATGAACAAGGACACCCATGTCCCTTTGGACATCAACACTTGGGAACAATTTCTCACCATTTAGGAAATACTCTGTATTTCTGTTTTTCCTACCAAAGTGGATAACTTCACATTTTTCCATATTATATTCCATCTGCCATGATCTTGTCCACTCACTTAGCCTGTCTACATCCTCTTGAAGCCTCTTCGCATCCTCCTCACAACTCACATTCCCACCTAGTTTTGTGTCATCAGCAAACTTGGAAATATTACATTTGGTCCCCACATCCAAATCATTGATATAGATTGTGAAGAGGTGGGGCCCAAGCACTGATCCTTATGCTACCCCACTAGTCACTGCCTGCCATCCTGAGAATGACCCATTTATTCCTACTCTCTATTTTCTGTCTGTTAACCAATTCTCCATTCATACCAGTATATTACCCCCAATTCCATGTGCTGTAATTTTGATTACTGACCCCCTGTGTGGGACCTTATCAAAAGCCTTCTGAAAATACAAATACACTACATTCACTGGTTCCCCCTTATCTATTTTGCTAGTTACATCTTCAAAAAACTCCAACAGGTTTGTCAAAAATGATTTCCCATTCATAAATCCATGTTGACTCTTCCCAATCCTACTATTATTTTCTAAGTGTTCAGTTATCACATCCTTTATAATGGATTCTAGTATTTTCCCTACTACTGGTGTCAGGCTAACAGATCTATAGTTCCCCATTTTCTCTCTCCCTCCTTTCTTAAATAGTGGGGTTAACTTGCTACCTTCCAATCTTCAGGAACTGTTCCAGAATCTAAAGAATTTTGGAAGTTGATCACCATTATCTCAACAGCCACCTCTTTCAATACTCTGGGATGTAGATCATCAAGTCCAGGGGATTTTTTTTTTAATTCATTCATGGGATGTGGGCATCACAGGCTATGCCAGCATTTATTGTCCATCCCTAATTGCCCTTGAGAAGGTGGTGGTGAGCTGCCTTCTTGAACCGTTGCAGTCCATGTGAGGTAGGTATACCCACAGTGCTGTTAGGAAGGGAGTTCCAGGATTTTGACCCAGCAATTTATCAACTTTCAGTCCCATTAATTTCTCCAGTACTACTTTCTTACTAATACTAATTACTTTCAGTTCCTCATTCTCACCAGCACCTTTAGGAGAAAGTGGTGGCATAATGGTAAATGACTAGATTAATAACCCCAAGCCCCAGGCTAATGCTCTGCTCATGGCAGCTGCTGGAATTTGAATTCAATGAATAAATAATCGGGAATTAAAAGCTAGTCTAGTGGTGAATATGAAACCATTGTCGATTGCTGTAAAAACCTATCTGGTTCTTTTTTTTTATTCATTCATGGGATGTGGGCGTTGCTGGCCAGGCCAGCATTTATTACCCGCCCCTAATTGCCCTTGAGAAGGTGGTGGTGAGCTGCCTTCTTGAACCGCTGCAGTCCATATAGGGTAGGTACACCCACAGTGCTGTTAGGAAGGGAGTTACAGGATTTTGACCCAGCAACAGTGAAAGAACAGCGATATAGTTCCAAGTCAGGATGGTGTGTGACTTGGAGGGGAACTTGCTGGTGGTGGTGTTCCCATGCATTTGCTGCCCTTATCCTTCTAGTTGGTAGATGTCGCGGGTTTGGAAGGTGCTGTCTAAGGAGCCTTGGTGTATTGCTGCAGTGCATCTTGTAGATGGTACACACTGCTGCTACTGTGCGTCGGTGGTGGAGGGAGTGAATGTTTGTAGATGGGGTGCCAATCAAGCGGGCTGCTTTGTCCTGGATGGTGTCAAGCTTCTTGAGTGTTGTTGGAGCTGCACCCATCCAGGCAAGTGGAGAGGATTCCATCACACTCCTGACTTGTGCCTTGTAGATGGTGGACAGGCTTTGGGGAGTCAGGAGGTGAGTTACTCGCCTCAGGATTCCTAGCCTCTGACCTGCTCTTGTAGCCACGGTATTTATATGGCTACTCCAGTTCAGTTTCTGGTCAATGGTAGCCCTTAGGATGTTGATATCTATGTTGATATCTAATGTACTCGAGGGAAGGAAATCTTCTGTCCTTACTTGGTCTGGCCTACACATGACTCCAGACTCACAGCGATGGGGTTGACCCTTAAAGACCCTCTAGCAAGCCACTTGCTTGTATCAAGCTGCTACAAAATCTAAGAAGAGGGATGAAACTAGATGGACCACCTGGCATCAACCTTGGCAGCAGAAATGACAACGGCAAACCCGGCCCTGTTAACCCTGCAAAGTTCTCCTTACTGACATCTGGGGGCTTTGTGCTAAAATCGGGAGAGCTGTCCCACAGGCTAGTCAAGCGACAGCCTGACAGAATTATACCTTGCAAGCAATGTCCCAGACATCACCATCCTTGGGTATGTCCTGTCCCACTAGTAGGACAGACCCAGTAGAGGTGGCAGCACAGTGGTGTACAGGCAGGAGCAAGTTGCATGGGAGGTTCTCACCATCAACTCCGGACCCCATGAAGTCTCATGGCACGTGGCCAAACATAGAGTCAATGAGTTATACAGCACAGAAACAGGCCCTTCTGCCCATCGTGTCTTTGCCAGCCATCCAGCACCCAACTATTCTAATCCCATATTCCTGCACTTGGCCCGTAGCCTTGTATGTTATGGCATTTCAAGTACTCATCTAAATACTTCTCAAATGTTGTGAGGGTTCCTGCCTCCACCACCTCTTCAGGCAGTGCGTTCCAGATTCCAACCACCCGCTGGGTGAAAATATTTTTCCTCAAATCCCCTCTAAACCTCCTGCCCCTTACCTTAAATCTATGCCCCCTGGGTCTTGACACCTCCACTAAGGGAAAAAGTTTCTTCCTATCTAACCTATCAATGCCCCTCATAATCATGTACGTCAATCATGGCCCCCTCAGCCTTCTCTGCTCCAAGGAAGGCAACCCTAGCCTTTTCAGTCTCTCTTCATAGCTGAAATGCTCCAGCCCAGGCAACATCCTGGTGAGTCTCCTCTGCACCCTCTCCAATGCAATCACATCCTTCCTATAGTGTGGTGACCAGAACTGTACACAGTACTCCAGCTGTGGCCTAACTAGCGTTTTACACAGCTCCATCATAACCTCCCTGCTCTTATATTCTATGCCTAGGCTAATAAAGGCAAATATCCCTTCACATATGCCTTCCTAACCACCTTATCTACCTGTGCTGCCGCCTTCAGTGATCTATGGACAAAAACACCAAGGTCCCTCTGACCTTCTGTACTTCCTAGGGTCCTACCATCCATTGTATATTCCCTTGCCTTGTTAGTCCTCCCAAAATGCATCACCTCACACTTCTCAGGATTAAATTCCATTTGCCACTGCTCCAACCATCTTACCAGCCCATCTATATCGTCCTGTAATCTAAGGCTTTCCTCCTCACTATTTACAACACCACCGATTTTCGTGTTATCTGCGAACATGGGCAAGGAAACCTCCTGCTAATTACCACCTCCCCCCCCACCCCTCGTCTTGGCTGAGAGAACCATAGAAAAGTGAAAGCACAGAAACAGGCCATTCAGCCCATCGTGTATGCACCAGCTGAAAAAGAAACTAGCTGTTTCCAGCACCTGGTCCATACCCTTGCCGCTTACAGCACTTCAGGAACAGATCCAGGTACCTTTTAAATGAGTTGAGGATTTCTGCACCCACCACCGATCTGGACAGCGAATTCACCCTCTGGGTGAAAAAGTTTTTCCTCATGTCCCCTCTAATCCTTCTACCAGTCACCTTAATTTGGTGCCACCTGGTAATTGACCTCTCCGCTAGGGGAAGCAGGTCCTTCCTGTATTAAAAGCAAAATACTGCGGATGCTGGAAATCTGAAACAAAAACAAGAAATGCTGGAATCACTCAGCAGGTCTGGCAGCATCTGTGGAAAGAGAAGCAGAGTTAACGTTTCGGGTCAGTGACCCTTCTTCGGAACCCTTCCGAAGAAGGGTCACTGACCCGAAACGTTAACTCTGCTTCTCTTTCCACAGATGCTGCCAGACCTGCTGAGTGATTCCAGCATTTCTTGTTTTTGTTCCTTCCTGTATTACTCTATCTAGGCCCCTCATAATTTTGTACACCTCAATCCTCCTCTGTTCTAAGGAAAATAACCCTAGTCGATCCGATCTTTCCTCATAGCTGCAATTTTCAAGCCCTGGCAACATTCTTGTAAATCTCCTCTGTCCTCTCTTCAGAGCAATTATGTCCTTCCTGTAATGTGGTGACCTGAACTGTGTGCAATATTCCAGCTGTGGCCGAACCAGCGTTTTATACAGTTCCAGCATTACATCCCTGCTTTTATATTCTATACCTCGGCCACTGCCCTCAAGGCTCCTTTACAATAGATTATTAATTAGTCCTTTCTCATTGCACAATACCAGCTCTAAAAGAGCCTGTTCTCTAGTTGGTTCCTCAACATTCTCTTCTCGAAAAGCATCTCATATACAGGTTAAGGGGAGATTTAATGGAGGAGTTTAAAACTATGAGGGGTTTGTTCAGCAAGTTGGGACAGCTCTTTCAAAGAACTGGTAGAGGCAGGATGGGCTGAATGGTCTTGTTTTATGCTGTAAAATTCTGATTCGAAATCACTGAAGTGATGTGAACCCACGTCTCAGAGATGAGAGTGCTGCTCACCGAGTCAAAAGGAGACGGAACTGGATGTTAATCCACTGCAGCCCATTCATGCCACTCCCCATTCATTAAATTGACTAATATCATCTCAAATTAAATCAGACCTGCAGAAGCCCAAGGTGAATCATGCATCTCCTCACCCGGACAAAGAATATGTGCATCAGTTAACAAGATAGGGAGGTGCACTGCCTTTGTCAAAACAAGAATGATGTATTCCTCGAATCACTTATTATAAATTAATGTAACTTGACCTCTCTACTGGAATGGAGCAAGAGCTGATTACAAGAGACTCTATTGGGCCAATAAAAACATTTTGCAGCTGTCTATGTGTTACCTGGTTGCCATAGTATCCTTTTGACATTTCAAGTTGTAAATGGATTATGGGCTCCCTGCCATTAAGTCTCTCCGACAACTGCAGGACCCAAACCTTCGATTTCACCGAGAGATTTCAGCTCAAGTGGATATCGATTAAATGGGATATAAAAGACTTGTCAAGCAATTAATCACTATCAGTTTGTAAAATATCAGCTATTTGATCCTCAGATGACGGTGGCATTATGTCATTGTATTGCAACAGAAGAATGTAAGTTTTTGTGTTCGCCTGTCCCTTGCTGTCTCCTCTTTGGTTGGTTTGGAAATCCCCACACTTTCAGCTGTGATATGGGCACAAGATAATGATTTAATAAATGCAAAATACTGCAGATGCTGGAAATCTGAAATAAAAACAAGAAATGCTGGAACCACTCAGCAGGTCTGGCAGCATCTGTGGAGAGGGAAGCAGAGTTAACGTTTTGGGTCAGTGACCCTTCTTCGGAACTGGCAACAGATAATGATTTAAATTGTTATTTTCACATTTTTAATGGATTTGCAGCTTTTGAAACCCAACATTGCAATCTGCTGATGTAGAGTTGGTATGAGGGAAGGTTTCAGTTTTCTCTTTTAGTCGAAGCACTTACAAAAGAAACCTAACTTTCAAAAAGCTGTGAGAAAAACAACCTAAATGACACTTTTTTGTATTATTGGTATAAATCGAAAAGGGGCATTTGTGTTTCTTCAGCAAATTTCACTGAGTCCCAGAGTCACTCAATCCCAGTGTCACTCAATCCCAGTGTCACTCAATCCCAGAGTCACTCAATCCCAGTGACATTCAGTCCCAGAGTCACTCAAACCCAGTGTCACTCAATCCCAGTGACACTCACCCCCAGTGTCACTCACCCCAGTGTTACTCATTCCCAGAGTCACTCAATCCAGAGTCACTCAATCCCAGTGACTCTCAATCCCAGAGTCACTCAGACTCAGTGATACTCAATTCCAGTGTCACTCAGTCCTAGTGCCTCAATCCTAGAGTCATTCGATCTCAGTATCATTCAATCTCAGTGTCACTCAATCCCAGAGCCACTCACCCCAGAGTCACTCACCCCAGTGACACTCAATCCCAGTGTCTCTCAGTCCCAGTGTCACTCAATCCCAGTGACACTCAATCCCAGTGTCAATCAATCACAGTGTCTCTCAGTCCCAGTGTCTCTCAATCCCGGTGTCACTCAATCCCAGTGACAATCACCCAGTGTCACTCAATCCCAGTGACACACAATCCCAGTGTCTCTCAATCCCAGTGACACTCAATCCCTGTGTTAAATGTGAGGTTATCCACTTTGGTAGCAAAAACAGGAAGGCAGATTATTATCTGAACGGCTATAAACTGAGAGAGGGAATATGCAGCTGGACCTGGGTGTTCTCGTACACCAGTCACTGAAGGTAAGCATGCAGGTGCAATTGGCGGTAAAAAAGGCAAATGGTATGTTGGCCTTCATGGTGAGAGGATTCGAGTACAGGAGCAGGGATGTCTTGTTGCAATTATACAGGGCCTTGGTGAGGCCACACCTGGAATATTGTGCGCTGTTTTCGTCTCCTTATCTGAGGGAGTGCAGTGAAGGTTTAAAGGCCAAAACATTTAATGTTTTCAAGAAGGAGTTGGACATAGCTCTTGGGGCGAAAGGGATCAAAGGATATGGGGGGAAAGCGGGAACAGGTTACTGAGTTGGATGAGCAGCCATGATCATAATAAATGGCGGAGCAGGCTCGAAGGGCCGAATGGCCTACTCCTGCTCCTATTTTCTATGTTTCACTCAATGCCAGTGTCACTCAACACAGTGGTACTCAGTCTCAGTGTAATTCAATCATAAGAACATAAGAAATAGCAGCAGGGGTAGACCATTCAGGCCCTCCAGTCTACTCTGTCTTTCAATATCGTGGCTGATCTTCTTCGTCAACTCCTCTTTCCTGCCAACTCCCCAGACCCCTTGATTTTACTGAAAGATCAAAATCTATCTAACCCAGTCCGGAATATATTTAACGATGAAGCATCCACAACCCTCTGGGGTAGACAATTCCAAAGATTCACAACCCTTTCAGTGAAGAAGTTTCTCCTCATCTCAGTCCTAAATGATCGACCCCTTATCCTGAGACTGTGCCCCCTTGTTCTAGATTCTCCAGCCAAGGAAAACAATCTCTCAGTGTCTACCCTGTCCAGCCACTTCAGAATCTTGGTATGTTTCAATGAGATCACCTCTCATTCTTCTAAAGAGTTTAGACCCAATTTACTCAGCCTCTCTTCCCAGGGACCAATTAGTGAACCTGCACAGTACGCCTCCAATGCAAGTATATCCTTTCTTAAGTATCAAGAGCAAAACTGCACACAGTACGCCAGGTGTGGTCTCACCAAAGCCTTCCTTATTCTTGTACTCCAATCCCCTTGCAATAAAGGCCAACACAGTGGCGCAGTGGTTAGCACTACAGCCTCACAGCTCCAGCAACCTGGGTTGTGTTATGGGTACTGCCTGTGCGGAGTTTGCAAGTTCTCCCTGTGACCGCTTGGGTTTCCACTGGGTGCTCAAGTATCCTCCCACAGCCAAAGACTTGCAGGTTGATAGGTAAATTGGCCCTAGTGTAGGTCAGTGTTAGGAGAATGGTGGGGATGTGGTCGGGAATATGGGATTAATGTAGGGTTAGTATAAATGGGTGGTTGTTGGTTGGCACAGACTCAGTGGGCCGAAGGGCCTGTTTCAGTGCTGTATCTATAAATAAATAGCATTTGCCTTCCTAATTGCTTGCTGTACCTGCATCCATGCTCCTTGTATAAGTTCTCCAAAGTCTCTCTGAACATGTACATTTACAAGTTTCACACCTTTTAAATAATATTCTGCTTTTCTATTATTATTACCAAAGTGAATAACCACACACTTCCCCACATTATTCTCCAACTGCCACCTTGTTGCCCACTCACGTAACCTGTCTATATCTCTTTGCAGCCTCATTGTGTCCTCTTCACAGTTTACATTCCACCTTGCTTTGTATCATCAGCAAACGTAGATACATTACTCTCAGTCTCTTAGTCTAAATCATTAATATAGATTGTAAATAGCTGAGGCCCCAGCACTGAACCTTGCGGCACTCCACTAGTTACAACCTGCCAACTTGAAAATGCCCTGTTTATCCCTACTCTTTGCTTCCTGTCCCTTTACCCACCCTCCATTCATGCTAATATATTACTCCCAACTCCATGAGCCCTTATCTTGCATATTAACCTTTTGTGTGGCACCTTATTGAACACCTGTTGGAAATCTAAGCATCCTACATCTTCTGGTTCCCCTATGTCTACCATGCCCTGTATCCTCAAAAAACTTCAATAAATTTGTCAAGCACGTTTTCCCTTTGGTAAAACCACGTTGACTCTGATCATACTGTGACTTTCTAAGTGCATTGTTCAGACTTCATTAATAATGGATTCCAGTATTTTCCTGACAACTGACATCAAGCTAACTGGCCTGTAGTTTCCTGTTTTCTCTTTCCCTCCTTTCTCGAATAGCAGTGTTATATTTACTAATTGTCAATCTGATTTGATTGTTCTAGAATCTAGGGAATTTTGGAAAATCATAAGCAGTGCTTCTACCTCTTTTAGAACCCGAGAATGCAGGCCCTGGGGATTTGATGACTCTTAGCCCCTTAAGTTTCTCAAATATTTTTTCCCTGCTGATGTTAATAACTTTAAGTTCCTCACACTCATTAGCCCCTTCGTGGCCCTCTATTTATGGTACGTAATTTGCATCTTCTGCTGTGAAGATAGACACAAAATATTTGTTTATTGTCTCTGCCATTTCCTCATTCCCCATGATAATTTCTTTTGCCTCTGCCTCTAAGGGACCAAGATTTACTTTAGCTACTCTCCTTTTTATACACATTATAAGCTGTTGAGAATACTGAGATTCAGGCTACGAGGCTAGATGGGATTGAGGTTCACAAGGAGGAGGTGTTAGCAATTTTGGAAAGTGTGAAAATAGATAAGTCCCCTGGGCCAGATGGGATTTATCCTAGGATTCTCTGGGAAGCTAGGGAGGAGATTGCAGAGCCTTTGTCCTTGATCTTTATGTCGTCATTGTCGACAGGAATAGTGCCGGAAGACTGGAGGATTGCAAATGTTGTCCCCTTGTTCAAGAAGGGGAGTAGAGACAGCCCTGGTAATTATAGACCTGTGAGCCTCACTTCGGTTGTGGGTAAAATGTTGGAAAAGGTTATAAGAGACAGGATTTATAATCATCTTGAAAAGAATAAGTACATTAGAGATAGTCAGCACGGTTTTGTGACGGGTAGGTCGTGCCTCACAAACCTTATTGAGTTTTTCGAGAAGGTGACCAAACAGGTGGATGAGGGTAAAGCAGTGGATGTGGTGTATATGGATTTCAGTAAGGCGTTTGATAAGGTTCCCCACGGTAGGCTATTGCAGAAAATACGGAAGTATGGGGTTGAAGGTGATTTAGAGCTTTGGATCAGAAATTGGCTAGCTGAAAGAAGACAGAGGGTGGTGGTTGATGGCAAATGTTCATCCTGGAGTTTAGTTACTAGTGGTGTACCGCAAGGATCTGTTTTGGGGCCATTGCTGTTTGTCATTTTTATAAATGACCTGGAAGAGGGTGTAGAAGGGTGGGTTAGTAAATTTGCAGATGACACTAAGGTCGGTGGAGTTGTGGATAGTGCCGAAGGATGTTGTAGGGTACAGAGAGACATAGATAGGCTGCAGAGCTGGGCTGAGAGATGGCAAATGGAGTTTAATGCGGAAAAGTGTGAGGTGATTCACTTTGGAAGGGGTAACAGGAATGCAGAGTACTGGGCTAATGGGAAGATTCTTGTTAGTGTAGATGAGCAGAGAGATCTTGGTGTCCAGGTGCATAAATCCCTGAAGGTTGCTAACCAGGTTAATAGGGCTGTCAAGAAGGCATATGGTGTGTTAGCTTTTATTAGTAGGGGGGTCGAGTTTCGGAGCCACGAGGTCATGCTGCAGCTGTACAAGACTCTGGTGAGACCGCACCTGGAGTATTGCGTGCAGTTCTGGTCACCGCATTATAGAAAGGATGTGGAAGCTATGGAAAGGGTGCAGAGGAGATTTACTAGGATGTTGCCTGGTATGGAGGGAAGGTCTTACGAGGAAAGGCTGAGGGACTTGAGGTTGTTTTCGTTGGAGAGAAGGAGGAGGAGAGGTGACTTAATAGAGACATATAAGATAATCAGAGGGTTAGATAGGGTGGATAGTGAGCGTCTTTTTCCTCGGATGGTGATGGCAAACACGAGGGGACATAGCTTCAAGTTGAGGGGTGATAGATATAGGACAGATGTGAGAGGTAGTTTCTTTACTCAGAGAGTAGTAAGGGCGTGGAATGCCCTGCCTGCAGCAGTAGTAGATTCACCAACTTTAAGGGCATTTAAGTGGACATTGGATAGACACATGGATGAAAATGGAATAGTGTAGGTCAGATGGTTTCACAGCTCGGCGCAACATCGAGGGCCGAAGGGCCTGTACTGCGCTGTAATATTCTAATCTAATCTAAAGCTGCTTCTTTTAATCCATGGCTATCTGTAATTGCTCCAACAAATCACAGATGGATCTTTCTTGCTGAGTTTTTGCTTTTTCAATGGAATGTATTTTTGTTGAAATATTTGAATAATTTAAAAAAATGTTTCCCACTGTTTATTTATCACCATATTTTTTAGTATATTTACCCAATCAACTTTAGTCAGCCCTTCCCTCATACCTACGTAATTGGCTTTATATAAATATTGGTAAATGGCTGTTTTTCAGACTGGAGGAAGGTATACAGTGGGGTTCCCCAGGGATCGGTATTATGAGCACTGCTTTTCTTGACATATATTAATGACCTAGACTTGGGTGCGCAGGGCTCAACTTCAAAATTTGCAGATGACACAAAACTTGGAAACCAGGCTGGTGGAATGGGCGACCATCTGGCAGATTAAATTTAACACAGAGAAGTGTGAAGTGGGGCATTTTGGAAAAAGATCAGGGAGAAGCAATATAAAATAAAGGGTACAATTCTAAAGTGGGTGCAGGAGCAGAGGGACCTGGGGTTATATGTGCACAAATCATTGAAGGTGATACAGTAGGTTAACAGAGTGGTTAGTAAAGCATATGGGATCCTGGGCATTATAAGTATAGGCATAGAGTACAAAAACACAGAAGTCATGATGAACCTTTATAAAACACTGGTTCGGCCTCAACTGGAGTATTGCGTCCAACTTTGGACGCCCACATTTTCAGAAGGATGTGAAGGCATTAGCGAAGATGCAGAAAAGATTTACGAGAGTGGGTCTAGGAATGAGGGACATCAGTTACGTGGATAGATTGGAGAGGCTGGGACTGTTCTCCTTAGAAAGGAGAAGGTAGAGAGGACATTTGATAATGGGGTTCAAAATCATGAGAGGTCTGGACAGAGTAGATCAGGAAGAAACTGTCCCCATTGGTGAAAGAGTCCAGAACCAGAGGACACAGATTTAAGGTGATTGCAAAAGAGCCAAAGGCAACATGAGGAAAAAAATTTTTACGCTGTGAGTGGTTAGGATCTGATTGGACTGCCTGAGAGTGTGGTGGAGGCAGATTCAATCATGGCTTTCAAAAGGGAATTGAATAATTATCTGAAGAGAGAAAATTTGCAGGGCTATGGGAAAAGGGTGGGGGTGTGGGACAAGCTGAGTTGCTCTTGCAGAGAACTGGCATGGACATGACGGGTGAATGGCCTCCTTCTGTGCTGTAAGCAATCTTATTCCGAATCTTCACCCATACTGATTCTACTTCCTGATCTCTGAGCCACTGTACTTATGTTGTTCTATATTATCAGGGATTCTCCTCTTCCTTTTCCATTCTGTCTGTCTTTTTGAAATGTTGTGGACCCTGGAATATTTATTTCCCAACCTTGGTCGCCTTGCAACCATGTCTCTGTAATGGTGATTATATCAAACCCATTTATCTCTATTTGTGCTCTATCTCACTGTGAATGCTTTGTGCATTCAGATAAAGTGCCTTTAATTGTATTTTTTTACTATTATCCTTTGCATGGACCTTATTTGCTGATGCCCTATTACCGTTAAACTCTTGTCGCTTCCTGCCTCACTCTGCTTGTCTTTACCCAAATTCGTACACTGCTCTATTGCCTCAATTTTTCTCTTTAGATTTCTTAATTTCCCTTCGCCTGACCCCTCTCCCGGTCTTTTAGTTCAAATCCCTGCCCACAGCCCTAGTTATATGATTTACCAGGACACTGATCCCAGCTCAGTTTAAGTGGAGCGCATTCCAATGGAACAGCTCCCTATTTCCAGAGCACTGGTGCCAGTGCCCCATGAATCGAAACCTCTTCTTCCCATTAGCCACGCATTTAATTCTCTTATCTGCTTGACTCTGTGCCAATTGATGCGTGGCTCAGGTAACAATCCAGAGATTATTACCTTTGAGGTTCTGCATTTCAGTTTTCATCCTAACTCCTCAAACTCTCTCATTTCTAGTTCTACCTACGTTGTTGGTACCTAGGTAGACCATGATGACTGGATTCTCCCCCTCGCCCTCATCTGCAGCTGCGAGGAGATGTCTTTAACCATGGCACCGCGCAGACAACACAACCTGTGGAGCTCCCGGTCACGGCAGCAGAGAACAGTATCTATCATCCTGATTATATTGTCCCCTATCACTACCACACTCCTTTTCAATCCTCCCACTTGATTGGGCTTCTGTGCTCCTGTGCAGTATGCCTATCCACCCTGCATCCTTGTTCTCATCCTCACAGGTGGCATGTACCTCGTACCTGTTGATCAAAGTCAAGGGCTGAGGCTCCTCCATCACTGCATCCTGGATCCCCTTACCCGCCTGACTCAGAGCCACATCCTCCTGTCCCTGGCCATTAATGAGCTCTAAAGTTCTATTTAATATAAGCGATATGACTACCGCCTGGAACAAAGTGTCCGGGTAACTCTCCCCCTCCCTGATGTCCTGTAATATTTGCAGCTCGGACTCCAGCTCAACAAATCTGAGCTGAAGTTGCTCAAGCTGCAGACACTAACCACAGATATGGTTGTCTGGGATCGCAGTGCTCTCCACAAACTCCCATCTGTTGCAGTTTCAACACAACACCTGCCCTGTCATGTCTGTCTAACCTTATGTATTTATTCATTTGATTAGTTAACTTGATAGAAATTTAGTAGAGTAATAGCATGTTACAGTCTCCTAGCTTAGAGATAAAAGAGAAACAGTCACCAGCCATGGGAGATAAAAGGAAAAGAATATAAAGCAGTATCTCCTTCCCCCTCTGCACCGAATTCCCAGCTTAGCACTCTGTTTATGAAGCATTACTTTTACGATCACTCTGTGCTTCGCACTCTCAGTCCCAGTGCCACTCAATCCCAGTGCCACTCAACCCCAATGTCAATCAATCCCAGTATCATTCAGTTCCACTGCCACTTAGATCAAGAGTCACTCCATTCCACTGCCACTCAGTTCCAGTGTCACTCAATCCCAGTGCCACTCCATCTCAGTATCACTCATAAGAACATAAGAAATAGGAGCAGGAGTTGGCCATTCGGCCCCTCAAGCCAGCCCCACCATTCAATAAGATCAGGGCTGATCTGCCCCAGACCTCAACTCCTCTTTCATGCCAGCTCCTCTTAGCCCTCAACTCCCCGAGATTTCAAAAATCTATCTACCTCCTCTTTAAATACTTTCAGTGATCTAGCCTCCACAACTCCCTGGGGTAGAAAATTCCAGACATTCACTACTCTCTGAGAGAAGAAATTCCTTTGCATCTCAGTTTTAAATGAGTGTCCCCTTATTCTGTAACTATGTCCCCTAGTTTGAGATTCCCCCACTAGTGGAAACATCTTCCAACATCTACCCTGTCAAGCCCCCTCAGAATCTTGTACGTTTCAATAAGATCACCCCTCATTCTTCTAAACTCTAATGAACAAAGGCCTAACCTTGTTAACCATTCTTGATAAGTCAACCCCTTCATCCCAGGAATCAGCCTAGTGAATCTCTTTTGAACTGCCTCCAATGCCAGTATATCCTTTCTTAAATATGGGGACCAAAACTGTACACAGTACTCACCAACACCTTGTACAGTTGTAACAAGACTTCCCTATTTTTAAACTCCCACCCCCCAGCAATAAAGACCAAAATTCTATTTGCCTTCTTAATTACTTGCTGCACTTGCATGCTAACTTTTTGTGTTTCATGCACAAGAACACCCAGATTCCTCTGTGCTGCACTTTTTTGAAGTCTCTCTCCATTTAAATAATAGTCTGCCTTTTGATTCTTCCTACTAAAGTGCATGACCTCATACTTTCCTACATTAAACTCCATCTGCCAGGTTTTTGCCCACTCACTCAACCTATCTATATCCCCTTGCAGATTCCTTATGTCCTCATCACAACATGCCCTCCCACCTATTTTTGTATTGTTATCAAATTTGGATATATTACACTCTGCCCACGCCTTCAAGTCATTAATATAGATAGTAAATAATTGAGAACCCTAGGAAAGATCCTTGTGGCACCCCACTAGCTACGTCTTTCCAACCTGAAAAAGACCCATTAATCCCAACTCTCTGTATTCTGTGAGTTAACCAATCCGCAATCCATGCTAATACATTACCCTCAATTCCGTAAGCTCCTATCATGTGCTATAATCTCAGTTCTACTGCCACTCAGATCCAGAGTCACTTCATCCCAGTACCACTCAATCTCAGTGTCACTCAATCCCAGTATCACTCAGCTCCACTGTCACTCAGATCCAGAGTCAATCCATCCCAGTGTTACCCAATCCTAGTGTCACCTGTCAGGGTCCTGTAGTTTTTTTTGGAATATGCGGTTTGCCTTTAAGGCTTGCAAGAGATCAGTATTGCTTTAAGAGCCGGCAAGCCTTAGGAGTTATAGGAAGGTGCATTTTCGTTGCCTTAGAAACAGCCATTTGGAGACTGCGATTCAAAGGGTGCAATCTCAATACCATGGAAACAGCCACTGGGAGTGAGTCTGATGCGATACATTTGTTACAATTCGGTTTGAACTGGCAGTTAGTAAGACAGTTTGAACAGACAGACAGACACAGAGGACATAGCTGTGATGAACACACCTGAAAAGAGCTCTCAACCGTTTAAACTGAAGGAATCGGATTTTAGTCTGTTTTAATTATTTTCTCTCAAAATTCTAAAACATCAAGCCAAGACAGAGATCCTCTGGTAATTTAAATCGAAGAAGGGAAGTTATACTGTAACAATCTTTTATCCCTCAAAAACTCTAAAGTCAGATTAATTCTGTCGAAAGTGTTCGCAAGTTGTTAATTGTTGAAATTCATTGCCGAAGAAGGAAGCATCACTTACTGCTGCAGTTAGACTACGGACTGTTCTACGCGGAAGAACTTTTTCCCCACTGGACTTCGAGCAACATCCTATGAGGACTTTGAGTAACATTGGACTGTAAATTTGCAAGGACTCTAATTTTTTCTATTTTAAATGTTGTTTATATCTTCATAGTGTTTAAGAATTTAGTTCTTCTAATTAAAGAGTTAATTTGTTGATTTAAAGACACCTGGTTTGGTTAGCCTCATTCGAGGGTTAATAGATGGTATAATTTGGCTGGGTCTTTCTTTCATTTGGAAAGTTTTTAAGTGATATGTTAGCCGATCTGTGGAACGACAGGATTGAATTAACTGTGCGTTGGACCCACCACAATCAGAATTGTATATTTTGATTGGGGGCTTTGACAGGAGCGGTCGGTCGTAATACACTCAGTTGCAGTGTCACTCAGATCCAGTGTCTCTCAGTCCCAGTGTCACTCAGACTCAGTGCTTCTCAGATCCAGTGTCACTCAGTCTCAATGTCACTCACTGCATTAACTCAGAAAAAAAAGTCCTGTGGGCAACGAAAATACTAGTTTTGACTGGATCTGAGTACAAATCATTTGCCACTAATTTCATTCCACCTCATACCCCACCTACTTCCACCTCTATAACATTGCCTCTGTCCCTGCCTCAGCTTATCTACTGCTGAAACCCTCATCCATGCCTTTGTTATCTCCAGACTTGACCATCCCGATGCTCTCCTGCCTTTCACCCTCCATTTATGTGAGCTCATTCAAAATTCTACTGACCGTATCTGAACTCCCACCAAGTCATGTTCACCCGTCACCCCTGTGCTTACGGTCCAACATTGGCTCCCAATTTGGCAACACCTTGGTTTTAAAATTCTCATCCTATTGTTTAAATCCCTCCAGGCCTCACTGCTCCCTAATGGCCTCCAGACCCACAACCCTCCAAGATATCTGTGTGTCTTTGATTCTGGCCTCTTGGTCTTGCCCAACTTTAATTGCTTCACCATTGGTGGCTATGCCTTCAGCTGTCCAGGCTGTAGCCTTTGGAATTCCCTTCCTAAACCTCTCCACCCTCCTGTAAGATGCTCCTTAAGTCCTGCTCTGGAGCCTCAGTCCAGATTTTCTGTTCATGTCTCTGGAGTGGGACTTGAACCCACAATCTTCTGACTAAGGGGTGAGTGTATTACCCACTGAGACATGGCCGACAGTCCTTTGAGAACATCCATTGATAAGGACAGAGAATGGATTTGTGAAATGAAGGCTCTCTTGTTTATGACTTTGTTAGCCTGAAGTCTGATTCAAAGACAGCACATTAATCACATTGAGTGTTGGCACTTCAATCGAATACACCAACAACAGCTTGCATTTATATAGCAGCGTTAACATAGTTAATATCCCAAGGTACTTCCCAGGCATGATTATCAAACAAAATTTGACATCGAGCCACTTAAGGCAATATTCGATGACCAAAAGCTTGGCCGAAGAGAGAGTTTAAGGAGAGTCTTAAAGGAAGAACGTGAGGTGGAGAGGTTCAGGGAGGGAATTCCAGAGATTAGGGCCCAGGCAGCTGAAGGCACGGCCACCAGTGGTGGAGCGATGAAAATCAGGGATGTGCCGGAGACCAGAATTAAAGAGTTGTAGGGAGGGAGAAGGTTACAGAGACCCAGGGAGATTGAAATTCAGCTATCATCGGTCTTTCACTCACCTGATCCATCTCCACTGGATTGGTCCTGTAGCTCCTGCAGTGTCAGGGTCCATTGTAATGGAGTGTCACAGGGCGTGACCCTCACTGCGACAGGAGAGCTGTCCTCCTCCACTATGAAGTAGTATCTTCAGAGAACAAAACAACATTAAGCAGGAAAAACTGCTACAATTCTTTTCACATGTGTGGTGAGTAACCCCACTGTACTTGGACAAACCCTCTGTTTGAAGTCTAACCAGCCATATCAATCGCCCCTCCAGATCCTTCTTCCCCTTCACTTCCCTCTGACCCCACCCCTTCTGATCTGACCCCTTGCCGTTTATTCACTATACCCTCTGACCTCCCCCTCTCTGATGCTGATCCGTTCTGTACTCAGCAAGGACTCAGTTTTATCCCCTTACGCCCCCACCTCAATGAATTTCGTGCTCGGCATGATGTTGAGCTCTTCTTCCGTCGCCACCGCCTCCGGACTCACTTCATTGACCAGGAGTCCTTGCCCCGATCAGCAGACCCATTCACCCGCCTCCAGCATTTTCCCTTGACCTGGACCCCTCCTCCTGGCCTCTTACCTGTTCTTGATCTTTTCATTGAAAACTGTCGGCGAGACTTTGGTCATCTCAATTTCTCTGCCCCCCTCACTCACTCTAACCTGTCTCCCTCTGAACTTGCCGCACTCCGTACTCTCAGGTCTAACCCCGACATTGTCAACAAACATGCAGACAAGGGTGGTGCTGTTGTTGTCTGGCTTACCGACCTCTACCTTACAGAGGCTCAGTGCCAACTCTCAGACACTTCTTCCTACTTCCCCTTGGACCATGACTCCACCACTGAACATCAAGCTACTGTCCACAGGACTGTCACTGACCTCATCTCCTCTGGAGATCTTCCCACTACAGCTTCCAACCTCAAAGTCCCGCAACCCCGGACAGCCCGCTTCTACCTCCTTCCCAAAATCCACAAACAGGACTGTCCCGACAGACCCATTGTGTCAGCCTGCTCATGCCCCACTGAACCTATTTCTTCCTATCTTGACTCTATTTTTTTTCCGCTGGTCCAGTCTCTTCCCACCTACATCCGCAACTCTTCTGACGCCCTATGTCATTTTGAAAATTTCAGGTTTCCTGGTCCCAAACGCCTCCTCTTCACTATGGACGTCCAATCTCTCTACACCTCCATTCCCCCACCAGGACGGTTTGAGGGCTCTCCGCTTCTTCCTTGAACAGAGGCCCAACCAGTCCCCAGTCCACCACCACCCTCCTCCGCCGGCTGAACTTGTTCTCACATTGAACAACTTCTCCTTCAACTCCATTCACTTCCTTTAAGTAAAAGGTGTCACTATGGGTACCCACATGGGTCCTAGTTATGCCTGTCTTTTTGTGGGATATGTTGAACATTTCTTTGTTCCAGTCCTACTCAGGCCCCCTCCGTTAACTCTTTTTCCGGTACATTGATGACTGTATCGGTGCCGTTTCCTGCTCCCGCCCGGAACTAGAAAACTTTATCAACTTTGCTTCCAATTTCCACCCTTCTCTCACCTTTACATGGTCCATCTCTGACACTTCCCTTCCTCGACTTCTCTGTCTCCATCTTTATGGATAGGCTGTCTACTAATATTCATTGTAAGCCCACCGACTCCCACAGCTACCTCGACGACACTTCTTCACACCCTGCCTCCTGTAAGGACTCCATTCCATTCTCACAGTTTCTCTGTCTCCGACGCATCTGCTCTGATGATGCTACATTCCATGACAGCACTTCTGATATGTCTTCCTTTTTCCTCAACCGAGGATTCCGCCTCACTGTGGTTAACAGGACCCTTAAGCCTGCCCAGCCCATTTCCCGCACCTCTACCCTCACCCCTTCCCCTCCCTACCAGAACCGCAACAGTGTTCCCCTTGTCCTCACTTTCCACCCCACCAGCCTCCAGATCCAAAGGATCATCCTCCACCATTTCTGCCACCTCCAGCGTGATGCCACTACCAAACGCATCTTCACCTCCCTTCCCCTGTCTGAAGGAATTGTTCCCTCTGCGACACCCTGGTCCACTCCTCCATTACCCCCACCACCTAGTCCCCTTCCCATGGCACCTTCCCCTGCAATCGCAGGAGTTGCAATACCTGCCATTTACCTCCTCTCTCCTCACTATCCAAGGCCCCAAACACTCCTTTCTGGTGAAGCAGCAATTTACTTGTACTTCTTTCAATGTAGTATACTGTATTTGCTGCTCACAGTGTGGTCTCCTCTACATTGGGGAGACCAAACGCAGACTGGGTGACCGCTTTGTGGAACACCTCCACTCAGTCCGTATTTATGACCCCGAGCTTCCAGTTGCTTGCCATTTCAACACACCTCCCTGCTCTCATAGTCACAATCTCCATCCTGGGATTGCTGCAGTGTTCCAGCGAACATCAACGCAAGCTCGAGGAACAGCATCTCATTTACCGATTAGGCACACTACAGCCTGCCGGACTGAACATTGAGTTCAATCATTTCAGAGCATGATGGGCCCCCCATTTTACTTTTATCTTTAGTTCCTTTTTCTTTTTCCTTTTTTTTGTGTTTATTTTATTTTAGTTTGTTCAGTTTGTTTCTACTGTGCCTACCCACTGTTTCTGTTTTTTTCATGCTTGTGCTTGTGGCTGTTCAGTTTTCTGTCCATCAACACCCTATCTGTACTAATGCTTTGTCTTTCAGCACATCATTAGCATTTGTTTGCCTTTCTTGCCCCACCCCTGCTTTACTTGCTTAAAATCTTTTACATTTTTGATACCTGCAAGTTCTGAAGAAGGGTCACTGACCTGAAACGTTAACTCTGCTTCTCTCTCCACAGATGCTGCCAGACCTGCTGAGTATTTCCAGCACTTTTCTGTTTTTATTTCAGCCACATCAATTACTTATTTATATACAAACTGACCCAAAGTCATCTCTGGATAGTGAGCAGAGGGAGGGAGGTCTGGGAGGAGAATGTGGGCAGGGGTCTAGATGGAAAGCAAGGGAGGGTCTGGATGAAGTGTGCAGGAGCCCTCGGGGGGGGAGAGAGGGAAGAGGGTGGGTCTGGATGGAGAGTGGGGGGTGGGGGGGGGGTGGGGTTGCCTCGATGGAGAGTGGGGATTGGGCCCTTGGGGGAGATTGAGGTGGGTGGGTGTGAATTGAATGTGCAGGCGCGTCTGGCACTCTGATTCATTGTACCTGATAAATTCATGTCAGAATTCCAAACTTTAGTAAAAGAGAAGTGTAAAGCTTGGCACCAAAAAGGTGCTGATGTTTGTCAATTAAATATCCATGTACACCTGAATTGTGGGTGAGGTATTTTTTTCCTCAGTTAGCGTCTGCTGTGGCTAAAACAGTGTTTCGGTAGAACTAGGGCCCAGTGAACAAATCCTATTGGACAGTTCTGTCGTAAGAAGTTGTTCTTTTTCATTTCCAGCTGATAGAACTCCTGTTAATTTTACATTGGTTTCCCATTGTCTTAAGCCCTGTCTCCTTTATCCTCCCCCTTCCTTGCCCCTCATCCCTGTCCCCGGCTCCACCAACCAGTTTTGAACTTAACAAAAAGAGGTATCTCTATCTATTTCTTACGCCAATATATCAGAACGGTTCCAGGGAAGAGGGGCTTTAGTTATGTGGACAGACTGGAGAAGGTGGGATTTTTCCCCTTTGAGCAGAGAAGGTTAAGAGGAGATTTAATAGAAGTGTTCAAAATTATGAAGGGTTTTGATAGAGTAAATCAGGAGAAACTGCTTCCTCTGGGTTGTTTACATGAAGACACAGATTTAAGAAAATTGGCAAAAGGACCAGAGGGGAGATGAGGAGAATTTTTTTATGCAGTGAATTGTTGTGATGTGGAATGCGCTGCCTGAAAGGGCAGTGGAAGCAGATTCAATAATAACTTCCAGAAGGGAATTGGATAAATACTTGAAAAGAATTTTTTTTTTGCAGGGCTAGAGGGAAAGAGCAGGAGCAGTGGAACTAATTGGATAGCTTTACCAAAGAGCCAGTACAGGCACAATGGGCTGAATGGTCTCCTTCTGTGCTGTGTGATTCTATATCATGAGATTCGGTTGGATTGCAGTCTTAGGTTACACACAGACCAGCCTCTGATCCCCAACGAACAGCAACAGTCCTGTCTCTTAATTACCTCTTTGGCGTATCTTTCTTGAGAAACCCAGTGATTTCAGCTCCATTTGGGATGGCTGTCAGGTCCTGGGGTGTGAGCTGATTGTAGAGAGCTTGTACAAGGTCCAGATCTCTGCCTGGTAGCTTCTGTGCTGGGCAAGCGAGGCTGACAAGCAGCACATACAGGAGGTTCCTGCAGGTTGTAGACATCATGTTCCACAAACTCTTCCTCATTGGATGACAAAAGATTAGTCAATCAGTCATCGTAACATCTAAAATTCCTTTACCAAGAAAATATACACAGACACGCTATACTTTATTGATGATTTTTCTCCAGACCAGCCCCTGACTTGTTGAGTTACAGCAGAATTTAAAATTCTCACCCTCCTGTTCAAATCCCTCCATGGCCTTGCATCCCTCTTTATCTCTGATCCTCCTCCAACCTTTGACCCTTTGAGATCTCTGCGCTCCTCCAATTCTGGCCTCTCGTGCACCACTGATTTTAATTGCTCCACCATTGGCGGCCGTGCCTTTAGCTGCCTGGGCCCTAAGCTCTGGAATTCCCTCTCTAAACCGCTCCACCTCTCTTTCCTCCTTTAAGATCCTGCTTAAGGTTTACCTCTTTGACCAAACTTTTGGCGTTTTGTACAAACGTATCATTATTCAAGTACTCTACGCCCCTATTTATAAAACGCAAAAGTTTTATTTTCCTGCATTCACCCTGTCAGGGACTTTTACATTTTAATTCCTGGGTCTCTGTTTTCCACAACCTTCAGTATCTTCCCAATAAGTCTACACTCACATTCTTTGTTTTTTTTTTCCCTCCCAAAATATACTTCCTCATACCTATCCGCACTAAACTGCATCTGCAGCCTGTCTGCCCATTCATTCATTCATTTCACTAAACTCTCTGTGTCTGCCTGAAGGCACTTTCACTGCCTGACAAGTGCCCCACTTTAGTATCATCAGTAAAATTTGATATTGTGCTCCCTATACCTAAGCCCAAATCATCTTCAAGATTATTACACCACCTTCTTATGAATACCATTGCCTTGATTGAGATATGTGAGCCTGGAGATCAAACCCAGGCTTTTCCTGGTTTCAAAGGCATGGTTTAACACCATATTTATGCACCGAGTTATGTAGTTATGTTTTGCTGAACTAGTAATTCACTGGGTAGAATCGCATAGTGGATACGATACTGGACTACAAGCCCAGAGATCATGAGGCTTTTTTTACTCATTCATGGGATGTGGGCATCGATGGCAAGGACAGCATTTATTGCCCACCCATAATTGCCCCTGAGAAGGTGGTGGTAAACCGCCGTCTTGTACCACTGCAGTCCGTGTGATGTAGGTATACTCACAGTGCTGTTAGGGACAGAGTTCCAGGATTTTGGCCCAGCGACAGTGAAGGAATGGCGATATAGTTCCAAGTCGGGATGGTGTGTGATTTGGAGCTTGCAGGTGGTGGCGTTTGAAAAATCCAGATATAGCACATCTACTGGCTCCCCTTTATCTACCCTGATAGTGACATCCTCAAGAAACTCTAATATATTTGTCAAACACGATTTCCCTTTCGTGAAACCATGTTGACTCCGCCTAATGATAATATGATTTTCTAAGTGTCCTGTTACCACTTCCTTAATATTCCAGCTTTTTCCCAATGACTGACATTAGTCTAACTGTCCTGTAGTTCCTTATATTCTCAGTCCCTCCTTTCTTGAACAGTGGTGTTACACTTGCTAGCTTCCAATCCACTGGGACCATTCCAGAACCAAGAGAATTTTGTATCCACTATCTCTGCAGTCACCTCTTTTATAACACAAGGATGTAAGCCATCAGATCGAGGGATTTGTCAGCTTTCAGTCCCATTATTTTCTCTAGTAATTTTTCTTTACTGACATCAATTACTTTAGGGTCCTATCTTTCATTAGACTCTCAGTTCCCTACTATGTCCGGTAAGAGTCTTGTGTCTTCTACTGTGAAGACAGGCACAAAATATTTGTTTAATGTCTCTGCTATTTCCTTATTCCCCATTATAATTTCTCCTGTCTCAGCCTCTAAGGGCCTCACATTTATTTTCACTTATATCTTCCTTTTTAAGTACATGTAGAAGCTCATTTTTATATTGCTGTCTAGTTTATTCATGTTCTGTTTTCTTCCTCTTAATCAATTTCTTGGTCATCCTTTGCTGGTATCTAAAGCTCTCCTAAGCCTCAGGCTTACTGCTCATCTTGCCAATATGAAACACATCTTCTTTTAATTTAACACTATTCTGCCCCTGAAATAAAAACCAAAAATGCTGGAAATACTCAGCAGATCTGTGGAGAGAGAAACAGAGTTAATGGGGAGAATGATCCCCATAGGGGTCGGGATGGCTCCCCGATTCATTCCTGCCTCCGGGGGGCACTTCCCAGGGGCAGACTGGGGACACAGTCAGGAATGTGACCCAACTCGGAAAATAGCAGCCAGTGTTTCAGATCAATTTAATTGAACGACAGAACAGGAGGGCTGATCGTTTCTCTATGCTCCTATATAATAAAAGAAGCATTTTTTAAAAAATTCATTCTCGGGATGTGGGCATTGCTGGCAAGACTGAGTGCCTACCATTTCAGAGGGCATTTAGGAGTCAGCAAATTGCTGTGGTCTGAAGTCACATGTAGGCCAGACCAGGTAAGGACGGCAGATTTCCTTCTCTAAAGGACGTTAGTGAACCAGATGGATTTTTTAAAACAATAATTCAGTTGTTGCATGGATACCATTACTGAGACTAGCTCTTTATTGCAGATTTATTGTTCTTTGTTATGTACAACTGCACCTTATTTCTGTGGCTGATTGTTATCGAATTAACCTGAACAGTAATGTCAGTAGCAGATGTAAGCATTTTAGTGCATTTCCAGTGGAATATTTCTCAATAGATGCAGGCTTCGTCATCAATCCTCGTTTCCCAACTGCAGTGCACAGTGCTGTCGGAGGCTTTATCTATAGAACAAAGCCACTCTATTCGTGCAGACATGTTCTATCATGTTCCTTCAATGCATCAGTCACAGTGTGGCGAGCCCTGCCACTGTGTAACAAAGCCCTGCTATTCTCAGCAACTGCTGGAAAAGGCCACAAGCTTTATTATGGTGGCCCTCATTCAACAAAGGGCAATGAAAGACACTTCAAAGACGAGTTTGACAACTTGACGCCGGGTGGATTTGGGAAACAAACAACCCACTATCGGATGGGCACTTGAGCACAATAAACCTACAGGGCTACGTGGATGGAGCTGCGGAATGGGACTGATTGGATTCCTCTGCAGGGAGCTGGCATGGACTCAATGGGCCGAATGTCCTCTTTCTGTGCCGTTATGACCCTATTCACTTCTCACATCTTCCCGAGGCCTGGTTTTTTAATGTTTTGCTTCCAGGTTCAGCTCGTGTTGATCTGAGCCAGGGCCTCACATCAGTGGGTCTCTGTGCCTCTGTAATGGAGAAAATCGACCTGGGCATTTACTACTGATCACGACTGATGAGTGAGTGAGTGCCTATAATAATACGTGTGTGCGTGTATGTGGGGTTGTGTGAGTGAGTGTGTAAAAAAGACTTGCATTTCTGTAGCGCCTTTCACGACCACAGGATGACCCAAAGTGCTTTACAACCAATGAAGTGTAGTCACTGTTGTAATATAGGAAACAAAGCAGCCAATTTGCACACAGCAAGCTCCCACACGCAGCACTGCGATAATGACCAGATAATGTGTTTCTAAGGGACAAATATTGGCCAGAACACCAGGGAGAACTACTATGCTCTTCTTCAAGATAGTATCATGGGATTTTTTACATTCACTGGAGTGGGACTTGAGCCCACAGCCTTCTAACTGAGATTGAAGAGTGCTCCCAACTGAGCCACAGAGCTTTGGTACGAACTTGCATGTATATGTGAGTGTGCAAGTGAGAGTGTGCGAGCAAGCTCCTGACAACTTCCCAACATAGCATCCAATTGGTTCTTAAATGATTCCTGGGATCTTGCCTGCACTACAGAATTTAGGAGCTTGCTCCAAGTGTTGATCAATCCTGGTGTGAAGAAGAACTTCCTGACATCAGTTCTACAATTCCCAAGTACTGATTTGAACCTGTTTCCCTGAGTTAGTGTAAACTATGCAAGAGTAGGAACGGATTGGATATGCTTTTCCTAGAGTCTGGTGAGGCTCCTGAATGCATTGGCAGCTTGTGTGGTGGATGTCGACTCTCTGCACGCCTTCATGAGGGAATGTGACACTTGGGCTGTGTGATCTCCTGGACTGGTCTGATCGCCTGAGGGGTCAGAGAGGGATTTTACAGAGTATTTTGTTCATCCGTGTTTTGTTTCCCTTTTTTTAAACCTCTGCCAGGAGATTGCATGGCTGTGGGGAGGAGGAAGGAATGTTTAGTTATGAAGCTGTGGCCATCCTGGTGTGAGGCCAGCCTGGTTGATCAGCCCATCAATATGTTCTCATATTCTAAAGAGTGTGCAGAAACAGAGGGACCTGGGGGTTCATGTGCATCGATCTTTGAAGGCGGCAGGACATATTGAGAGAGAGGTTAGTAAAGCATATGGGACCTTGGGCTTCATAAATCGAGGTATTGAGTACAAAAGCAGAGAAGTTATGCTGAACCTTTATAAAGCTCTGGTTAGGTCACAACTAGAGTATTGGGACTAGTTCTGGTCAGCAAACTTTAGGAAAGATGTGAGGGTCCTTGAGAGGGTGCAGAGGAGATTTACCAGAATGGTTCCAGGGATGAGGGATTTTAGTTACAAGGTTAGGTTGGAGAACCTGGGGTTGTTCTCCTTGGAGCAAAGGGGATTGAAGGAAGATTTGATAGCAGTGTACACAATTATGACAGGTTTTAATGAGGTAGACAATGAAAAGCTGTTCCCATTAGCTGATAGTACAAGGATTAGAGGACACAGATTTAAGGTTTTCAGCAAGAGAAGCAAGCGGGATGTGAGGAAGAACTTTCTTATGCTGCCTGCGGTGGAAGCAGAGACAGTGAATGATTTCAAAAGGAAATTGGATGGGCACTCGAGGGAAATAAACTTGCAGGGCTATAGGGATAGACTGGGAGAATGGGACTAATTGGATTGCTCTAAAGTGAACCAACAGGACTCGATGGGCTGAATGGCCTCCTTCTGTACTGTAATGACTCTATGTTCAACTGTTACAACCAGGTGAGAAATGGGTCTAAAGGGTTTCCTCTCAGCCGTTTCCTGGTTTGACAGTAAAAGGGTTTAATTTTTTAAAAACACCGTGTTTTTAGCTTCCCCTTCAGTGAATCCTTGTTCACTGCTCTCCAATTATAATGGCAAAGAGATCAACCAGACAGGTTTTCTTAGATTTAAACAAGAAAGGTGTAAGTTTATTAACCTTAAAACTCTAATTAGGTTAAAACTACTAAAAATACGTGACTAAACCACACTTGCATGCATACGCAATAAACACACACAGATAGAAACAGAAAAGGAGAAAGAATAAAAGGGGAAGGTTTGAAGCAATAGCTGGGGTTCATTTACTGTCTTTGAGTTCGATGTAGAATCTTTGATTGCAGTTAAATCTCGCTGTTTCATTGGGGCCCAGTGTATGCTTTCAAACTTGTTTCGATGTAGGAGTCTTCTCTCCCGAGGTTTAAGTGGCTCCAGTGGATCTGGAAATTCGTGAGAGAGAGAGACCTTCCTTCTCTTTTGTCTTAAAAGCAGTCTCTGTCTTCAAACTGTCCTCTGAGCAGAATTCAAACCTCCAAGATGGCCAGCAAGTTAGTCATGTGACTAAGTTTATTCAACAAATTCTCCTGCATTTTTTGTGGATTCTCTATCTTAGCAGACACCATCAGTGGATGGAATGCTGGCTTGTTACACATTCAATGTCTGGTGATCAAAATGCATTTGGGTTAATTAGATCAGGGAGCAGTTCCATTGTCTCTTCAGGCAACTGTCTCTTAGTATGTAAATATTCCCAGCCACTGCTGTTATCTCTTTAAACAAGTCATCTTTTCAGTCCAGCAACTGTTTAAAATTAGTGTTCATATGACAAAATTAATATGCCTCATTCCTGGCAGGTGGGGTCTTCATGACACCTCCACACCCAGCGGAATGAAATGCAATTTTTTTGATGAGCATTTCATTAAAAAAGAATAGAGAAGCGTAAGTACAGGAAAACACGCATGCATCTCTCTCATTCATTCTATAGGTATATCAGGAATAAAAGAATGACTAGAGTTAGATTAGGGCCAATCAAGGATAGTAGTGGGAAGTTGTGTGTGGAATCAGAGGAGATAGGGGAAGTGTTAAATGAATATTTTGCGTCAGTATTTACAGTAGAGAAAGAAAATGTTGTCGAGGAGAATACTGAGATTCAGGCTACTAGGCTAGATGGGATTGAGGTTCACAAGGAGGAGGTGTTATCAATTTTGGAAAGTGTGAAAATAGATAAGTCCCCTGGGCCAGATGGGATTTATCCTAGGATTCTCTGGGAAGCTAGGGAGCAGATTGCAGAGCCTTTGTCCTTGATCTTTATGTCGTCATTGTCGCCAGGAATAGTGCCGGAAGACTGGAGGATAGCAAATGTTGTACCCTTGTTCAAGAAGGGGAGTAGAGACAGCCCTGGTAATTATAGACCTGTGAGCCTTACTTCGGTTGTGGGTAAAATGTTGGAAAAGGTTAAAAGAGATAGGATTTATAATCATCTTGAAAAGAATAAGTTCATTATCGATAGTCAGCACGGTTTTGTGACGGGTAGGTCGTGCCTCACAAACCTTATTGAGTTTTTCGAGAAGGTGACCAAACAGGTGGATGAGTGTAAAGCAGTGGATGTGGTGTATATGGATTTCAGTAAGGCGTTTGATAAGGTTCCCCACGGTAGACTATTGCAGAAAATACGGAAGTATGGTGTTGAAGGTGATTTAGAGCTTTGGATCAGAAATTGGCTAGCTGAAAGAAGACAGAGGGTGGTGGTTGATGGCAAATGTTCATCCTGGAGTTTAGTTACTAGTGGTGTACCGCAAGGATCTGTTTTGGGGCAACTGCTGTTTGTCATTTTTATAAATGACCTGGAAGAGGGTGTAGAAGGGTGGGTTAGTAAATTTGCGGATGACACTAAGGTCGGTGGAGTTGTGGATAGTGCCGAAGGATGTTGTAGGGTACAGAGGGACATAGATAGGCTGCAGAGCTGGGCTGAGAGATGGCAAATGGAGTTTAATGCGGAAAAGTGTGAGGTGATTCACTTTGGAAGGAGTAACAGGAATGCAGAGTACTGGGCTAATGGGAAGATTCTTGGTAGTGTAGATGAACAGAGAGATCTTGGTGTCCAGGTACATAAATCCCTGAAGGTTGCTACCCAGGTTAATAGGGCTGTTAAGAAGGCATATGGTGTGTTAGCTTTTATTAGTAGGGGGATCGAGTTTCGGAGCCACGAGGTCATGCTGCAGCTGTACAAAACTCTGGTGAGACCGCACCTGGAGTATTGCGTGCAGTTCTGGTCACCGCATTATAGGAAGGATGTGGAAGCGATGGAAAGGGTGCAGAGGAGATTTACTAGGATGTTGCCTGGTATGGAGGGAAGGTCTTACGAGGAAAGGCTAAGGGACTTGAGGTTGTTTTCGTTGGAGAGAAGGAGGAGGAGAGGTGACTTAATAGAGACATATAAGATAATCAGAGGGTTAGATAGGGCGGATAGTGAGAGTCTTTTTCCTCGGATGGTGATGGCAAACACGAGGGGACATAGCTTTAAGTTGAGGGGTGATAGATATAGGACAGATGTCAGAGGTAGATTCTTTACTCAGAGAGTAGTAGGGGCGTGGAACGCCCTGCCTGCAACAGTAGTAGACTCGCCAACTTTAAGGGCATTTAAGTGGTCATTGGATAGACATATGGATGAAAATGGAATAGTGTAGGTCAGATGGTTTCACAGGTCGGCGCAACATCGAGGGCCGAAGGGCCTGTACTGCGCTGTAATGTTCTAATTCTAATTCATTCCCATTCATTCAAAAATCCTGAAAATTGTTACTGCCTATCTTTTCTTGGTAGCAGTACTGCTTTAAACTGTCCTTTTTGGCATCCCAATAAACATATGACTTTTGGGGAGGTTTTTCAGTTTGCACATTTCCATGATTGTCTAGGGTGTCTTTGTTCCTGTTGAGGTTGTCAGGGGGAAGGTTAGATTTAATTAGCCCTAAGTTGGAGTTCTACTCATGGGTGTCAGCAGTAGGTGGATCCATTCTGAACTCTCTTTCAGTGCTTTGATGAGTCACGCAAGGGTTTTTCACCTTAGGGTATGGTTAGTTCTCTTTTCTCTAGACTGTGATTCCTTGCTAATCTTCCCTTTGTCCTCTGGGACACTTCTGCTTGCAGATATTTGTCCAGATTCGACTGCACTCCCCTATGGCACTTTGACTAGGTGAGGCATTACCCTTACGGTTACTCTACCCTCTTGAGAACTTTCTTTGTCTCTGCAGGTTCCTGTAAATGCTGTTGGCAACACTGGTGGGGTGCTTCTAGTATCTGCTGGTTTGATCATGGTCCCATTCACTACACATTCAGGGAAATTGCAGGGGACTGTCTCCTGCCACTGCCCTGTCTCCCTGACCTCTTTCATTACAGGGGAAGCTACCACCTTTGCCCCCGGCAGATCATTACCTAGGAGCAGGTCAACCCCGTCCATGGGCAAACTGGGGACAATCCCTGCAGATACTGGTCCCGAAACTAGGTTACATTCCAAGTGTACCTGGTGTAAATGTGCAGGTATACACTGCCCTCCAATACCATTCACCACTTTTCTGGTCTTTACTGCACTCTCTGGGAGAAAGGTCAGGCCTTTTCCCAGTAAAAGGGATCTGTTGGCCCCTGTGTCCCTGAGGATTACTATGGGCTTGCTTACCCTACTTTAGGGGTATGGGTCACTCTCCCTTCAGACACAAAATCATGATAGCCTTCAGGAATCCTATTACATTTTCCTGCACCTACAGCAGTATGTTTCCTGAGCCTTACGACTGCTGCAGTTGAAGCCACAGCTTGTTCAGCTGTGCTTTCCATGATGGTCCCGTCTTCACTGAGCAGGTGTGCCCTGATTACCCCTACAGGCTTTCCCTGTAGTTCCCAACAGTCGGCTCTCAGATGACCTGCTTTATTACAAAGGAAGCACACAGGTCTCTGGGTCTCTTTCCTACTTATTGTGCTATCCTTTTTGGCTGGAGGAGGGTCCCCTGTGTCTCCTGCTTTTCTTTCTCTCCTTGGACTGTTTGGGATTCTATCACCTTCCCACCCTTTGTCTTTTTCAGATTTATGGAGATGACTAGGAAAGGTTTTCCCTGGGGAACCAACTTATAGATGAGACAAACTCATCAGCCAGTACTGCAGCTTGCCAGGCTCTTCTGTTCCTTTACATGTGTCTTTATGAAGAGTGAGAGAGAGTTTTTAAATTCCTCAAGCAAAATTACTTCTCTGAGATTTTCATAGCTGGGCTGCTCTTTAAGAGCCCTCAGCCACAGGTCAAAAAGCCAGCTGCTTACTTCTCTCAAACTCCAAATAAGTTTGATCAGCTTGCTTCCTGAGGGTTTGAAACTTCTGGCGATAGGCTTCCAGTACTAACTCATATGCCCCGAGGATAGCATCTATTGTCAGTTCATAATTGGATGTCATGTAGGCCCCCACCTGCCAAGAATGAGGCATATTAATTTCGTCACATGGGCATTAAATTTCAAATTGTTGCTGGGAAGAAGAGAAAGTCTGTTACAAGGACTGCCAGACCTTGGCTGGAAAAATACAGTTACATACTAACAGACATTGAAGGCAGGAAGCGCATTGCATTCCCTGCTAAGAAGAAACAATACACAGAGCCAAGACGTGGTCAGACCAGTTAGTCTCATGACTAACCTGCTTGGCAACCTGGGTTGAACCGAGAGCCTGCAGAAAGCAGAATGCTCCGAGACTGAAGAAGATCTCCTGTCTGTCTGTCTGCTCCCATCTCTTTCACATGGACTCCAAATCCACTGAAGACACATGAACCCCAACAGAGAAAGGTCTCCTACAGCAAAGAGGGTTTATGAAGAATACTGGGCCCCAACGAAAAGCAAGATCTACCGACAATCAAGGAATCTACAGTGAGCTCGAAGAACAATAACAACAACTCTTCAGATATTGCCTCCAACTTTTCCACTTTATTTCTTCTGTTTTCTTTTCTATCTCTATTTGCATGTGTGTATCGCATGTGCATGCTGGTGTGGATGCGTCGTGTATCCTTAGGCGTCAACCGAATTAGAGTTTATGTTTAATAAATTTCAATGTTTCTTCTTTAAACCTAAGAGAGCCTGTTTTTGTTGGTTTTTTGGCCTTCTAATTGGAAAGTGGTGAACAAGGATTCACCAAGGGGGAGCTAAAAACACCATGTATTTAAAAATAAACCTTGTTACACCAAGACCAGGTGAAGGCTGAAAGGGAATCCTAGACCTCTTTCTTACCTGATCGTAACATGGATGAACTATCATCTGGCAACAGGGAATAAACCTCATGGGCTTTTCCTATTAACTTGCTTTGTAGCAGGAGAGTCCAGGCCTCAGATGGCCACTTTAACTGCATTGCAAGCTTATCAAAAGACACAAAAAATTCTTCCACATCTCCTTCATTGAATTTTGGAATGAATTGGGAAAATTTTAACAATTCTGTACCCAGTTCTGAATTACACTCCTTCATATTGGCCATGCTTTTACTGGGATTAGTCTGTCGCCCTGTAGTTAACTCAGACTGCCTCAGCTCTCTCTCTTCGCATTCCTTCTGGAATCTTCTTTCTCTTTCTCTCTCCTTTTCTCTCTCTTCTCTCTCTTTTTCTTTCTCCTCTCTCTCTCTCTCTCTCTCTTTCTCTTTCCCTGTCTTCTAATTCAAGTTTCCTTCGTTCCAATTCTATCTTTGCTAACAGCACCCTGTCGGAGTCGATTTCAAATCCTGTTTCTGCTTCTTCAGATTCAACACAAAAATGGTTGACCACTAGCCTTAAGAGTTCAGACTTCCTAGCCTGGCCACGTACAGTGATCCCACACTGCTCAGCCATTTTCCTCAACTCCTCCATAGACAGTACTTTTAACTTATCCCATGTTACTTCACCCTGGCTTGGGGAGTTACTGGCTTCCGTCGCAGACATGTTAGTATTCAAGCACACACAACCACAAGCAAACCTGTATTGAAATCTTTTACTTTTTTAATTGGGATCAATTTGACTTCCCACTTCCAATTTCTCATTTGTCTCTGTGTCCAATCCGGACGCTAGCCCTCAAATTTCTGTTACGACCAGGTGAGAAATGGGTTTAAGGGGATCCCTCTCAGCCTTTTCCTGGTTTGACCATAACAGGGTTTAATTTTTTAAAAACACTGCGTTTTTAGCTTCCCCTCCGTGAATCCTTGTTCACTGCTCTCCAATTGTAAGGCAAAGAAATCAACCAGGCAGGTTTTCTTAGATTTAAACAAGAAAGGTGTAGGTTTAGTAACCTTAAATCTCTAATTCGGTTCAAACTACTAAAAAGTACGCAACATGACCACACTAGTATGCATACATGATAAACACCCACACAGATAGAGACAGAAAAGGAGAAAGAATAAAGGGGAAAAGTTTGAAGCAATAGCTGGGGTTCATTTACTGTCCTTTGAGTTCGATGTAGAGTCTTTGATTGCAGTTAAATCTTGCTGTTTCGTTGGGGCCCAGTGCATGCTTTCAAACTTGTTTCGATGTAGGAGTCTCCCTCTTGAGGTTTAAGTGGCTTCAGTGGATCTGGAAATTCATGAGAGAGAGACAGCCAGGGAGAGAGACCATCCTTCTCTTTTGTCTTCAAAGCAGTCTCTGTCTTCAAACTGTCCTCTGAGCAGAATTCAAACCTCCAAGTTGGCCAGCAGGTTAGTCATGTGACTGAGTTTTTTCAACAAACTCTCCTATGTTTTTTGTGGATTCTCTATGTTAGCAGACACCCTCAGTGAGGTGGGTGGGGGTGGATGGAATGCTGGCTTGTTACACATTCAATGTCTGGTGATCAAAATCCATTTGGGTTAATTGGATGAGGGAACAGTTCCATTGTCTCTCCAGGCAACTGTCTCTTGGTATGCAAATGTTCCCAGCCACTGCTGTTATCTCTTTAAACAATTCATCTTTTCAGTCCAGCAATAGTTTAAAATTAATGTCCATATGACAAAATTAATATGCCTCATTCTTTGCAGGTGGGGTCTTCATGACATCAACTGATGCAGTTTAGTTTAAACATTATATTCCAGGAGAACCTTTTGTGTCCCCTTAACTACCTTACATCCATCTATAAGATCATCACTTACATCACTTCTGTCCAGTGTTATGAACTGTGGACTTTGTAACATGATTATGTTTTAAAAACTGTGATTTTTAATGTCATTTAAGGTGGAGTTAGAGAAGTCAGGTGACCTCACATCAACTCTGCTTAAAATCAAGACAGGAATCTTGGTTACCAAGACAACAAAGAACCCAGATCAAAGACCTTTTTGAAAAGCAGAGACTGAAGGGGTATAACCTCTGACAGACAATGGGTTTCACCCCCTCAGACTTTCAGATCTTAAACAAGTAGTCAGTGATTCTAAGAATGCAAATATGCATGGCAGCTGCTAACACCAGGGAACAATGTCCTGGACAATGTTTCTTACGCAATCAACATCACTGAAACAGATTATCTGGTCAATATCACAGTGCTGTTTGTGGGATCTTGCTGTGTACAAATTAGCTTCAATCTGTGACCGTTCTAACTGCTACCTACTAAGCCACGGCAGACACAGGAAATTGTGGGGAGAATTGCATTCTTTAGCCTGGTGGTACCTCCATGAGACCGTTAATGTTAAAATACGAGATCTGAACTCCCCAGACCAACTTAAAGAAGTACATAACAAGATTTCACATTTTAAGACTTTTATTACAGCAACTAAACTAAAAGAAATCCCCATTAACTAAAATAGTACTTTGTAAGTAGCTGATATTGCAGAGAAAGGAGTTTTCTTCACTTACTAAAACACTTGAAAATCTCACACACACTTATACATTAATCAGTACACCTTGATGGCAAAATCGTTGCAGCTAAAAGTGCCAAACACCTCCCAGTTGCAGTGGGTTGGATCTCCCAGTCCTTCTGCACAACTTACTGCTCCTCCTAACTTAGTGTTATCAGCAAACTTGAATATAAAAAGAAAGAACTTATATTTCTATCGTGCCTTTTGTGAACACAGGACATTGCAAAGTGCTTTGCAGCCAAGGAATTACTTCTAAGGAGCGCTCGCTGTTGTTATGTTGGCAATGTGCGCACAGCAAGTCCCAGAAGCAGAAAAGTGATAATGATCAGATAATCTGTTTTAGTGATCTTGATTGAGGGATAAATATTGACCAGGACACTGGGGAGGACTCCCCTGCTCTTCTTCAAAATAGTGGCCTTGGGATCTTTTTATGTCCACCTGAGAGGATAGACGGGGCCTTGGTTTGACATCTTACTTGAAAGACGGCATCTCTGACAGTGCAGCACACTCCCAGTACTGCACTGGGAGTCAGTCTAGATTTGGCGCTCATGTCTCTGGAATGGGACGAGCTGAACCCACAAACTTCTGACTCAGAGACGACAGCATTACGAACTGAGATTTGTAACAGGAGGTTACAAAGGGATATATACAGATTAACTGAGTGGGCAAAACAGATGGCGTTTAATGTGGGGGAACTGTGAGGGCATCCACTTAACACTGCAGAAAAACGGGAATATTTTCTTGCTGGCAAAAGTGAAGGAGCAAAGAGATCTGGGAATTCACATATGCACACAACTAAAATCTAGCTGATAGGTACAAGAATTATTCAAGAAGGCGAGCAAAATGTTAGTGTTTATCTCTAGAGAGCTGGAATACAGAGGAGAGAAAGCGATGCTTCTGTTACACAGGGCCTTGGTCAGAGCCCATCTGGAGTAACCTCAGGAAGGATAGATTGGTCTTGGAGGGATGAAGTGCTGGACGATACTGGGGCTAAAAGGGTTAAATTATAAGGACCGGTTTCATAATCTAGACTTGTTTTCCCTTGAACTTAACAGGCTGAGGGATGATCTGGTTGAGGTGTTTACAATGATTAAAAGGATTTGATAGGATAGTATAAAGAAACTAATTCCTCTGGGGAATCTGGAATGAGAGCACAACCTTAACATAAGAGCCAGGCCACTGAGGAGTGAAATCAGGAAGCAATGTTTCACATAAAGGGTGGGAAAACTGCTGAGCTCCAAATGAATGTGGAGGCTAAGGGGTCAATCGAAACTTTCAAGCTGAGCTGGATAGATTTTTGTTGGCGAAGGGTATTGAGCGAGACTGAGCGAAGGTGGATAAATGGAATAACGTACAGATCAGCCGTGATCTAAATTAAGGAAGAACAGGCTGACAAGATCAAGATCAAGGATTGAGATGGGACAGAACTGACAAGATACAGAACAAAGGAACAGGATCAAGGAGCTGAATGGCCGACTCTGATTTCAATACTCCTCCCAAGAACTCAAACTCCCTTATTACAGTTCAACTCAATCCAGTATCTGCTCGGTCTGATCCCTCTCTCAGTCCAGTATCTGCTCGGTCTGAAACCTCTCTCAGTCCAGTATCTGCTCGGTCTGAAACCTCTCTCAGTCCAGTATCTGCTCGGTCTGATCCCTCTCTCAGTCCAGTATCTGCTCGGTCTGAAACCTCTCTCAGTCCAGTATCTGCTCGGTCTGATCCCTCTCTCAGTCCAGTATCTGCGCGGTCTGAAACCTCTCTCAGTCCAGTATCTGCTCGGTCTGATCCCTCTCTCAGTCCAGTATCTGCTCGGTCTGATCCCTCTCTCAGTCCAGTATCTGCTCGGTCTGATCCCTCTCTCAGTCCAGCATCTGCTCGGTCTGATCCCTCTCTCAGTCCAGTATCTGCTCGGTCTGATCCCTCTCTCAGTCCAGCATCTGCTCGGTCTGTACCCTCTCTCAGTCCGGTATCTGCTCGATCGGATCCCTTTCTCAGTCCCTAATGTTTTGTTACTCTCTTCATGTGGGAAACCGACTCTATTGAATTAGTCAAGTCTACAAGTGACTGGACTGGGGGCCCCTTTACACGGATCTTGTATTTGAGCTTTCTGCTGTATTTTGGTGATAAAGATTAACCTCTTGCGAGTTTACCTGCCCTGCTTATTACAAGATGTAATAAATTTCACCTTCCTCAAACCTTCTGTTTGAGCCAATCTTGCTGGAATTTCACCCATTGTTACAGTATCTGCCCCGCTCCCAGATAAACTTAGCAAGCATATTTAATTTGATGCTTTACGCTGCGAGAGACAGTTTTAATCTAACCTTGATACAGCCATTCCATCCCTTTAATTCATGCCTTAATTGATTAACGTGCCGTTAACTTCTGACTGTCTGTTGACCTGTTGACTGTCTGACTGTAAGTGTCTTTCACTTGTTCATGAATTTCCTCCTGTTTAACATGACTTGAGCAGGATGTCACCCAGGTAAGTTAAGTCATAAACTTGAGGAGGTGTCTGCAACGTATGACACATCTGTTTAAACGGTCAGGAGAATCACCGCATTCAGCGACAGCCGGGGCTGCGAGATAGGGTTAAGACTGTTTCAACAAGACAAAAGAATAAGACTGTGATAAGATTTGCAGTTGTCAAAACTAAAAGGGCTCTTACCTCTATTGCCTCAATCTCACACCGTTGTCTGAATCAATTTGGTCGAGAATTTCAGGCTCCAGTTAAAATCCCAGGTGCGTTTTTCGAGATTGTTTCCCAGACTGAATTGAGTCGTGGAGGGATAAAGAAGAAAAATAATCAAGTGTCTCCCTCCCAACCCGTTCGCAGAATTAATCTGCTTTGCGGCGGGGGGGGGGAGGGGGGGGGGGTGTAGGGGGACAGAGTTACTCAAAGGCAAAGTGGGCCAGGATCAGTTGTTTCAATCCTGACTGTCGATGTGTTACTGAACAAGGTGGATTTGCATTCCACACACCAGGCACTGATTACAAACTGACTCTGCCCCGAGCTTTTCACTCGCTTTGCACTGGGCTGCGGAAGCTCCCAGCGATTAAAATAAGGCAATCGCAAAAAATGCAGCAAGCAAGTAAATCGCACTGGATTCAGAGAGAAAGAAGCCACATGCTGTATCAGAGGAGAGACGCCTCTCACTGCAATAATGCATTAATCAACCCTGTTTGCCGGTTAAATCAAATGGATTTCTTTCTTTCATTTACAAAAACTTTAGCACAGTAAAGCCTTGTTCAGGAAGGCGACTGCAGCGTCAGCTTGGCTCGGACAGTAGAACACTTGCCTCTGAGTCAGGAAGAAAGAACTTCCATCTCTATAATGATCTCAGGACGTCCCAAGTGCTTCACAGCCAGTAAAGTACTTCTGAAATGCGGTTACTGTTGTAATGTAGGAAAACACGGCAGCTAAATTTGCGCACAGCAAGCTCCCACAAACAGCAATCTGTCTTGTGACGATCGTTGAGGGATAAATCTCGGAGAGGACACTAGGGAGGACTCCTTTTCAATGCATTGAAATAGTGGCCGTGGGATCTCTTACGTCCAACTGAGAGGCCAGAAAGGGCTTCAGTTTAACATCTCGTCTGGAAGACAGCACCTGTGGCAGTGCAGCACTCCCTCCATACTGCAGTGCGAGTGTCAGCCTGGATTTTGTGCTCAAGTCTCCGGAGTGTGGATTCAGCCCACAACTTGCTGACTCAGGGGAGAAGAATAGGGATTGTGGAATGGGTCAGTGTGGAAGGGGCAATGGGTGATTGAATTATGGCGCAGGATACGGGAAACTGAGTTTTGAACCAATCGCAGGAATGCAGCTATCTTGTAGAGTTGTGGAGCTGGAGGGGATTACAGAGATAGGGAGGGGTGAGGCCATGGAGGGATTTGAAAATGTAAACGAGAATTTTCAAATTGAGGGACTCATTGCAATTCAGTGTGAGGCATGCTGAGAGATGTGATAGATGGCTGTTTAAATGTAAGTCTCCGCTTGATCCTGTTTGTCACTTATTGGAAACATGCATTTGCACTGCTGGTCTATTTGCTTGCACAAAAAACCACATCAACCTTTGATTCATGGAAAAAGTTAAATTTATCCCACCTCCCCTGCTCCCTCTTCACCTACGAACGCAGACTCCCTGCTGTGGGGACAGTTCCCTGGGTCTAGGTCCCTCTCTGTACCTCACTCTTAGAACGATAGAGCAGAGGGAGGCCATTCTACCCATCATACCTTTGCTGATTCTTTGAAGAGCTATCCCACTACCCCTAGCCTTTCCCCATTGCCCTACAAATTTTCCCCCTTCAAGTACTTCACTAATTCCCTGTTTGAAAGTTACTATTGAATCTGCTTCCACCGCCCTTTTAGGAAGCGCATTCCAGATCACAATAACTCGCTGTGTAAAGAAATTTCTCTTCATTTCCTCTCACCAATAGCTTAAATCTGTGTTCTCTGATTATTGACCCTCTTGTCACTGGAAACAGTTTCTCCTTATTTACTCTGTCAAAACCCGCACCGAATTTTGAACACCTCTATCAAATCTCCATTTACTCTTCTCTGCTCGAAGGGGAACAACCCCAGCTTCTCCAGTCTCTTCACTAAAGTCCCTCATCCTTGGTACCATTCTAGTAAATCTCTTCTGCACCCTCTCCAAGGCTTTGACATCCTTCCTAAAGTGCGGTGTCCAGAACTGAACGCAGTACTTCATCAGGGGCCTAACCAGTGTTTTATAAAAGTTTAGCATAACGTCCTTGCCATTGTATCTAAAGGTATCTATTCATAAAGCTAAAAATCTTGTACACTTTTTTAAACAGCCTTCTGTACCTGTCCTGAAACTTTCAAAAGTTTGTTTTCAGACACTCCCAGGTCTCTGTTCCTACACCCTCCTTAAAATGGCAATATTTAGTTTATATTCCCTCTCCTCATGCACCCTACCAGAATATATCACATTAGGGCGGCGCAGTGGTTAGCACCGCAGCTTCACAGCTCCAGAGACCCGGGTTCGATTCTGGGTACTGCCTGTGTGGAGTTTGCAAGTTCTCCCTGTGACTGCGTGGGTTTTCGCCGGGTGCTCCAGTTTCCTCCCACAGCCGAAGACTTGCAGGTGGTCGGTAAATTGGCTGTTGTAAAGTGCCCTGAGTGTAGGTCGGTGGTAGGGAATATGGGATTACTGTAGGGTTAGTATAAATGGGTGGTTCTAGGTCGGCACAGACCCGAAGGGCCTGTTTCAGTGCTGTATCTCTAAATAAATAAAATACACTTCTCTGCTTTAAATTTCTTCTGCCGTGTGTCTTCCCATTTCACCAGTCTGTTTATATACTCCTGCAGTCTGTTACTATCCTCCTCACTGTTTATTGCAATTCTGAGTTTCATGCCATCCGCAAACTTTGAAATTATGCCTGTATACCCAAATCCAGTTCATTAATATTTATTGGAAAGAGCAGTTGTCCCAATACGGCCCCCTGGGGAAAACCACTGTATACTTCCCTCCAGTCTGATATATAACTGTTCATGAATACTCTTTCCCTGGGGTCCTGGTCAATATTTATCCCTCAACCAACATCACTAAAATGGATTATTGTCATTTGGTAGTACAGACTAACAATCAGAGTTCACAGCACTCTCTGCTCATACAGTTGTTGTTGTTGTTTTCCCTTACATTGGTTATTCTTGCAGTTTGTCCTGATGAGTGCAAGATGAAAAGCTCTGACAATATGTCTCTATTTTCAGCAATACTCAAAACAGGCTATCTGGTCATTATGATGTTTCTATTTTAGGGAGCTTGCTGTGTGCAAATTGCTGCTGTATTTCCTATTTACAACAGTGACTACACTTCAAAAATTGCTTCCTTGGCTTAAAGCGCTTTGGGTAATCCTGAGGCAGTGCAAGGTGCTATAGAAATGCAAATGATTTCCTTTCTCATATAAAGGTCTGAATAGAACCCAAACAGCTCCAGGCAGTGTTACCCGCTCGTTTTGTACACTTTACACATCTCTCGGCGATATCCTGAGTCCCCTGCACTCGCCCCTGACCTCAGGGTTTGTGGTCTCACCACAGTGCGGTGGCTCATCTTGGATATCAGAGAATCAGCACAGACGTGCGGGAGTCCTCCCAGGGAGATCGACATGCTGGTGAGGTGTACTTTCAGGGAAATGAAAATTCAAACAGAAATTTTAACCCGAAGCACTTTGAGGCAACAAAAACTTGCATTTATATAGCACCTTTTTAGATTAGAGATACAGCACTGAAACAGGCCCTTCGGCCCACCGAGTCTGTGCCGAACATCAACCACCCATTTATTCTAATCCTACACTAATCCCATATTCCTACCAAACATCCCCACCTGTCCCTATATTTCCCTACCACCTACCTATACTAGTGACAATTTATAATGGCCAATTTACCTATCAACCTGCAAGTCTTTTGGCTTGTGGGAGGAAACCGGAGCACCCGGAGAAAACCCACGCAGACACAGGGAGAACTTGCAAACTCCACACAGGCAGTACCCGGAATCGAACCCGAGTCCCTGGAGCTGTGAGGCTGCGGTGCTAACCACTGCGCCACTGTGCCGCCCTACCTTTAACATAGTAAAATGTCCTAGGGTGCTCCCAAGGAGCGTAATCGGATAAAATTTGACACCGAGCCAAAGAAGGAGATACTGGGACAGATAACCAAAGGCTTGGCCAAAGAGATAGGTTTTAAGGTGAGTCTTAGAGAAGAGCGGGAGGCAGAGAGGTTTAGGGAGGGAATTCCAGAGCTTAGGGCCTGGGCAGCTGAAGGCACGGCCGCCAATGGTGGAGCGATGAAAATCGGCGATGCTCAAGAGGCCAGAATTGGAGAAGTGTAGAGATCGCAGAGGATCTAAGACAGGGTTTGAGAGGCCAGTTAACAGTTCACAACTGATACTGAAACCATAAATAAGAGATTACATGGCCAGGCAGTGATAATAATCAAAAGCACTTGCAGCAAATCCACCGCTAATTGAAGACACACATTGTTTATAAAGAGTTTGATACTGTATATGTGCCGCTCCATTTTGCCCCAATATACTGCAAACAGAAAAAATCCCAGACTGATTGAAAACAGCCGACACAGAGGAAATTTGCTGAATTCGGAAGAAAACTGTTCACAAAAAAAAATCGAGAATAAAGGTTCTTTTTAAAAAGTAAAAACCTGAGAGTTCAGTCGGAGATTGGGAGGATCCCAGAATTTCAGGGTGCCCCCCTCCCCCATCCCCTCACTGCTCCTCTCGGAGTGGGTCACTCACATCGGGAACCCCCATGTTCAATGCCTGAGGCTGGGGTAAGGTGTGGTCCGTTGTGCTCAGCCACTATGGGTTAGGGGAGAGGTTTGTGGTGGGGTGGAGGGAAAATAATCCAGGAACCCCCACTCCTGCTCCTATAAAGGCCTAAGGAACAGCAGAATTCCCCTTAAGCTGTGTCCCTCAGCGGATTTGAGTTCCCATGCAGCTCTGGGAATTAATGGAGCCAAAACCTATGTAAGGAAAGGAGGGAGGGATGGTGAGAGAGGGAGAGGCACAGACAGAGGAAAAGAGAGCTGAGAGAGTGAGTGAGAGACACAGAGAGAGAGAGAGAGACAAAGACAGAGGGAGAGAGAGAGAGGCAGAGAGAGGGAGTGTGGAATTCGAGACAGAAACAGATCAGCCACGATCATATTGAATGGTGGAGCAGGCTCGAGGGGCCGAATGGCCTACTTCTGCTCCTAATTCGTATGGTCGTATTGTAGTATTTAATGTCCATTCCCCAGTTATCCCAAGAGCCAGTATTTATTGTCCATTCTCAGCTACCACAGTGTGGGACTGGAGTCAGGTATAGGCCTAGACTAGATGAGGAAGGCAGATTCCCTTCCCTGAATAACATCAGCGTCAGTTGAGTTTTTACAGCAGTTAAAAAAAAAATTCATTTATATAGTGCTTTTCACGAATACTGGGCGTCCCAAAGCGCTTTACAGCCAATAAAGTACGTTTTGAAGTGTAGTCAGTTGTAATGTAGAAAATGCAGCAGCCAATTTGTGCACAGCAAGCTCCCACAAACAGCAATGCGATATTGACCAGATAATCTACTTTGTGATGTTGATTGAGGGATAAATATTGGCCAGGACACTGGGGAGAGCTCCCCTGCTCTTCTTCAAAATAGTGCCATGGGATCATTTACATCGACATAAGCAGGCAGACAGGGCCTCGGTTTAACGTCTCATCCAAAAGCACTCCCTCAGTACTGCATTATTAACCTTCAGTTTCGTGCTCAAGTTCGTGGAGTCAGTGAGAGAGCTACCAACTGAGATACCGCTGACACTTGCTTAATTTCTTGCGCTAGCTCGCTTAATTAACTTTAAAAAAAAATCAATTTCACACCTGGTATAGTTGAACTTTTGCATTGAAATCTAGATGTACAGAGAAAGGTGAGAAACAGAGAGAAATACAGATGAAGTGAAGGTGACAGAGATAGAGGGACAGGGAGTGCTGCCCTGTCAGAGGTGCCATCTTTAAGATGAGATATTAAACTGAGAACATTCTCTTCAGGTGAACATAAAAGATCCCACAGCACTATTCGAGGGGATGGGTTTTTGTTGCTGGACTAGTAATCCAGGGGCTTGGACTAATCATCACAGTCCCAGGACATCACTGCAGGAGTTCCTCAGGGTAGTGTCCTAGGCCCAATCATCTTCAGCTGCTTCATCAATGATCTTCCATCAATCATAAAGTCAGAAGTGGGGATGTTTGCTGATGATTGCACAATGTTCAGCACCATTCGCAACTCCTCAGATACTGAAGCAGTCCGTGTCCAGATGCAGCAAGACCGGGACAATATTCAGGCTTGGGTTGATAAGTGGCAAGTAACATTCAGACCACACAATTGCCAGGCAATGACCATCTCCAATAAGAGAGAATCGAACCATCTCCCCTTGACATTCAACGGCATTACAATGGCTGAATCCCCCACTATCAACATCCTAGGAGTTACCATTGACCAGAAACGGAACTGGACCAGCCACCTAAATACTGTGGCTACAAGAGCAGGTCAGAGACTGGGAATTCTGTAGTGAGTAACTTACCTCCTGACTCCCCAAAGCATGTCTACCATCTACAAGGCACAAGTCAGGAGTGTGATGGAATACTCTCCACTTGCCTGGATGGGTGCAGCTCCAACAACACTCAAGAAGCTCGACACCATCCAGGACAAAGCAACCCACTTGATTGGCACCCCATACATCACCTTAAACTTTCACTCCCTCCACCATCGACACACAATGGCAGCAGTGTGTACCATCTACAAGACGCACTGCAGCAACTCACCAAGGCTGCTTCAACAGCACCTTCCAAACCCACGGCCCCTACCACCTAGAAGGACAAGGACAGCAGATGCCTGGGAACACCACCACCTGCAAGTTCCCCTCCAAGTCACACACCATCCTGACTTGGAACTATATCGCCGTTCCTTCACTGTCGCTGGGGAAAAATCCCAGAACTCCCTTCCTAACAACACTGTGGGTGTTCCTAAACCCCAAGTACTGCAGCAGTTCAAGAAGGCAGCTCACCACTACCTTCTCAAGGGCAATTAGGGATGGACAATAAATGCTGGCCTGGCCAGCGACGCCCACATCCCATGAATGAATAAAAAATAAACAAAAATATATGATCTGGTCATTGTTACATTTCTGTTTGTGGGAGCTTACTGTGCATAAATTGGCTGCATGTTTCCTACATTACCAACAGTGACTACACTTGAAAAGTACCTCATTGGGTGTAAAGCGCTTTGGGACATCATCAGACCGTGTTAGGTGTGATATAAATCCAATTTTTTTTTCTTGGATTGGATTGGATTATGTTAAAACACAGGCATCTGAAGCAGAAAAGGTTTATGAGGTGGCTCCCTGATCCTGGGCTCTGATTGCGAATAACACATCCATGCAAATCAGTTTGGGGAATTTCGGCTGCAATGTTGGAGGTTTACTCTGAGCCAGGTTTCCATCATGGTTTTCGGGAGTGGGGGAGGTGGGTGCTTTCCATTGACCTTCCACCAGAAGCAGCAGACAATGAGCAAGCCTGCAAAATTTCGGGGCAACTTAAAGCAACACCTCCCCATTCACTGGTCAGAGTCCTTAGGGACACAGAATCCATTAGAATCACAACCATTACCATCCACAGACAGATCCCAAAGGTTGTTAACCACTGAGGGGAGTGGGACCAATTGGAGAGCTTTTTAAGAACGCCAGCAGAGGAACGATGGGCCGAATGGCCTCCTTCTGTGCTGTATAATTCCACCATTCTAAAAGAAAAGCAGGAAAAAGAGAGAGCAAAAAAGTATTTTTTTTCCCACTGCACCTTTCATCTCAGGGTGCCCCCGTTTTCAGCCAATGTATTAATTTTGAAGAGTAGTCACTGTTCTAATTCTGAAATTTAGTCACTGCTGTTATGTTGAGAAATGGGCCTGATTTTAACTCTGCGGAATTGGATGGGTTTTGAATGGATTAAAATTGGGTCCACTGTAGATGAGCACAAGCCAGCACTTCAGGGGAGAAAATAGGGATAGGCAACAAAATACTGGCCTTGCCAGTAAGACCCACATCCCAAGAAACAATTAAAAAAAGACATGAGTGCTGAGCCCACCATGGCAGCTGGGGAATTTACATTCAGTTAATTAAATAAAGCTGCAATAAAAAGCTAGTCTCAGTAATGGTGACCACGAAACTATTGCATTCTCATAAAAACTCATCTGATTCACGAATGGCCTTCAGAGAAGGAAATCTGCTGTCCTTACCCGCTCTGGCCTAGATGTGACTCCACACCCACAGCAATGTGGGTTTCATTCACTCAAAAACTATTTGAGTAAAGTTCGGGGACGCCCAACTCAATAACCACCACAACGAATGGTTCAATTCCAAACTCAACTCATCCGTTTCGCGCTGGCATACAAGAACGTGTTGCGGAGGCTATGGAGATCCACCCAACATTGCACCATCTGCCATGACAGTGGCCCACTCATATCTGGCTACCCCAACTCAAGAAACACATCACCACCTGCAGCTAACATACCCCGACTAGAACAATAGCATGTATCCACTTACCAAGAGACACAGTCGCTGACCAATCATCAACAAGAACAATAGCATGTAACGACCTATCACGGAACACAATTAGCCGACCAATAGCAGCAAGAGCAAGAACATGTAATGACCTATCAGCAATAAGATCCCGCCCACATTCCCATTCTCCCCCACATATAAACTCACTGTTTCCACCTGGTCCAGCTTTTTCTTCAGGCAATTGGCAAGAGTAAGCTGCCTGAAACGTTGAGGTTTGCCTGTTCTTCTATGAGCTCCTTTTTCAAGGCAATGACTGCTCTTTTCAGAGCAAGTTCACATGGTGTAAAGCTGTAAAATCGTCTTACTCAATGTTACTGCTCTCACCATGAAAACCTTCAAACAACTTTTAAAGGTAGGGGAGTTGTCCGAGCCAATATCCCTCCCTAAATCAATAGCACTAAAAGCAAACTAACTGGTTTATCCCATTTTCAGCTTGCTGTGCTCAAATTATCTGTTGCATTTGCCTTTTTCACAACAGTGACCATGGCTAATTGGCTGTGAGATGCTTTCTGCTATAAATAGTCATTTAGTAGTACAGAACTTGAGTATTGCTGAAAATAGAGACATGTTGTCGAAGCTTTTCGCCTTGCATTCATCAGGACAACCCGCAAGACTAACCAATATAAGGGAAAACAACAATTGGTTAGTCTTGCGGGTTGTCCTGATGAGTGCAAGACGAAAAGCTTTGACAACATGTCTCTATTTTCAGCTCTGTGATTTCCGAAGGATGGGAAAGGCACCACAGAAATGCAGCTTAGTTCTAATCTTTGGACAAATGAAATGAACATCACCATATATATATACTGCCCTCTTGCTCTAATGGCACTGACTCCGTGCTGGCAGGAAGCTTTGAAATAGCTTCTCCTCATGTCGTGCTAAACCGTGCCGGTGACAATCCACACTGCTGCTCTAGACCCCAAAGTAAAGCAGGTAACTCCCCCCACTGTCCTCATCTTCCTGTCACATTTCCATCAACAACTTCCACTTAGATAGCATCTTTAACACAGTGAAACATCGCAAGACACAAATATCAGACAAATTCTGACACTGAGCCGCATACGGAGATATTAGGACAGGTGACCAAAAGCTTGGCCAGAGAGGTCAGTTTAAATGAGCATCTTAAAGGAGGAGAGAGAGGTTTAGGGGGGGAATTCCAAAGCTTAGGGCCCAGGCAGCTGAAGGACATGGAGGGATTTGAACACCAGAACACAAATTTTAAATTCGAGGCATTGGGGGACTGGGAGCCAAGATAGGTCAGCGAGCACGGGTGATGAGTGAAATAAACAGGAATTTGTCACTGTCCCAGGACCTTATACCTTCCACCCTCCAGGATCAGTAACACTGATCAGAGTCTCAATCGCAATCCCAGCTGAGATCAGTTACTTCAGTACAGCTTTCACAACGAGTGTCTGTGGACTTACAATAAACCTACAAGGCACAAGTCAGGAGTGTGATGGAATACTCTCCACTTTCCTGGATGGGTACAGCTCCAACAACACTCAAGAAACTCAACACCATCCAGAACAAAGGATTGGCACTTGATTGGCACCCCATCCACCAACTTCAACATTCTATCCCTCCACCATCGACACACAGTGGCAGCAATGTGTACCATCTACAAGATGCACTGCAGCAACGCACCAAGGCTCCTTAGACTGCACCTTCCAAACCTGCGACCTCTACCAACTAGAAGGACAAGGGCAGCAAATGCATGGGAACACCACCACCTGCAAGTTCCCCTGCAAGTCACACACCATCCTGACTTGGAACTATATCGGCCATTCCTTCACTGTCACTGGGTCAAAATCCTGGAACTCCCTTCCTAACAGCACTGTGGGTGTACCTACCTCACATGGACTGCAGCAGTTCAAGAAGGCAGCTCACTACCACCTTCTCAAGGGCAATTAGGGATGTGCAATAAATGCTGGCCTGGCCAGCGATGCCCACATCCCATGAATGACAAATAATGTTTTAACTGTGCTCACACCCCCTGTGATCCTGTGCAGTTATTTTTACTGAGAAATTAAAAGGGCTCACAACCTCTGCTTGACTTAATCAGAGAGAAAATGGTGTCATTATTGACTAAATAAATGTGGCGACAGTGAGAGGATCTTCAGGTTTTATTTTTAAAAACGGTAAGTGAAAAGATACAGAAGGGGAAAAAGAGAGAGAGAGAGGGAGAGAGGAAAGTGAAAGAACAAAAGAGAGGAAAAGAGTGAGAGTGAGAAAGATAGGAAAGAGAGACGAGAAAGAGGGAAAGAGAAAGGCAGGGGAAAGAGAGAGGGAACAGAGCAAGGGAGAGAAAGGGCAAGAGAGATGGAGAGAGAGAGAGATGGAACAAAAGTGAGAGAAGAAGGAGAAAATTAAGGAAAAAGTAGAACTGGTCAATGAGAATGAGGAGAATGTGAGGAAGAAGAAAGGGAGGTAATGGAGGGAGAGTGTGGTAGAAATCTGGAGACTCCAATCAATCCTTCTCTCTGAGATTTTGGTATATTGGAATTTTGAAATCCATTGCCTGTTCCGGGAATGGGTGAAGGTTTAATAAAAAGCAAAATACTGCGGATGCTGGAAATCTGAAATAAAAACAAGAACTCAGCAGGTCTGGCAGCATCTGTGGAAAGAGAAGCAGAGTTAACGTTTCAGGTCAGTGACCCTTCTTCGGAACTGACAAATATTAGAAATGTCAAGGGTTATAAGCAAGTGAGGCGGGGGTGGGGCAAGAGATAACAAAGGATAAGGTGTAGATTGGACAAGGCCACATAGCTGACCAAAAGGTCATGGAGCAAAGGCAAACAATATGTTAATAGTGTGTTGAAAGACAAAGCATTAGTACAGATAGGGTATTAACGGACTGAAGATTGAACAGCAGCAAGTACAAACATGAAAAAAAACAGTGGGTAAGCAAACTGAACAAACTAAGATGAAATGAAATAAACATTTTTTTTAAATTGTAAAAAATGTAAAAAAGAAAAATAGAAAAAATAACTAAAAATAAAAGTAAAATGGGGGGCCTGTCATGCTCTGAAATGATTAAACTCAATGTTCAGTCCAGCAGGCTGTAGTGTGCCTAATCGGGAAATGAGATGCTGTTCCTCGAGCTTGCATTGATGTTCACTGGAACACTGCAGCAAGCCCAGGATAGCGATGTGAGCATGAGAACAGGGGGGTGTGTTGAAATGGCAAGGAACCGGAAGCTCAGGGTCCTGCTTGCGGACTGAGCGGAGATGTTCCGCAAAGCGGTCACCCAGTCTGCGTTTGGTCTCCCCAATGTAGAGGAGACCACATTGTGAGCAGCGAATACAGTATACTACATTGAAAGAAGTACAAGTAAATCGCTGCTTCACCTGAAAGGAGTGTTTGGGGCCTGGGATAGTGAGGAGAGAGGAGGTAAATGGGCAGGTATTACACCACCTGTGATTGCAGGGGAAGGTGCCATGGGACGGGGACGAGGTGGTGGGGGTAATGGAGGAGTGGATCAGGGTGTCACGGAGGGAACGATCCCTTCGGAATGCTGACAGGGGAAGGGAGGGTAAGATGCGTTTGGTAGTGGCATCATGCTGGAGGTGGCGGAAATGGCGGACGATGATCCTTTGGATATGGAGGCTGATGGGGTGGAAAGGGAGGACAAGGGGAACCCTGTCACGGTTCTGGGAGGGAGGGGAAGGGGTGAGGGAAGAGGTGCGGGAAATGGGCTGGACACGGTTGAGGGCCCTGTCAACCACAGTGGGGGGAAATCCTCAGTTGAGGAAAAAGGAGGTCATATCAGAAGCGCCGTCATGGAAGGTAGCATCATCAGAGCAGATGCGTCGGAGACGGAGAAACTGTGAGAATGGAATGGAGTCCTTACAGGAGGCAGGGTGTGAAGAAGTGTAGTCGAGGTAGCTGTGGGAGTCGGTGGGCTTATAATAGATATTAGTAGACAATTATTAGTAGGGTGAAGATTTGGTTGGCAGACGTCTCCATCTAGTGTCCGGGAGAGTCAGTGCAGCACAGGTTGGGCTGGGAGGAAAACTTCACCCATACATCAGCAGCTATAACAACAAAAACTTATATTTATATAGTGCCTTTCATGTAATAAAACATCCCAAGGCGCTTCACAGGAACAAAGTATGACACTGAGCCACAAAAGAAGATATAGGGTTCAGATGACAAAAAGCTTGGTCAAAGAGGTAGGTTTTAAGGACTGCTTTAAAGGAGGAAAGTGAGGTGGAGAGGTGGAGAGGCATAGTGAGGGAATTCCAGAGCTTGGGGCCTGGGCAGCTGAAGGCATGGCTACCAATTGTCGAGCAATTAAAATCAGGGATGCACAAGAGGCCAGAATTAGAGGAGTGCAGATATCTAAGAAGGTTGTGGGGCTGGAGGAGATTACAGAGATAGGGAAGGGCAAGGCCATGGAGGGATTTGAAAACAAGGATGATAATTTTAAAATCAAGACATTGCTTGACTGGGAGCCAATGGAAGTGAGTGAGCACAGGAGTGATGTGGGAATGGGACGTGGTGTGAGTTAAGACGCAGGCAGCAGAGTTTTGTATGGCCAAGAGTTTACAGAGAGTAGAATGTGGGAGACCAGCCAGGAGTGTGCTGGAATTGTCAGGTCTAGAGGAATGAAAACACAAATGAGGGTTTCAGCAGCAGATGAGCTGATACAGGGGTGATGAAGGGCAACGTTCCGGAGGTGGAAATAGATGTTTCAGTGATAGCACGAATATGCAGTCGGAAGCTCATCTCAGGGTCAAAAATGACACTAATGTTGCGACAGACTGGTTCAATGTCAGACTGTTTCCAGGGAGAGGGATGGAATTGGTAGCTTGGTAGATAGGGAACAGATTATAAATTGCTGCTGATCCAGTACTGGATGTTGGATAAGCAGTCTGATAATTTAACAACAGTGGAGGAGTTGAGAGAGGTGGTGGTAAGGTAGAGCTGAATGTGGTCAGCGTACTTGTGAAAACTGATGTCTTTCTGGATGATGTCACCGAGGGACAGCATGTAGATGAGAAACAGGAGGGAACAAAGACTAGATCCGTGGGGGACACCAGAGGTAACAGTGCAGGAGCAGGAAGAGAAGCCATTGCAAGTGATTCTCTGACTATGATTAGATAGACAAGAATGGAACCAGGTGAGATCAGTCCCACCCAGCTGGATGACAGTGGAGAGGCGTTGGAGGAGGATGGTGTGGTCAACCATGTCAAAGGCTGCAGACAGGTCAAGAAGGACGAGGAAGGAAAGTTTATCTTTTTCACACTCACATAGGATGTCATTTGTGACTTGGATAAGAGCTGTTTTGGTATTGTGATAGGGGTGGAAACCTGATTGGAGGCATTCCAACATGGAATTGCGGGTAAGCTGAGTTCTGCAGTAATCTTCCTTTCTGTTCAAGAATAAAAGAAAAAACCTTTCAATTTTACAATGTGTGGTTCAGTGAGTAACACTGGTACCTCTCAGTCAAGAACTTATGAGTTCAAGTCCCATTCCAGAGACTGAAACAGAAAATCCAGGCGCAAACTCCCAGTGCAGTACTGAGGGTGCACTGCACTGTTGGAGGAGCTATACCAAGGGTGTGCTGCACTGTTGGAGGGGCAGTACTGCTGCAGTGTCGGAGGGGCAGTATGGAGCGAGTGCTGCACAGTCGGAGGGGCAGTACTGTGGGAGTGCCATGCTGTCAGGGGTAGTAGTGAGGGAGTGCTGCACTTTCAGATGGGCAGTACTGAGGGAGTTCTACGCTGTCAGGGGTAGCATTGAGGGAGGACTGCGTTGTTGGAGAGGGAGTGCTGCACTGTTGGAGGGGCAGTACTGAGGATGTGCCGCGGTGTTGGAGGTGCTAGTTTTTGGATGTAATGTTAAACCAAGGCCCTGTCTGCCCTTTCAGGTGAGTGTAAAAAAATCCCACAGACACTATTTTGAAAAAGTGCAGGGGAATAGGGTCTTCCTATCCACTCTATATCTAGACTCCCAGCTGAACCCTGATATGGGCGGCACAGTGGCGCAGTGGTTAGAACCGCAGCCTCACAGCTCCAGCGACCTGGGTTCGATTCTGGGTACTTCCTGTGCGGAGTTTGCAAGTTCTCCCTGTGTCTGCGTGAGTTTCTGCCGGGTGCTCCGGTTTCCTCCCACCTCCAAAAGACTTGCAGGTTGATAGGTAAATTGGCCATTGTAAATTGCCCCTAGCGTAGGTAGGTGGTAGGAGAATGGTGGGGATGTGGTAGAAAATATGGGTAGTGTAGGGTTAGTATAAATGGGTGGTTGTTGGTTGGCACAGACTCAGTGGGCCGCAGGGCCTGTTCCAGTGCTGTATCTCTAAATAAATAAAATAGAACAATATAGAGACAGACACATTTCGAGGTTGATACCAGGAAGAGACTGAACTCAAGATACAGTAATGGAGGTGAAATCGCAAGAATCCTATTTTATAAAGACAGCTGCTGTGAGACGGGGAAACTGTGGGATGTTTGCAGATGGCTGAAACCAGGAGGATTTGAATGCCACTGTCCCCACTCTCTGAATCTGTGAGCGCACTGCTTTGCATAAAGTTCAGCATGAATTTGATGGTTAGCATGTAAATTAGACCTAATTTGTTTATGGGCAGGCCATCTTGCAAATACAAAGTTGTTTTAACCAAGTGTAAGTCATCTGGGAATGGTTGCTATGTGTGCTGGGAATTTCAACCTTCCAGCTGGGAATGTCTGCTGCATGTGCTGGGCAATTTCATATTCCAGTTGGGAATGTCTGATGTGTGTGCTGGGGATTCTGATATTCCAGCTGGGAATGTCTGCTGTGTGTGCTGGGGATTTTTGATATTCCAGCTGGGAATGTCTGCTGTGTGTGCTGGGGATTTTTGATATTCCAGCTGGGAATGTCTGCTGTGTGTGCTGCAGATTTCGATGTTCCAGCTGGGAATGGCTGATGTGTGTGCTGGGGATTTTGATATTCCAGCAGAGGAACGTTTGCTGTGTGTGCTGGAGATTTCGATATTCCAGCTGGGAATGTCTGCTGTGTTTGCTGGGGATTTCGATATTCCAGCTGGGAATGTCTGCTGTGTGTGCTGGAGATTTCGATATTCCATGAATGGTGGTGGACAATCGTGAATGGTGGTGGACAATTAAACAACTAATTGGAGGAGGTGGCTCCACAAATATCCCCATCCTGAAAGATGGGGGAGCCCAGCGCATCAGTACGAAAGATAAGGCTGAAGCATTTGCAACAATCTTCAGCCAGAAGTGCCGAGTTGATGATCCATCTCAGCCTCCTCCTGAAGTCCCCAGCATCACAGATGCCAGACTTCAGCAAATTCGATTCACTCCGCGTGATATCAAGAAACGACTGAAGGCACTGGATACTGCAAAGGCTATGGGCCCTGACAATATTCCGGCAATAGTACTGAAGACCTGTGCTCCAAAACTTGCTGTGCCCCTAGCCAAGCTGTTTCAGTACAGCTACAACACTGGCAACTACCCTGCAATGTGGAAAATTGCCCAGGTATGTCCTGTACACAAAAAGCAGGACAAGTCCAACCCGGCCAATTACCGCCCCATCAGCCTACTCTCAATCATCAGTAAAGTGATAGAAGGTGTCATCAACATTGCCATCAAGCGGCACTTGCTTAGCAATAACCTGCTCAGTAATGCTCAGTTTTGGTTCCGCCAGGGCCACTCAGCTCCTGACCTCATTACAGCCTTGGTTCAAACATGGACAAAAGAGCTGAACTCAAGAGGAGAGGTGAGAGTGACTGCCGTTGACATCAAGGCAGCATTTGACCGAGTATGGCATCAAGGAGTCCTAACAAAACTGAGGTCAATGGGAATCAGGGGGAAAACCCTCCGCTGGCTGGAGTCATACCTAGCGCAAAGTAAGATGGTTGTGGTTGCTGGAGGTAAATCATCTGAGCTACAGTACGTCACTGCAGGAGTTCCTCAGGGTAGTGTCCTAGGCCCAACCATCTTCAGCTGCTTCATCAATGACCTTCCTTCAATCATAAGGTCAGAAGTGGGGATGTTCGCTGATGATTGCACAATGTTCAGCACCATTCGTGACTCCTCAGATACTGAAGCAGTCCGTGTAGAAATGCAGCAAGACCTGGACAATATCCAGGCTTGGATTGATAAGTGGCAAGTAACATTTGCGCCACACAAGTGCCAGACAATGACCATCTCCAACAAGAGAGAATCTAACCATCTCCCCTTGACATTCAACGGCATTACCATCACTGAATCCCCCATTATCAACATCCTAGGCGCTACCATTGACAGAAACTGAACTGGAGTAGCCATATAAATACCGTGGCTACAAGAGCAGGTCAGAGGCTAGGAATCCTGAGGCAAGTAACTCACCTCCTGACTCCCCAAAGCCTGTCCACCATCTACAAGGCACAAGTCAGGAGTGTGATGGCATACTCTTGCCTGGATGGGTGCAGCTCCAACAACACTCAAGAAGCTCGACACCATCCAGGACAAAGCAGCCCACTTGATTGGCACCCCATCCACAAGCATTCACTCCCTCCACCACCGACGCACAGCGGCAGCAGTGTGTACCATCTACAAGATGCACTGCAGCAATGCATCAAGGCTCCTTCGACAGCACCTTCCAAACCTCTACCACCTCGAAGGACAAGGGCAGCAAATGCATGGGAACACCACCACCTGCAAGTTCCCTTCCAAGTCACACACCATCCTGACTTGGAACTATATTGCCGTTCCTTCACTGTTGCTGGGTCAAAATCCTGGAACTCCCTTCCTAACAGCACTGTTGGTATACCTACCCCAAATGGACTGCAGCAGTTCAAGAAGGCAGCTCACCACCACCTTCTCAAGGGCAATAAGGGATGGGCAATAAATGCTGGCCTGGTCAGCAACGCCCACATCCCATGAATGAATAATAAAAAAAAAATTCCAGCTGGAAATGTCTGCTGTGTGTGCTGGGGATTTTGATATTCCTGCTGGGAATGGCTGATGTGTGTGCTGGGGATTTCGATATTCCCGCTGGGAATGGCTGATGTGTGTGCTGGGGATTTCGATATTCCAGCTGGGAATGGCTGTTGTGTGTGCTGGGGATTTTGATATTCCCGCTGGGAATGGCTGATGTGTGTGCTGGGGATTTTGATATTCCAGCTGGGAGTGGCTGATGTGTGTGCTGGGGATTTCGATATTCCAGCTGGGAATGGCTGATGTGTGTGCTGGGCTTCACAATGGCAGTGGGCAATGCCACTACGGCTGGAATCACAGTTGAGGCTGATTGTGGCCTTGGCAACATCTGCAAACTGGCACTTTGTCCATCGGCAATGATCAGGGGCTGGGATCCTGCCATATTTACTGCCCTCTGGGCAAATCTAATTGAAACTCCCCTACTGCCACCAAAGCTTAGATCAGGACACCCTGGGGAATATGTTTCCTGGGCTGCGAGAGTCAGATCCACACTGGAATTATTACTTACATAGAATTAAATAACAGCGACAACACAGTATCAGGCCATTCAGCCCATCAGTGTTTATGCTCCACTCAAGCCTTCTCCTATTCGTCTTCATCTCACCCCAGCATCAAATCCTTCTATGTCCTTTCTCCTTCTTGTACTTATCTAGCGCCCACTTAAATGCATCTCTCTGGTGGTGTGGATTGCTGTGTTGTGTGTGCCCATAAAACACTCCTACAGTTTAGGAGAAACCCCTCCAAACTGGCTGATATGAAGGTGGGCATGGCTAAGGAAGGAGTTTTTTTCATTTGTTCATGGGATGTGGGTGTTGCTGGCTAGACCAGCATTTATTGTCCTTAACCTGACTGCCTACTATTTCAGAGTCAACCATGTTGCTGTGTGTCTGGAGTCACATGTAGGCCAGACCAGCTAGGGGCAGCAGATTTCTTTCCTTAAAGGGCATTAGTGAACTAGATGGTTTTATGGTCACTGTTAAACTAATTTTTTTTAAAAATTGCAGATTTTTTCCTTTTGTATTAATTGCATTCCAATTTCATAATTTGCTGTGGTAGGATTTGAACCCATGTTCGCACAGCGCTAGCCTGGGTTTCTGCATTTCTATAACCAATGACATTAGCACTATGCCACTGCCTCATCCGAGTGATCCTGTCATAGGCTGTCAGACTCCTTCCAGTGCTACACCCAATTCCCGAAGGGGAGAGAGTGTGTCGAGCCCAAAACAACATCAGAACTCAGACAAAAAACCTGGAATTATAGAGAAATGCTTACAGAGATGCTGTTGACACCTGGACAACTTACAGTACTGTCAATTTGTGTACAGACGTATAATCCAACGAGTTAAATTTTGCCTGTTTCAGTTTGGCAAAATAACCTGCTGATGCTGGGAACTATAGGCAGAGGAAGGAATGTCAACAAACTCAGCCAGAAAACTATTTCACTGGCATCGGAAGTGGCCTCGGCATGACCCAAAGACCCATGACATTGATAGAAGATGTTGGAAAGGCCCTTGTTAGACATTAGTAAATAAACACATTTCCTCACTGAAGGAGTGCCACACTGTCAGAGGTGACGACTTATAACTGAGATGTTAAACCAAGGCACCGTCTACCCACTCAGGTCAAAGATTTGATGGCCACTATTTTGAAGAAATTCAAGAGGTCCTTCTGGGTTCCTGGCCACTATTTATCTGTCAACCAACATCAGCAGCTGGCTATCTGGTCAGCTGTGGTACATTTGGTAGCAGTCTTACCTCTGACTTATAAAGTTCTGGGATCAAATCCCACTCTAGCAGTTAATTATAAAAATCAAGGCTGATACTACAGAGAGGTGCTGTTTTCTGGATGAGATGATAAACTGAGGCTCCCTCTGTCTGCTTAGGTGAATTCTTTTTTATTCTTTCACGGGATGTGGACATCACTGGCTAGGCCAGCATTTATTGCCCATCCCTAATTGCACTTGAGAAGGTGGTGGTGAGCTGCCTTCTTGAACGGCTGCAGTCCACATGGTGTAGGTACACCCACAGTGCTGTTAGGAAGTTCCAGGATTTTGAGCCATTGACAGTGAAGGAATGGTGATATAATTCCAAGTCAGGATAGTGTGTTACTTGGAGGGGAACTTGCAGGTGGTGGTGTTCCCATGCATCTGCTGCCCTTGTCCTTCTAGGTGGTAAAGGTTGCAGGTTTGGAAGGTGCTGTTGAAGGAGCCTCAGTGAGTTGTTGCAGCGCATCTTGTAGATGGTACACACTGCTAAAAGATCCCATGGCACTATTTGAACAAAGAACAAAGAACAGTACAGCACAGGAACAGGCCATTCGGCCCTCCAAGCCTGCGCCGATCTTTGATGCCTGCCTAAACTAAAACCTTCTGCACTTCCGGGGACCGTATCCCTCTATTCCCATCCTATTCATGTATTTGTCAAGATGCCTCTTAAACGTCATTATCGTACCTGATTCCACCACCTCCCCCAGCAGCAAGTTCCAGGCACTCACCACCCTCTGTCAACATCATAAAAAACAGATTATCTGGTCATTACCACATTGCTGCTTGTGGGAGCTTGCTGTGCACAAACTGGCTGTTGCATTTCCTACATTACAACAGTGACTACACTTCAAAAGCACTTCATTGGCTGTAAAGCGCTTTGGGATGTTCTGAGGTTGTAAAACGCACGATAGAAATGCAAGTTCTTTTTTTCTTACTCGACCATGTGCCCTGTTAACTATTGATTGCTCTGCTCTGTAGTGCTCCCTGTGACACACCCCAGGGTGTTTTGACTGCCATGTAAAGGCTGCTCTCTGATACACATCTGGGTGAAATTATAAAAAGTAAGATGAAATAATTTGTTGCAGTAGCTGGAAGGCCCAGATCTCATGGGATTCATTTTCCAACCTGAGATATGCTCAATAAGTGAATATCAGCCTTAAAAAAAGGAGCACGATTTCTTCCCGATGCACTGGGTGTTTCGATAAGAACAGGAGGCAGAAAATATCCCACAATACCACATGAGAAAGCTTGGTGTGACATCGGAGTAGGAAGAGGCCATTCAGCCCCTCGAACCTATTCTGCCATTCAATTAAATCATGGCTGATCTGTATCTTAACTCTATCTATCCGCCTTGGTTCTGTAATCCTTAATACCCTCACCCAACAAAAATCTATCAATGGAGAGAGAAGCAGAGTTAACGTTTCAGGTCTGTGACCTTTCATCGGGACTGATATGAACTGAGTTCTGGTGAAAGGTCACTGACCTGAAACGTTAACTCTGCTTCTCTCTCCACAGATGCTGCCAGACCTGCTGAGTATTTCCAGCACTTTCTGTTTTTATTTCAGATTTCCAGCATCTGCAGTATTTTGCTTTTATAGAAATCTATTAATCTCAGTTTTGACATTATCAATTGACCCCCCCTCCAGCCTCAACAACTTTTTGGGGAGAGTGTTCCAGATTTCCACCAAACTTTGTGTGTGGTAGTGTGTGGCTCCAGAAGCTGGCCGAGCACGTCTACCCTGAGGCACAGTGTGGCTTTCGTGCAGAGAGATCGACCATTGACATGCTGTTCTCCCTTCGTCAGATACAAGAGAAATGCCGCGAACAACAGATGCCCCTCTACATTGCTTTCATTGATCTCACCAAAGCCTTTGACCTCATCAGCAGACGTGGTCTCTTCAGACTACTAGAAAAGATTGGATGACCACCAAAGCTACTAAGTATCATCACCTCATTCCATGACAATATGAAAGGCACAATTCAACATGGCAGCACCTCATCAGACCCCTTTCCTATCCTGAGTGGTGTGAAACAGGGCTGTGTTCTCGCACCCACACTCTTTGGGATTTTCTTCTCCCTGCTGCTCTCACATGCATTCAAGTCTTCTGAAGAAGGAATTTTCCTCCACACAAGATCAGGGGGCAGGTTGTTCAACCTTGCCCGTCTAAGAGCGAAGTCCAAAGTATGGAAAGTCCTCATCAGGGAACTCCTCTTTGCTGACGATGCTGCTTTAACATCTCACACTGAAGAGTGCCTGCAGAGTCTCATCGACAAGTTTGCGGCTGCCTGCAATGAATTTGGCCTAACCATCAGCCTCAAGAAAACGAACATCATGGGACAGGACGTCAGAAATGCTCCATCCATCAATATTGGCGACCACGCTCTGGAAGTGGTTCAAGAGTTCACCTACCTAGGCTCAACTATCACCAGTAACCTGTCTCTAGATGCAGAAATCAACAAGCGCATGGGAAAGGCTTCCACTGCTATGTCCAGACTGGCCAAGAGAGTGTGGGAAAATGGCGCACTGACATGGAACACAAAAGTCTGAGTGTATCAAGCCTGTGTCCTCAGTACCTTGCTCGATGGCAGCGAGGCCTGGACAACGTATGTCAGCCAAGAGCGACGTCTCAATTCATTCCATCTTTGCTGCCTCCGGAGAATACTTGGCATCAGGTGGCAGGACCGTATCTCCAACACAGAAGTCCTCGAGGCGGCCAACATCCCCAGCTTATACACACTACTGAGTCAGCGGCGCTTGAGATGGCTTGGCCATGTGAGCCGCATGGAAGATGGCAGGATCCCCAAAGACACATTGTACAGCGAGCTCGCCACTGGTATCAGACCCACCGGCCGTCCACGTCTCCGCTTCAAAAACGTCTGCAAACGCGACATGAAATCCTGGGACATTGATCACAAGTCGTGGGAGTCAGTTGCCAGCGTTCGCCAGAGCTGGCGGGCAGCCATAAAGACGGGGCTAAAGTGTGGCGAGTCGAAGAGACTTAGCAGTTGGCAGGAAAAAAGACAGAAGCACAAGGGGAGAGCCAACTGTGTAACAGCCCCGACAAACAAATTTCTCTGCAGCACCTGTGGAAGAGCCTGTCACTGTAGAATTGGCCTTTATAGCCACTCCAGGCGCTGCTCCACACACCACTGACCACCTCCAGGCACTTACCCATTGTCTCTCGAGATAAGGAGGCCAAAGAAGAGTGCTTCCTGACATCACCCCTGAATGGCCAAGCCCTAATTTTAAGGCTATTCTCTCTTGTTCTGGACTCCCCCCACCAGAGGAGATAGTTTCTCACTATTTACCCCATCAAGTCCTTTAATCCTTTTAAACACCTCAATTGGATCATCCCCTTAAACTTTCTCGACTCAGGTCCTCATCGGTGCAACCTGTCCTCATAATTTAACCCTCTTAATCCTAGTATCATTCTGGTTATCTGGTGTAGCACTGCAATAAGATTAAGAATATGAAGTAAAACTTTTTGGAACAGATTGAAATGAAGTAGACAAAGTTATCCTAAATATAGAGGAAACCGGCCAGAACCGGTGACAGGAACCATGTCATAGTCTCAAAGTCAGACTTTGAAGCTGCAGTCAGTTAGTTTGGTTCTGAAACCAGATTAAAGACACAGAGTCCGTGACCCTGACTGTCTCAGAGTGGATTGGAGACTTGTCCTTTCATCCAACATCAAATAACAACAACCTTTACTTGTATAGCACCTTTGACATTGTGAAACATCCCAAGACTCTTCACAGGAGGTTTATCGAACAAACCGAGCCACATCGGGAGATATTCGGGCAGGATGACCAAGAGCTTGGTCAAGGATGTCGTTTTTTTAAGCTGCAGTTTGAAGGAGGAACAACAAAGAACAAAGAACAGTACAGCACAGGAACAGGCCATTCGGCCCTCCAAGCCTGCACCGATGAGAGAGGCGAGAGAGGTGGAGAGGTTTAAGGAGGGAATTCCAGAGTTTAGGACATTTGCAGCTGAAGGCAAGGCCACAAATGATGGAGCAACCAAAACTAGGGCCCATAGATAGAAAACAATTGCTAATAAATTCAATAGGGAATTCAGGAGAAACTCCTTTATGCAGAGAGTGGTGAGAATGTGGAACTCACTGCCACAGAGAGTGGTTGAGGTGAATAGCAGAGATGGATTTTAAGGGGGGTTACGTAAACACATGAGGGAGAAAGAATATGTCAACACAGTTAAATGAAGGAAGTAAATAGAGTGGGAGTAGGTTCATGTGGAGCAGGATAGATCTGTTGCAACAAATACCTGTTTCTGTGTTGCAAGTTATAAGTGATAATTGGTGAGATGTTGTATAAATTCAAGTTCTTTCTTTATTTCTTTCTTTCAAGGCGATGGATTTAATACAGAAAGCTGAATCAATCGTTTAAACAGCCTCCTGGTGCTGAAACAACATTGACTGAGATATAGCAAACACAGCCAATCATCTCCCTTGGATCATCTCCCAGCAATCTGTGGGTTCCAGGAAACTGTGAAGGTAAATAAACTGTTACTGTTTAAAGGTCTCTCAGTGTAAATATTGAGAACAAATGTGAAAAGAGAAACATCCTGTCGCAAAATAACCCTACAGTCAGAAATTGAGGAATGTGCGATCTGCCCCTAATCGGGTAAAATCCCCACCCTAGTTGGGTAAAATCCCCACACTCTATCGGGTATAATCCCCACCTCTATTCGGGTAAAATCCCCACACTCTATCGGGTATAATCCCCACCTCTATTCGGGTAAAATCCCCACACTCTATCGGGTAAAATCCCCACCTCTATTCGGGTAAAATCCCCACACTCTATCGGGTATAATCCCCACCTCTATTCGGGTAAAATCCCCACACTCTATCGGGTAAAATCCCCACCTCTATTCGGGTAAAATCCCCACACTCTATCGGGTAAAATCCCCACACTATCGGGTATAATCCCCACCTCTATTCGGGTAAAATCCCCACACTCTATCGGGTAAAATCCCCACCTCTATTCGGGTAAAATCCCCACACTATCGGGTATAATCCCCACCTCTATTCGGGTAAAATCCCCACCTCTATTCGGGTAAAATCCCCATACTCTATCGGGTAAAAATCCCCACACTCTATCGGGTATAATCCCCACCCCTATTCGGGTAAAATCCCCATACTCTATCGGGTAAAATCCCCACACTCTATTGGATATAATCCCCACCTCTATTCGGGTAAAATCCCCACACTCTATCGGGTATAATCCCCACCTCTATTCGGGTAAAATCCCCACACTCTATCGGGTAAAATCCCCACCTTTATTTGGGTAAAATCCCCACAATCTATCGGGTAAAATCCCCACCTCTATTCGGGTAAAATCCCCATACTCTATTCGGGTACAATCCCCACACTCTATCGGGTATAATCCCCACCTCTATTCGAGTAAAATCCCCACACTCTATCGGGTATAATCCCCACCTCTATTCGGGTAAAATCCCCACACTCTATCGGGTAAAATCCCCACCTCTATTCGGGTAAAATCCCCATACTCTATCGGGTAAAAATCCCCACACTCTATCAGGTATAATCCCCACCCCTATTCAGGTAAAATCCCCATACTCTTTGGTAAAAATCCCCACACTCTATCAGGTATAATCCCCACCCCTATTCAGGTAAAATCCCCACACTCTATCGGGTATAATCCCCACCTCTATTCGGGTAAAATCCCCACACTCTATCGGGTAAAATCCCCACCTCTATTCGGGTAAAATCCCCATACTCTATCGGGTAAAAATCCCCACACTCTATCAGGTATAATCCCCACCCCTATTCAGGTAAAATCCCCACACTCTATCGGGTATAATCCCCACCTCTATTCGGGTAAAATCCCCACACTCTATCGGGTAAAATCCCCACCCCTATTCAGGTAAAATCCCCATACTCTTTGGTAAAAATCCCCACACTCTATCAGGTATAATCCCCACTCCTATTCAGGTAAAATCCCCATACTCTATCGGGTAAAAATCCCCACACTCTATCAGGTATAATCCCCACCCCTATTCGGGTAAAATCCCCACCTCTATTCGGGTAAAATCCCCATACTCTATCGGGTAAAATCCCCACACTCTATAGGATATAATCCCCACCTCTATTCGGATAAAATCCCCACACTCTATCGGGTATAATCCCCACCTCTATAGGATATAATCCCCACCTCTATTCGGGTAAAATCCCCACACTCTATAGGATATAATCCCCACCTCTATTCGGGTAAAATCCCCACACTCTATTGGGTAAAATCCCCACCTCTATTCGGGTAAAATCCCCACACTCTATTGGGTAAAATCCCCACCTCTATTCGGGTAAAATCCCCACACTCTATTGGGTAAAATCCCCACCTCTATTCGGGTAAAATCCCCACACTCTATCGGGTATAATCCCCACCCCTATTCGGGTAAAATCCCCACACTCTATCGGGTAAAATCCCCACCTCTATTCGGGTAAAATCCCCACACTCTATCGGGTAAAATCCCCACCTCTATTCGGGTAAAATCCCCATACTCTATCGGGTAAAATCCCCACACTCTATCGGGTAAAATCCCCACCTCTATTCGGGTAAAATCCCCACACTCTATCGGGTAAAATCCCCACCTCTATTCGGGTAAAATCCCCACACTCTATCGGGTAAAATCCCCATACTCTATCGGGTAAAATCCCCACACTCTATAGGATATAATCCCCACCTCTATTCGGGTAAAATCCCCACACTCTATTGGGTATAATCCCCACCCCTATTCGGGTAAAATCCCCACACTCTATCGGGTAAAATCCCCACCTCTATTCGGGTAAAATCCCCACACTCTATTGGGTATAATCCCCACCCCTATTCGGGTAAAATCCCCACACTCTATCGGGTATAATCCCCACCTCTATTCGGGTAAAATCCCCACCCCTATTCGGGTAAAATCCCCACACTCTATTGGGTATAATCCCCACCCCTATTCGGGTAAAATCCCCATACTCTATCGGGTATAATCCCCACACTCTATCGGGTATAATCCCCACCCCTATTCGGGTAAAATCCCCACACTCTATCGGGTATAATCCCCACCCCTATTCGGGTAAAATCCCCACACTCTATCGGGTATAATCCCCACCCCTATTTGGGTAAAATCCCCATCCTCTGTCAAGTATAATCCCCACCCCTATTCGGGTATAATCCCCACCCTCTGTCAAGTATAAACCCACCCCTAGTCAGGTTTAATCCCCACACTCAGTTGGGTATAATACCCAGTCCATGCCCTGTCCCCCACACAATGCCAGCTGTGGGTCAGTGCTTCATGGATTCCAGCCCCTAATTCAGAGAATCGAGCACAAAATGCAGGCTGACACTCCAGTTCAGTACTGAGGGAGTGTTTTGTTCAAGTGAATTTAGAAAGTTATGTAACAGCTGTGGTTAAGAAATTCTGTTAGTGTTGACGTGTGGGCAGCCCTTCTTTGGTTTGAGTCTAACTTTGCTGCCCACCAGGGAGTGGTCGGTGTCACAGTCCGCACTGTGGAAGCTGTGTGTGATTTGGACGCTGTTTAAAGAGGCTCACCGTGTGACGATGAGGTCCAGTTGGTGCCAATGACGTGATCTAGGGTGTCTCCATGAAACCTGGTGACAGGGTTTAGTATGAAAGAATGAGTTGGTGATGCAGAGGTTGTGATAGGTACACAACTCAAGCAGTCTCTGTCCATTCTCATTCATCCTTCCAATGCCATTGCGCCTAAGGCAGGAGGGCCATGAGTCATGGTCGGCCCCAACCCTGGCGTTAAAGTCCCCCAGCAGGAACAAATGCTCAGTATTGGGAATGCTACGAATGATATTATGGAGTTCCTCGTAGAACTGGTCCTAAACTTCAGATGGGGAGCAGAGTGTTGGAGCATAGATGCTGAGTAGGTGTACTGGGCCAGAGGCGGTGAGCAGTCGGATGGACAGTATGCGTTCCGAGCCATTTGAGGGTGGCTCTATCATGCTGAGCAAAGAGTTTCTGATGGATTACAATCACAAATTTTACAACCATCAATACATGAGATATTATCCTCATCCAAGAGTTTATTTCAATACTGGTTCCAATGCCCCACCATTGAAATTTCTGGGATATTTCTAATTGTCACCTACGTCTGATTGTTCACCTGTCATAACTGGTAATACACCTTTTGTGATCCCTTAACAAACCTGTCAACTGCTCGGGAAGTTGTGGTACGTCCCATCCAAACTTCTCCACATACATGCACAGCTGACCCTTTAGTTCATCTCTGACTTTAATTTCAGTGCTGTTGTGGTGGTAAATGTTTACAAGCTGCCTGTAAGCTATTCTTACAGGTAGTTCCGAGGAAAATCCAAAGGTTGCCTGGGGAATTGGATGCCAATTACCTCCCCCATACCTGTAGGCTTCTTCCTCTGCGGTGATACAGTATTCCCCTTCTCCCACATAAGCAGTCTGAGTGGGCTTCAAGCTGGCCTTTATGGCTTCTTTAGTACAATTGACCTCAGTGCCTCTGCACCCACATGTTGATTGGCAGTGTTTCTCCTGTGGGTAGGGTCACACAATGTTAATGAGGGGCTAAGGTAAAAAGGGAACTTTAATATTTCAATCTGTGTGTTTATGTTTTCTTCATTACTGGTTATGTCTTGTTTTATAATAAACTGATAATTTTGTTGTTTATTAAAGAAACCTGGTTGGTGTATTTTATTCTGGGATAAAAATAGATTCTATGATTAGTATCAGTAAATGGGAAAAAATTTAAATATATGTTGTGACCTGTGGAGAAATGGAATTAGAATAAACAGTGCACTCCTCCTGTCTCGGACATCACAATGGGGCCAGTGTGTAGCAGGAGACAGTGACTGGAGCAGTCTGTGGGAGTGATGTAGGGAATGTGACAGTGCTGATGTTTATCAGGGGCTGAGAATCTTTATTGCAAGTTTTATGAATCGGTTCTGATGTTTGTTTTACTGCTGTCAAAATCCATTCAGTAACTTTGACCTTAACATTGTGAGATGGTGACATATTTACATTTTAACTATAGAATTTTGTGCGGTACTACTCTCAAATATCCTTTTTCCCAGCTCTGTCCCCCATCTCCTCACCCCATCTAACTCACAGTAATAACCAAGCTATAAATTTAGTCCTTGCATGCCCTGTTTTAATTTAGGAAGCTCCTAGAACACCTGTCCTGCAGAGCTCTAAAGTGACAAAGGAGGTTGGGTGAGAGGGACGAGAGGTTGAAAATACGGGCAAGGAGGGCAGTTGCCATGTGGGGGTGAGGGGCGCAATTAGGTGAGGGGAAGAGAGGGGCAAGGAGATGAGGGGTGAGGGTGGGGTGGATGGGTGGTGAGGGGACAAGGGGCTGGAGGGGGAGGGCAATGAGAGGTGAGGGGCAGAGGAGATGAAGGGATAGAAGGGTGAGGGGTGAAGAAGCGAGGGGAGGTGAGTAGAGGTGTGGTGAGAGGTCAGCAGGGGTGGGTGGGTGTGGGAATGATGGCTCAGAGGAGGTGAGGGGGATGGGGGGTGAGGGGGATCAGGGGGTGGAGGGGGGTGGGGGATGGGGGGTTGAGGAGTTGAGGGGGTGGAGGGGGATGGGAGTGAGGGGGATGGGGGCGGTGAGGGGGTGACTAAGATGTAGGAAGAGCCCCAGGCTCCAGCTGGAGGACCTGGCACTCCTCCTATGCCAAAGATCACAGAGGCTGCAAGAGGGTAGAGCAGCTCCCCCTCTCAGACCCCCTAATAAGGGCTTGTGGGATACAGGAGGAACAGGGCATCGCAGGGCATCTGAACATTACCCCGGTAACCAGATTAGCACAGAATAACCTAGGGGACTGGCCTCCTAACGTAAATTATATTAGGAATTATAATTATAAATTATGTATATATATTTTACACATTTTTCCCATGTGTAAAAGTTGCTGCCTGGATTAGTTTTGTACAGAAATTACAAGATAGAAATAAGCCGTTCGGCCCATCTAGTCCATGCTGGTGATTGTCCTCCACATGAGCAGTTACCCTCATCCCAGCCACCTGCTTTCTGTCAGCTATAGCTCAGTGAGTCAATCTCTGTCATGTACCTCTGAGTCAGACGGTTGTGGGTTCAGTCCCCACTCCAGAAACTCAAGTGTAAACATCAGGCTGACACTCAAGTGTAGTAGTGAGAGAGTGCTGCTCTGTCAGAGGTGCTCGTTTTGATGTGATATTTAACCCTAACCGAGGTCCCATCTGCCCTTTCAGGTGGGTGTAAAGGATTTGAGGCATCCGTGGTTTAAAGGGGACAGTGTGTAAGGGTGTCGGGGGTTTATAGGGTGTCAGTGGGCTTATGTAGCTTGCAATAAAGGGAGCTAAATATAAGATTAGAATATATTATCATTAAGACTGCCACTATTGTGAAGAAGACCCAGGTAGTTCTCCCTGGGGCTGTTATTTATCCCATAATCAACATCACAAAAACAGATTGTCTACTCATTATCATATTGCTTTTTGTGGGAGCTTGCTGTGATCAAATTGGCTGCTGCGTCCCCTACATTACAGCAGCCATAAAACACTTTGGGACGTCATGAGGTTGTGAAAGTCGCTATAGAAATGCAGGTTTTAAAAAAATATTTAATTATCTCTGTTTCTATCATTAACTCCTGGAATGCAATCCACAGCCTCATAAGCCTGTGTGTAAATAGCTGCTCTCTGTCCTAAATCTCTTACATTTTATCTTATATTTATCCCCCTTCATTCTAAACTCCTAAATCACTGGACACAATGTGTTTCTATCTCCTCAATTGCAGCTCTTCATAATTTTAAACGTTTCTAACAAATCGCTCCTAATGTCCTTTGATGGATTGAAAACAGGCTCAATTTTTCAAACCTTGCATCATATGTGAATTTCCTCATACCGGGCAGCGTCTGAGTTAATCTACACTGTACCCTCCCTATTACCTCAACATTCGACCTATCATGTGGAGCTCAAAACTGAGCACAGTGCTTCAACTGTTGTCTTACCGATGTTTTAAATGAGTTCACAAGTCCGTGGATGTTATTGAGGAGGACTTTACAGGGCCGACTGAGCTGGGCATGCTTTTGCCATGTCTGAATCCAATGCCTCCAGTTTTATCAGTATTGTACTCAACCTCATTGTCCTTATTCTTATTGTAGTTCTTTGAAGGAGTAACATGCACTGTGGGTAAAGGGCAGCACAGTGGCGCAGTGGTTAGCACCGCAGCCTCATAGCTCCAGGGACCCGGGTTCAATTCTGGGTACTGCCTGTGTGGAGTTTGCAAGTTCTCCCTGTGACTGTGTGGGTTTTTGCTGGGTATTCTGGTTTCCTCCCACTGCCAAAGATTTGCAGGTGATAGGTAAATTGGCTGTTGTAAATTGCTCCTAGTGTAGGTCGGTGGTAGGGAATATGGGATTACTGTAGGGTTAGTATAAATGAGTGGTTGTTGGTCAGCACAGACTCGGTGGGCCGAAGGGCCTGTTTCAGTGCTGTATCTCTAAATAAATAAATACTGTACTTGGATTTCCAGAAGGCATTTGACAAGGTGCCACATAAAAGGTTATTGCACAAAGTAGGAGCTCATGGTATAGGGAGTAACATGGATGGATAGAAGATTGGGTGGCTGGCAGAAAACAGAGTGTGCATAAATGAGCCCTTTTCTGATTGGCAGCATGTGATGAGTAGAGTCCCACTGGGGCCTCAATTTTTTACAATTTATATCAATGACTTAGATGAGGGAAGCGATGGCATGGTAGCTAAATTTGCACATGACACAAAGAAAGGTAGGAAAGTATATTGTGAAGAGGCCATAAGGAGGTTGCAGACTGATATAGCTAGGTTGAGTGAGTGGGCAAAATCTGGCAGTAGGAGTATAATATGAGAAAATGTAAAGTTGTACACTTTGGCAGGAAGAATAAAAAAGAGTATTACTTAAACAAAGAATGACTACAGAATTCTGAGGTGCAGAGGGATCTAGATGTTCTAGTGCATGAGTCACAGAAAGTTAGTATGCAAGTACATTAAGTAATAAAGAAGGCTAATGGAATGCTATCCTTTATTACGAGAGGAGTTGAAAATAAAAATAAGGATGCTATGCTTCAATTATACAGGGCATTGGTGATACGACATGTCGAATACTGTGTGCAGTTTTGGTCTCCTTATTTAAGGAAGGATGTAAATGCGTTGGAGGCGGTTCAGAGGAAGTTTTCCAGATCGATACCTGGAATGAGCAGGTTGTCTTATGAGGAAAAGTTGGACAGACCGGACTTGTTTTCACTGGATTTTGAAGAGTGAGGGGAGACTTGATTGAAGTATATAAGATCCTGAATGGTCTTGACAAGGTGGATGTGGGAAGGATGTTTCCTCTTGTGAGTGAGTCCAGAACTAGGGGTCACCGCTTTAAAATTAGGGGTCGCCCTTTAAGGACAGAAATGAGGAGAAATTTTTTCTCTCAGAGGGTAGTGCAACTTTGGAACTCTCTGCCTCAGAAGCTGGTGGAGACGGGTCATTGAATATTTTTAAGGCAGAGGTAGATAGATTCCTGTTAGGCAAGGAAATCAAAGATTATCGGGGGTAGATGGGAGTGTGGAATTTGAGACACAAACTGATCAGCCATGATCTTATTGAATGACGGAGCAGGCTAAAGGGGCCGAATAGCTTACTTCTGCTCCTAATTCGTATGTTCGTAGTGTTGGAAGAGTCTGAGTAGTGAAGAAGGACAGAGAGATTTGGGCTTTTGAACTTGTAAAGAGGCTGAGGGGATATGTCTGAGGTGACTTTATCAATCGTAAATGGTACTGAAAAGGTTAATTCAAGGAGACAGAGGTTCAAGCAAGTAAATGGTAGCTTTAGGGTTGATGTCAGGAGGACCTTCACCACCTGGAGTGAACTTCTGGGCAGGGCAGAGTGATGGAGTCAAAGACCTTGGAATGATTTAAGAAACAACTCGATTAAGTATTTGGGGGTGGGTGGGGGAAGAGTTGCAATGTTGTTGTGAATGGGAGAATTAAGATGGGCCAAACGAAGTTCCTTTTTTTAATTCATTCATGGGGTGTGGGCGTCGCTAAAGAGGCCAGCATTTATTGCCCATCCCTAATTGCCCTTGAGAAGGTGGTGGTGAGCTGCCTTCTTGAACCGCTGCAGTCCATGTGAGGTAGGTACACCAACAGTGCTGTTAGGAAGGGAGTTCCAGGATTGTGACTCAGTGACAGTGAAGGAACGGCGATATAGTTCCAAATCAGGATGGTGTGTGACTTGGAGGGGAACTTACAGGTGGTGGTGTTCCCATGCATTTGCTGCCCTTGTCCTTCTAGTAGATAGAGGTCGCGGGTTTGGAAGGTGCTGTCTAAGGAGTCTTGGTGCGTTGCTGCAGTGCATCTTGTAGATGGTACATACTGCTGCCGCTGTGCATCGGTGGTGGAGGGAGTGAATGTTTGTAGATGGGGTGCCAATCAAGCGGGCTGCTTTGTCCTGGATGGTGTTGAGCTTCTTGAGTGTTGTTGGAGCCGCACCCATCCAGGCAAGTGGAGAGTATTCCATCACACTCCTGACTTGTGCCTTGTAGATGGTGGACAGGCTTTGGGGAGTCAGGAGGTGAGTGATGCAGGATTCCTAGCCTCTGACCTGCTCTTGTAGCCACGGTATTTATATGGCTACTCCAGTTCAGTTTCTGGTCAATGGTAGCCCCTAGGATGTTGATAGTGGGAGAATCAGTGATTGTAATATCATTGAATGCCAAGGGTAGATGGTTAGATTCTGTCTTGTTGGAGATGATCATTGCCTGGCATTAGTGTGGCGCGAATGTTATTTGCCACTTATCAGCCCAAGCCTGGATATTGTCCAGGTCTTGCTGCATTTCTACATGGATTGCTTCAGTAGCTGAGGAATTGCGAATGGTGCTGAACATTGTGCAATCATCAGCGAACATCCCCACTTCTGACCTTATTATCTTGAGAACTCAAAGTTTGACACCAATTTGCAATGTACCCAACATGTTACCATCTAGTTATAGACTTCAATCAAATCATATTCAAAAATAAAAGAGGCGAAGCATAGAGAGAACATGAATGCATTGTTTCAGGAGGCATTGCCAAAATTGGACTCAGTTGCCAACCACTCATGCATTTTCCACCCATGTTTTATGTTAGGTGGTCAGGACAGCATTGGAACAGTAAAGTCTTAAAATACATTTTAATCCTAATTCTAGAGACGATGTCTATTGAATCCTACATTAGGAAGGGCTTTCAACAATGTCCCTTGGCTCAGTTTGTAATTGACTGAATTTCAAAATATATTGCGGAGGAGGTGATAAAATATTTGATCCAATTACAGAAACCAGGTCAAGAAGAGCAGGATTTCAAAATAAAGAGATGCTTCTTCTAAGAGTTCCTGCTTAATGATCTAAAGATTCCTGCACCATTCATACTTTCAGCCAGCTGAGAAGAATCAAGTGCTGTGGGTTATGTCTTGTCAGCAGGTGCTCAAACAAGGTGCACGTTAAAAAAAAAATTACTGGCAATAGCTCGAATCTAAATTTCGAGTGTAAGTGGATGTTTGCACGTCCAAAGCGATGCGTGTAATTTGGGCTGTTGAAGTACCCACTGTTACTATATCGATGACATGTGCTATGGAACGGAAGGAGTCTGTGTTTTGAATCTCCTGTATGAAAGGAGGAAACCTAGACCACACTTGCCCAGTCACTTCATTGGCGTATTTCTCAAAATTCATTCTCGGGAAATGGGCATTGCTGGAAACCTGGAACTCTGTCCTCCATGTTGGTGTGGGACTGGAGTCACATAAGCCCAAACAGGGTGAGAAAGGCTGGTTTCCTTCCCTAATGGGGGACATTAGTGAACCGGTTGGGTTTTTACGACAATCAGATAGCAGCTTTTTATTTTCAGCTTCTTAAACTGAATTTTAACTGAAATTGGTGGGATTTAAACTCATGTTCTCTGGATTATCATTCCAGCAGCTTAACCACCATACCGCACCCTTCATAGTATCTGTTCTGTCGACAGGAAAGTGGCTATTTGACTACAGCGGGAAGCACAGCCAAGCCCAAGCGTGATGGAGAAAGCACAGTGAAAAAACAGAAATAAACAGACCAGGAAAGGAATCACATCTAACTCAAAGGTGGGAATGCTACCATTGCCGGGAATGTTCACTCCTTATAGCTCGATACAAGATATTAAATAGCTCCAGTAAGATTAATAAAAGACTTGCATTTCAATAGCGCCTTTCACAACCTTAATGTCCCAAAGCGCTTTACAGGCAATGAAATGCTTTTGAAGTGTTGTGAACACCAACTTGTTCACTCAATCACTCACTCAGTCACTTTGTTCAATTGCTGACCGACTTATTCTTTCACTCACCCACTGTCCCACAGGCATAGAGTGCATCACGACCGTGAATATATTGCATGTATTTCCTGGTTGAAGGGGTGGTGCAGTTCACATTCCATCACATTTTCCTCTTCTATCTGTATATGTAGCCCCTAAAAACTGCTGAGACTCATAGTGACAGAACCAAGCCTGTATGTCACAGCGACCTGGGTCACTCAGGTGTATCTGCTGCAGGCTCCAGCACAGGTAAATTAAAAAGAAATCTCGGAATGTGGGCGTCATTGGCATGGCCAGTATTTATTGCCCATCCCTAATTTCCTTTGAGAATGTGGTGGTGAGCCGCCTCTATAACTGCTGCAGTCCATGTAGTGTAGGTACACCCACATTACTGTTAGGGAGGGAGTTCCAGGATTTTGACCCAGCGACAGTGAAGGAACAGCAATATATTTCTACATCAGGATGGTTGTGAGTTGGAGGGGAATTAGCAGATGATGGTGTTCCCATATACCCGCTGCCTTGATCATATAGGTGGCACTGGTCCTGAGTTTGGGAGTTTCACTTCAGGGGTTTATATAGTTGGTGGAGGTGGGGGACAGGCAAAAGGCAGGGCATCAGCAAGAAGGAACAAGCAGAGTGGCATTAGAGGAACAGGAAACCTTTGGTTATTGGTCACCAGGTGAGGGATTGGTACCTCACAAGATCCTCATTTAAAATCACATGGCTGCAGGCCAACATCTAACAGTGTGTCAGTATTTACAGGGGGGTCCCCAGGAGTGTGTCAGTATTTACAGGGGGGTCCCCAGGAGTGTGTCAGTATTTACAGGGGGGTCCCCAGGAGTGTGTCAGTATTTACAGGGGGTCCCCGGGAGTGTGTCAGTATTTACAGGGGGTCCCCAGGAGTGTATCAGTATTTACAGGGGGTCCCCAGGAGTGTGTCAGTATTTACAGGGGGACCCTGGGAGTGTGTCAGTATTTACAGGTGGTCCCCAGGAGTGTGTCAGTATTTACAGGGGGTCCCCGGGAGTGTGTCAGTATTTACAGGGGGTCCCCAGGAGTGTGTCAGTATTTACAGGGGGTCCCCAGGAGTGTGTCAGTATTTACAGGGGGACCCCGGGAGTGTGTCAGTATTTACAGGGGGACCCCAGGAGTGTGTCAGTATTTACAGGGGGTCCCCGGGAGTGTGTCAGTATTTACAGGGGGACCCTGGGAGTGTGTCAGTATTTACAGGGGGTCCCCGGGAGTGTGTCAGTATTTACAGGGGGTCCTCGGGAGTGTGTCAGTATTTACAGGGGGACCCCGGGAGTGTGTCAGTATTTACAGGGGGACCCCGGGAGTGTGTCAGTATTTACAGGGGGTCCTCGGGAGTGTGTCAGTATTTACAGGGGGACCCCGGGAGTGTGTCACTATTTACAGGGGGTCCTCAGGAGTGTGTCAGTATTTACAGGGGGACCCCGGGAGTGTGTCAGTATTTACAGGGGGTCCCTGGGAGTGTGTCAGTATTTACAGGGGGACCCCGGGCAGTGTGTCAGTATTTACAGGGGGTCCTGGGGAGTGTGTCAGTATTTACAGGGGGTCCCAGGGAGTGTGTCAGTATTTACAGGGAGTCCTGGGGAGTGTGTCAGTATTTACACGGGGTCCCAGGGAGTGTGTCAGTATTTACAGGGGGTCCTGGGGAGTGTGTCAGTATTTACAGGGGGTCCCAGGGAGTGTGTCAGTATTTACAGGGGGTCCTGGGGAGTGTGTCAGTATTTACAGGGGGTCCCAGGGAGTGTGTCAGTATTTACAGGGAGTCCTGGGGAGTGTGTCAGTATTTACAGGGGGTCCCAGGGAGTGTGTCAGTATTTACAGGGAGTCCTGGGGAGTGTGTCAGTATTTACACGGGGTCCAGGCAGTGTGTCAGTATTTATAGGGGGTCCCAGGGAGTGTGTCAGTATTTACAGGGAGTCCTGGGGAGTGTGTCAGTATTTACAGGGCGTCCCTGGGAGTGTGTCAGTATTTACGGGGGTTCCTAGGAGTGTGTCAGTATTTACAGGGCGTCCCTGGGAGTATGTCAGTATTTACAGGGGGTTCCTGGGAGTGTGTCAGTATTTACAGGGCGTCCCTGAGAGTGTGTCAGTATTTACAGGGGGTTCCTGGGAGTGTGTCAGTATTTACAGGGCGTCCCTGGGAGTGTGTCAGTATTTACAGGGAGTCCTGGGGAGTGTGTCAGTATTTATAGGGGGTCCCAGGGAGTGTGTCAGTATTTACAGGGAGTCCTGGGGAGTGTGTCAGTATTTACAGGGCGTCCCTGGGAGTGTGTCAGTATTTACAGGGCGTCCCTGGGAGTGTGTCAGTATTTACAGGGAGTCCTGGGGAGTGTGTCAGTATTTACAGGGAGTCCTGGCGAGTGTGTCAGTATTTACACGAGGTCCCGGGGAATGTGTCAGTATTTACAGGGGGTCCCGGGGAGTGTGTCCGTGTTTACAGGGAGGTTTGACAAACATCAGTTCAAAGCGCTACATGAAGGCCCTGTAATTCTGCATTGAAAGGGTTACATCAAATACGGAGCCTATGCTTCTCCTTTTTGAGTGTGATTGGCTGCTCCAGCCCTGACTCACTTTGCTTTGTGTTTAAATAGGACGATATTTCTCAAATCACTCAGACTCCTGAGTGACTAAAGCGGGACCAGTGACTGGGACGTGACCGCTGTGTGTGCATGATGGAGGGCTTCTCCAAGCACTGGCTCCTGCTGTCAGTCCTAGTCGGATGGATTCAGGCAGGAGCCGGACAGGTAAAGGCGATTTTAACTAGGCACTGAGTAGGGAGCTTATTTACCTTTCACATCAACTGAAAGCAACAGTTTCAATAGAGAAAAAAGGTCCTTAAAATGCTTTATCTGCCATTTCAATTGGAAATCTCCTTCTTGATTTTTGTATGTCATATTAATATGAGTTATTGCGACCTTTTGTTACACCCTAAGGTTATTAATGTTTTGTTCTGGATTCACTAGGAATATGTATCTCTGCTTTAAATAAATTACAGAATATTATCAGTAAATGCAAATTGTTTTCTGTATCTTATTTTCCATCCACTCCTCTCCTCCCTGCTCAATTACCCCGCACGTACCTCGTCCCCAGAAGGCCATGTAAGGTTCCACAAGCCCCGTTCCCTTCCCTCCCCTCTGCCCTGCTCCAAATGGCCATTCTTCATGTCGACGGTACAGGTTGGCTGGTTGTTTGACTGTGGTAGGCATCCTAACTTTGAACCCTGCACGACAGAGTGGCTGGAGAAGGATTGGGAGTGAGAACCCTGGGCAACCTAATTTTTCTTCAATTAGGTGCCTTCTGGCCCCAACAGAGGCACTGTACAGGCACTGAGCTCAGCTGACAGCACAGACTGTGGCAGTCAAACCCAGAATCTCCCTGGTATGTGGGGCTCAGTTAAACCCTTACCAGCTGGCGTGAGTTAGTGAGAATGTGTGCCTGGTGATCGCTGGTATGTAAATTCTTTAATTGTGGGAGAAACTGGTGCTGATCCATCGGAGAGTGTTGCTCTGCAGACTGGTTGTAACCTGCGCAATTTTTATTCCATGTTTGTACGTCTGTGTTTCTGTCACTCAGTCAGAGCTGAGGACAGGGCACATTATAAACATGAGAACAGTATCTCCATAGAAATCTTTTTCTGGCTCACCCACTGCTCCCAGTTGGCCCAACCAGTCTATGCCGGTGTTTATTCTCGACACGAGCCTCCTCCCACACTATTGACTTCATCTCATCCCATCAGCATAACCTTCTATTCCTTTCTCTGTCATGTGCATATCTAGCCTCCCCTTAATTGCATCTCTGCTATTCACCTCATCCACTCCCTGTGGTAAAGAGTTCCACATTCTAACCACTCTTTGCATAAAGAAATTTCTCCCTATTGCATTTATTAGTGACTATCTTATATTTATGACACCTAGTTCTGGAAACATCTTCTTTACATCTAACTTACCAAACCCTTTAATAACTTTAAAGACCTCCATCAGATCATCCCTCAGCCTCTCTTTTCTAAAGAGCCCCAGCCATTTCAATCTTTCCTAATAGGCATAACCTCTTAGTTCTGCTATCATCCTTGTGAATCTTTTTTGCACCTTCCTCAGTGCCTCTATATTCCTGTTCCAATAGCTGCTCTGTCAACACATATATGTGGGTATATTGCCTGTGCAGTCGATGGCAATGTTGTAGGAGTCAAGATTTGTAATTCCTCTCATCATCTGCTGTATTCTGTGCCATTCTGACATGATTATAATTCATCAGTATTTAACAAAGAGAAATCAGCTTCTAGGTTGCATACAAGATAAATTTATTAACTATTAACAATCCTCTCCATCACTAAGACTGCAAACTTCCACCTCATTAGCATTGTACATTTCTGCCCCTGTCTCATCTGCGCTTTTGTTACTTTTAGACTTGACTATTCCCATGCTCTCCTCCCACATTCTACCCTTCATAAACTTGAGGTCTATCCAAAACTCTGCTGCCCGTGTCTTAATTTGCATCAAGTCCCAATCCCCTATCACCCCTGTGCTCGCTGGGTTACATTGGCTCCGAGTCTGACAACGCCCCGATTTTAAATTTCTCTTCCTTGTTTTCAAATCCCTCCATGGCCTCACCCCTCCCTATCCCTATAATCTCCTCCAGCCCTACAATCCTCCAAGGTGTCTGTGCTCCTCCAATTGTGGCCTCTTTTTACATCTCGAATATTTCCTTACATGGTTTGGTGTAACATTTTGTTTGATAACGCTTCTGTGAAGCACCTTGGGCTGTTTTATTACATTATGGGTCCTATAAAAACACAAGTTGTGTTTGGATGGTCAGTAAATGGCAAAGCGAGAATGTGCATGTCAGGAGACCAGTGGCAGATGAGTGGGTGGGTGGGATAAGCTGGGAGGTCACATGACAAAACCTCTCGTGAATACAGCGAACCAGAGTTGCGACATGCTTCTGGGTTTTAGATACAGAAATGGTTTGATGACACATGCAGCAGAAGCATGTCAACCTGACTATTTCTTCATATGCCAGCCTGGTTGCCAGGCAACCAGACAGGAGGATCGAGATGGTTTAGGCACTGTTGTTTCACTGAATTACATTCTGTCTTGTCGTCCAGTCCACTGCTGTTTTCAGCCTGTGACAGACGTGGCTGTGTGAGGAAATAATTTTTTTAAAAAACTAGATCTGGTGTCAATGACAAAACAAACAGAAAGAAAATACATTCTGGCTTCCAGTTTGTGCCAACTGTTTAATGATAAGTTCATATTATCAGCAGTGTGCAAACAAGCCCAGCACGTTTGCTTTGTACAGCCAGGCTCAATGCATCTCTCTATCTCTGTTTTACTTCTCCCCCTCTCTCTCCCCCTCTCTCTCTTACTCCCCCTATTTCCTCTCATTCTTTCCCATTCCCTCTTTCTGTCCCCCGTCTCTCTCCCCCCTTCATCTCCCTCCCTCCTTTCCCTCTCTACCCCTCCTCTCACTCCCAACCCCCCTCCTCTCTCTGCCCTCTCTTTCTCTGCCCTTTCTCTCTCTGCCCTTCTCTCAGTCCCCTTCCTCTTTCGTCTCCTGTCTACGACTCTCTCCCCCACTCTCTCCCCTCTTCCCTTTCCTTCTCTCTCACTTTCTCCTCCCCTCTCCTTCTCTCTTCTCCCTCACTCTTTCTCTACCTCTTCCCTCCTCTTTTCCTCCCCTCTTCCCCTGCCCTTCCTCTCTCACCCCCCTCACCCTCTCTCCCCCTCTCTATCTCGCCCCCTTTCTCTCTGCCTCTCTCTCCCTGTCTCAACCGCCCCCTCTCCCTCCCTCTTTTTCTCTCTCTCCATCTCTCTCTCCCTGTCCTTTTTCTCTCCAGTGATGGCCGGTGAATAGTATATTTGTCAGTGGCTGAGGTTTGTTGTGGGGAGTTTTAAACTGGATTCCTCACTGTAATTGCTTTTTTCATTAAATTCACTGATTTTCTTGTGAGAAGAGTTTGCATGGAATTGAATACTTTCCTATGTAAGGCATTGAAAGGAAGTGAAGTCCTTGTTAGGAGAATGTCCGCCTATCTTCACAATTTAGGATGTGATGATGAAAATCCATTTCTGTGCATTCCTGGCAGTAACCAGACCATTTCCAGTCATTAATCATGGACTAAATCAGGTATTCTCCCATGTTTTCTTAAGGAATCATTACTGTCAAATGTCCTGATCAACTACTTCCAGGTTATTTCGAAGCCCCTTCCAATCTGATTCAACAGGATGCCTTAATCATCAACTTAGAGGGTCACTAGAGTCTACAGTGCCCTTGGCTGGAATACCCCTTTGCAGGCCTGAGACCCAATATCATTTGAACCTTGGGACTCTCTATTCAGGAGCAGGGTCCTGTGATAATCTTGAGATTGAAGCAAGGCTTAGCCGAGCTTAGTTGGAAATATGAGGCAGAAACTGAGACAGAGGCAGCAAGCTGGTGAACACAAGAAGTCTTCTTTATTCTGTTTTACTTTCACTTTCTCTTTCAGCTCCCTCTGCTGGCTCATGAGTAAATGGTAGCCACAAGTGAACAATATGTACAATGCAATTCTCAAAACACTACAGGACTGTTTGACTCACTGGTGAGCACTCTTGCCTCAGACTCAGTAGGTTGTGGGTTCAACTCCTAGTCAAGAGACTTGAGCACATAATCCAGACTGACACTCCCAGTACAGTACTGAGGGAATGCTGCACTGTCAAGGGTGCCATCTTTCAGATGAGGCGTTAAAACTAAGATCCCGTCTGCCTTGGCGGGAATAAAAGACCCCATGGCTACTGTTGGAAGAGGGGCATTGTCCCTGGTGTTTTGGGACAATATTTGTCCCTCAGCCTTCATCTCTGAAAGCAGAAGAACTGGGCAATACCACAGTGCTGTTTGTGGGAGCTTGCTATGCACAGTTGGAAACCCCGTTTCTCGCATTGAAACAGTGACTCCAATTCAAAAAGGTACTTAATTGGCTGTAAAGCACTCTGGGTTTGGAACAGGTTCTATAGAAATGCTAGCTTTTTTTTAGGCCCAGGTCTGTGGACAGTGACGCCCAATTGATTTCCATTTGCTGTTCCTTTGCATTTGTTCCATCCATACCCAACATGTAGTTTGACTACAGTGACTGATGGGATGATCCCCAGAATCTGAGAAATCTGGATTCACTGGCTTAAACAAAGAACTTGCATTGTTATAGCACCTTTCACATCCTCTGCACCTCACAAAGTGCTTGATGACCAAGGAAGTACATTTGAAGTGTAATAACTGTTGTAATGTAAGAAACAAGGTCGTTAGGAAGGCATATGGGATACTTGCCTTTATTAGCCAAGGCATAGAATATTAGAGCAGGGAGGTTATGATGGAGCTGTATAAAACGCTAGTTAGGCCACAGCTGGAGTACTGTGTACAATTCTGGGCACCACACTATAGGAAGGATGTGATTGCACTGGAGACAGTGCAGTGGAGATTCACCAGGATGTTGCCTGGGCTGGAGCATTTCAGCTATGAAGAGAGACTGGATAGGCTAGGGTTGTTTTCCTTAGAGCAGGAAAGGCTGAGGGGGGACCTGACTGAGGAGCATTGATAGGATCGATAGGAAGAAACTTTTTCCCTAAGTGGAGGGGCCAATAACCAGGGGGCATAGATTTAAGACAAAAACAAGAAATGCTGGAACCACTCAGCAGGTCTGGCAGGATCTGTGGAAAGAGAAGCAGAGTTAAAGTTTCGGGTCAGTGACCCTTCTTCGGAACTTCGGGCATAGATTTAAGGTAAGGGGCAGGAGGTTTAGAGGGGATTTGAGGAAAAAAAAATTCACCCGGAGGGTGGTTGGAATCTGGACAGGTGGTAGAGGCAGGAACCCTCACAACATTTAAGAAGTATTTAGATGAGCACTTGAAATGCTGGAAAATAAGATTAGGATAGGTGCTTGATGACCGGCACAAACATGATGGGCTGAAGGGCCTGTTTCTGTGCTGTATAACTCTATGACTCTATTTTCAGCAGCCAATTTGTTCACAGCAAGATCCCACAAAAAGCAATCAAATAATGATCAGATGATCTGTTTCTTTTAATGATGTTGGTTGAGGGATAAATAGAGGCCCCAGGACACACAGGATCAGGAGAGAAGGGAACATTACAATCACATGTGATTAAATTTTCCTCTTTGGTTCCAGGTTTCACACTGCAACATCTCAGCCCCTGGCTCCATCTATGACTATGGAGCAACTACTATAGACGGGAGCAGATACCTCTCCTTTAAGGAATACGCTGGGAAAACTGTCCTGGTCCTCAACGTAGCCACGTTCTGAGGGCTAACACACCAATATATAGGTATGGATGTTTTGCAGGTCCTGCTCTGTGGTGAGATTACATCGAACATACAGCACAGAAACAGGTCTGTGCATGAGCCCCCTGCGATCCTACTTCTGACCATGCTATCAGCTTATCCTTCTATTCCTTTCTCCCTCATATGCTTATCTAGCTTCCCCTTAGTAGCACCTATAATATTCACCTCAACCACTCCATCTGATAGCACGGTACTCCAACTGTGATTTTATTGTGACACCCCATATGTAAAGCACATTGCTATTCGACAGTTCTTACACCTAGGTAAGAGATAGACTCAAACCAAATATCGCAGATAATGGAATCATATTGCACAGGAGGGCATTTGGCCCGTCAAGCCTGTGCTGGCTCTTTGAAAGAACTATCCGATTAGTCCTACTTCCCAGTCTTTCCCCAAAGTCCTGAAAACATTTCAGTTTCAAATACTTATTCAATTCCCTTTTGAAAGTTACTATTGAATCTGCTGTCACCGCCCTTTCAGGCAGCACATTCCAGATCACCACAACTCACTGCTTTAAGAAAAAAATTCTCCTCATCTCCTCCTCTGGTTATATTATCTTAAATCTGTGTCCTCTGGTTACCGACCCTCCCGCCAGTGAGAACAGTATCTCTTTAATTACTATATCAAAACCCCTTCAAATGCTAGAGCTCTGAGGTGAGACTGCATGGAACTCTGAGCAGGTCAGTCATCATCTGTGGAGCAAACAGAGGTCTTCAAGTTTCAGGTGTGGACCCTTCCTCAGAGCAGAAGCGTTTACAAAATAAGGAGCAAGGCCAATAATGTGTTGTTTTCCACCTCCCTCTTCCCTTTAGCTCTGCTCATTCTCAAATCTTTCTTTCTCGTACATTAGCTGAAATCCCATCACAACAAATGTGAAACTGAAACTCGAGCATTTGGCAAGTGGTGTCGAACTCGCACTAGATAAAACTGATAGTGAAGCTACCAGATTGTGTAAAAACCCGACTGGATCACTTGGGGAAGGGCAGCTGCATCTCTACCCAGTCTGGAGCAACACGTCACACCAGTCCTACACCATGTGGTTGACATTCAATGCACTCAGAACCCATTAAGACTCACAAGGATGATTCCGAACTGAGAAGTTGTAACTATCAGGAAAGGCTGAACAGGCTGGGTCTTTTTTCTCCAGAAAAGACAAGGTTGAGGGTGACGCGACAGAGGTTTTTAAGGTAATTAAAGGGTTTGATAGCGTAGATTTAGAGAAAATGTTTCCACTTGTGGGAGCGTCCAAAACTAAGAGTCATCAATATAAGATAGTCATGAATAAATCCAACAGGGAATTCAGGAGAAACTTCTTTACCCAGTGAGTTGTGAGGATGTGGATCTCGCTACCACAAGGAGTGGATGACGTGAATAGATGCATTTAAGGGGAAGCTAGATAAACTCATGAGGGAAGAGAAGGATATGTTGATGTTGTTTAGATGCAATAAGATGGGAGAAGACAGGTGGAGCATAGAGCTGTTGGCCGAATGGCCTGTTTCAGTGCTGTACTTTCTATGTAAGGAGGGATGTTATTTTTCCATTGTGAACCACATCCAAATAACAAATTAAAAGGCAGTAACTTCACCAGAATTGGCCAAGGTGAGAGAATTTGTGTTGGGGGAATTGAGAGTGATGGGTGCCGTCGCAGAGAGGGGAAAGGAGATTTTAACGTTTCAAAAACACTTTGCACTGAAATGTTCTTGGAATAAAAGTACTTTTCCTCTCCAGAACTGAATGCACTACATGAGGAGCTGAGTCCGTACGGCTTCACAGTCCTCGGATTTCCGAGCAACCAGTTTGGCAAACAAGAACCAGCGGAAAACAAGGAGATCATCCCCTTGTTGAAGTGAGTAGGAGGTCCCCACTGCGCCCCGGTTCCTGAGCTGGCATTGTTTGACCTCAGAAACACCAACACGGAACCAGCCATTGCCTGTTGTCATTGTCGAGTGGTGGGATGGGGGCGGGGTGCATCCCAGCAGAAAGTCCAGGAGATGGCAAGTTGAAGCCAAGCACAGGCAGTAGGAATATCTCAGGCAATGTACATCACCGTCATTACTGTCGCAGCAACACTAGAAGACCCGTGTGTGACCCTAGCATCCCAACTCATTTAATCTCCTTCCACAGCCCATGTACACTCCACCCAATCACTCACTCTACCCATCCATTTAATCTCCTCCCACAACCCATGTCCACTCTACCCTATCAAAGACTCTACGCATCCAAAAGAACAACAAAGAACAAAGAACAGTACAGCACAGGAACAGGCCATTCGGCCCTCCAAGCCTGCGCCGATCTTGATGCCTGCCTAAACTAAAACCTTCTGCACTTCCGGGGACCGTATCCCTCTATTCCCATCCTATTCATGTATTTGTCAAGATGCCTCTTAATTTAATCTCCTTCCACAGCCAATGCACACTCTACCCTATTATAGACTCTACCCACCCATTTAATCACCTCCCACAACCCATGTCCACTCTACCCTATTACAGACTCTACCCAACCATTTAATCTCCTCCCAAAGCCCATGTCCACTCTACCCTATCAAAAATTCTACCCACCCATTTAATCTCCTGAGAGAAAGTTCAGTGTAAATACTCACTGATCCTTGAAATAATGTAGATTATTAATTCCTCACCATTATTCACCCCTCTCCTGGGTTTCATAGCACAATGCAGATTTCTCCAACTTACCTCGTTCCTCAAAGTGTTAGAGGACGGGTCTGTGATGGCTCAGTTGGAAGGGGCAGCATCTGGTGTGACTCCATGTTAATGACCTTCCCTGTGTTACCTGGACGCAGTGACCCTGTATTAGGGAGAGGAATGAATCATCCCACGTTTCTCTCCCAGGTCATTATCCAAACAAAATGCTGAGTGTGTGTTAGTGCAGAAGGCAAGGTACCGGCTGCAATATGATGAATCCCCCAGGACCGAACAGCCTCAGGGTGGTCTTGAGCGAAGGTGCTGAAGGACAGCCTCACCCATCAGGAAGCAGTGCCTTTTAGACAGGGGCGAGAGATGGGATCTGTGAAGGGAGCTGGGCGTGACTGGCCGATGCCATAGCTTCGAGCTCCAGGCACCAGTGTTTCTTTTTGCCTCTACAACTAATCTGTTGCTGTTTGACCAAAGGTATGTCCGGCCTGGCAAAGGGTTTGCACCAAACTTCCAGCTGTTCGAGAAAGGGGACGTGAATGGTTACAATGAGCAGCAGCTGTTCACGTACTTGAAGGTAAGTGGGACACAAACTTAGTTCAGGGGACCAAGAATCACCTCTTATCCACCATGAACAGATTCAGAACACCCCACCCCCATGCACTATACTGTATTGCCAGTACTGAGGGAGCACTGCACTGGCGGAGGGCTAGTACTGAGGGAGCGCTGCACTGTTAGAGGGGCAGTACTGAGGGAGTGCTGAAATAAAAACAAAAAATGCTGGAAATACTCAGCAGGTCTGGCAGCATCTGTGGCGAGAGAAGCAGAGTTAACGTTTCAGGTCAGTGACCTTTCATCAGAACTGGCAAAGGTTAGAAATGTAATAGGTTTTAAGCATTTAAGCAAATAAAGTTAGGGTGGGGCAAAAGATTACAAAAGGGAAGATGTCGATATGACAGAGAGTCACAGAGAGTAACTGACCAGAAGGTCATGGAGCAAAGGCAAAGAGTGTGTTAATGGTGTGGGGAAAGACAAAGCGTTAGTGCAGAGAGGGTGTTAAATGACAGAATAATAAACAGCCCTGGCCAAAAGCACAAACATGAAAAAAACACAGTGGGCAGGAACATGGTAAAAAAATGAATGATGAAACAAACTAAAATAAAATAAAAAGAAAAAATAGAGAAAAAGTAAAACAGGGTGCCCGCATGGGTCCTAGTTATGCCTATCTTTTTGTAGGATATGTCGAACATTCCTTGTTCCAGTCCTACTCAGGCCCCCTCCCCTAACTCGTTTTCCGGTACATTGATGACTGTATTGGTGCCGTTTCCTGCTCCTGCCCAGAACTGGAAAACCTTATCAACTTTGCTTCTAATTTCTACCCATCTCTTACCTTAACATGGTCCATCTCCTACAGTTCCCTTCCCTTCCTCGACTTCTCTGTCTACTAGGCTGTCTACTAATATTCATTATAAGCCCACCAACTCCAACAGCTGCATCTGCTCTGATGATACAACCATTCTGATATGTCTTCCTTTTTCCTCAACAGAGGATTCCCCCCTCACTGTGGTTGACAGGGCCCTCAAGCATGTCCGGCCCACTTCCCGCACCTCTGCTCTCACCCCTTCCCCTCCCTCTCATAAACGCGACAGGGTTCCCCTTGTCCTCACTTTCCACCCCACCTGTCTTAACAGCCAAAGGATCATTCTCCGCCATTTCCACCACATCCTGTGTGATGCCACTATCAAACGCATCTTCCCCTCCCCTCCCCTGTCAGCATTCTGAAGGGATCGTTCCCTCTGCGACACCCTGGTCCACCCTGGACAATATCCAGGCTTGGGCTGATAAGTGGCAAATAACATTCGTGCCACACAAGTGCCAGGCAATGACAATCTCCAACAAGAGAGAATCTAACCATCTCCCCTTGACATTCAACGGCATTATGATCGCTGAATCCCCCACTATCAACATCCTGGGGGTTACCATTGACCAGAAACTGAACTGGAGTAGCCATATAAATACTGTGGCTACAAGAGCAGGTCAGAGGCTAGGAATCCTGTGGCGAGTAACTCACCTCCTGACTCCCCAAAGCCTGTCCACCATCTACAAGGCACAGTCAGGAGTGTGATGGAATACTCTCCACTTGCCTGGATGGGTGCAGCTCCAACAACACTCAAGAAGCTCGACACCATCCAGAACAAAGCAGCCCGCTTGATTGGCACTCCATCCACAAACATTCACTCCCTCCACCACCGACACACAGTGGCAGCAGTGTGTACCATCTACAAGATGCACTGCAGCAACGCACCAAGACTCCTTAGACAGCACCTTCCAAACCCATGACCTCTACCAACTAGAAGGACAAGGGCAGCAAATGCATGAGAACACCCATCACTTGCAAGTTCCCCTCCAAGTCTCACACCATCCTGACTTTGAACTATATCGCCGTTCATTCACTGTCCCTGGGTCAAAATCCTGGAACTCCCTTCCTAACAGCACTGGGTGTACCTACCTCCCATGGACTGCAGCGGTTTTCAAGAAGGCAGCTCACCACCACCTTCTCAAGGGCAATTAGGGATGGGCAATAAATGCTGGTCTAGCCAGTGACGCCCACATCCCATGAATGAACACAAAAAGAACTCTGGTCCACTCCTCCATTACCCCCGACACCTCGTCCCCTTCCCATGGCACCTGCCCATGCAATCGCAGGAGGTGTAGTACCTGCCGCTTTACCTCCTCTCTCCTCACTATCCAAGGCCCCAAACACTCCTTTCAGGTGAAGCAGCAATTTACTTGTACTTCTTTCAATGTAGTGTACTGTATTCCTGCTCACAATGTGTTCTCCTCTACACTGGGGAGACCAAATGCAGATTGGGTGACCGCTTTTTGGTACACCTCCGCTCAGTCTAAAAGCATGACCCCGAGCTTCCGGTTACTTGCATTTCAACACTCCCCCCTGTTCTCATGCCCACATGTCTGTCCTGGGATTGCTGCAGTGTTCCAATGGACATCAACGCAAGCTCAAGGAACAGCGTCTCATTTACCGATTAGGCACACTACAGCCTGACGGACTGAACATTGAGTTCAATTATTTCACAGCATGACTGCACCCAACCCCATTCCACCCCACCCCCAACTTTTTTTTTTAGTTTTTTTTCCCTTTTATTTTATTTTAGTTTGTTTCATCATTCATTTTTCTTACTATGTGCCTGCCCACTTTTTTTTTTCGATGTTTGTGCTTTTGGCCAGGGCTGTTCATTATTCTGTCATTTAATACCCTCTCTGCACTAATGCTTTGTCTTTCAGCACACCATTAACACCCCCATTGCCTTTGCTCCATGACCTTCTGGTCAGTTATTCTCTGTGATCTTGTCCTATCAACACCTTCCCTTTTGTTATCTTTTGCCCCACCCCTGTTTTTTTCAGAGGGGCAGTACTGAGGGAGCACTCCACTGGCGGAGGGGCAGTACTGAGGGAGCACTGCACTGTTAGAGGGGCAGTACTGAGGGAGTGTTGCACTGTCTAAGGGTCACCTCTATCACAACTGCCTTTGACCTGCTGAATTTTCTACTTCAAGCAACATTTTAGTACCTCCTATTTATCTATTTATATCCCATGGCCATGTGAGCCGCATGGAAGATGGCAGGATCCCCAAAGACACATTGTGCAGCGAGCTCGCCACTGGTATCAGACCCACCGGCCGTCCATGTCTCCGTTATAAAGACGTCTGCAAACGCGACATGAAATCGTGTGACATTGATCACAAGTCGTGGGAGTCAGTTGCCAGCATTCGCCAGAGCTGGCGGGCAGCCATAAAGACAGGGCTAAATTGTGGCGAGTCGAAGAGACTTAGTAGTTGGCAGGAAAAAAGACAGAGGCGCAAGGGGAGAGCCAACTGTGCAACAGCCCCAACAAACAAATTTCTCTGCAGCACCTGTGGAAGAGCCTGTCACTCCGGAATTGGCCTTTGTGGCCACTCCAGGCGCTGCTTCACAGACCACTGACCACCTCCAGGCGCGTATCCATTGTCTCTCGAGATAAGGAGGCCCAAAAGAATCCCATCCAATTTCTCTACTCCTTTCTCCTTTGCTATGACATTGGCAGCCTCCTCTTCTTCAGTGAAAACAGATGCAAAGTACTCATTCAGTACCTCAGCTACACCCTTTGATCCACAAGAAGATCTTCTCTTTGGTCCCACCCTTCCTTTGACTACCTTTTTACTATTTATATTTTTATAAAAGACTTTTGCGTTCCCTTTTATACTAGCTGTGAATTTATTCTCATCCTCTCCCTTTGTTCCTTTTATTTCCTTGTCCCGTTCTCCCTTGTACTTTTCGCATTCTGTCTGATTCTCTACTGAATTATGAACCTGACATTTATCAGAAGACTCTTCATTCTGTTTCATTTTAATCTCTATATCCATTGTCATCTAGGAAGCTCTAGCTGTTGATATCCTTCCTTTCCACCTCATGGGAATGTGTCTAGTCTGTACCTGAACAATCTCCTTGTTGCTCATTTACTACTTTATCTGCCGTTCTTTGATTCCAGTCCACCCAGGTCATATCCCTGATTTCACTGAAATTAGTCCTCCTCCAGTTGAGTTTTTTCTTATTTAGTTGTTCCTTGTCTGTTCCATGACTTGTGCTATAGCTAATGATATTGTGATCACTATTCCCCAAACGCACCCCACTGAAACATGCTCCACATGCCCCACTTTATAGAATACGAATAGTACAGCACAGAAGGAGGCCATTCAGCCCATCAACTCTGCACCAGCTCTTTCAAAGGGCTGTCTAGTCAATCCCACTCTCCCGTGCCTCCCCATATCCTTGCAATTTTTTCTCTGTGAAGTATTTATCCAATTCCCTTTTGAAAGGCTACTATTGAATCTGATTCTAATTCCCTATCAGGCAGCACATTCCAAATCCTACCCACTCCTTACCTTAAAAAGCTTTTCCTCATGTCACCTCTGGTTCTTTTGCCAATCACCAAAAATTCATACCCTCTGCTTGTCGACCCTTTTGCCAGTGGAAACAGTTTCTCCTTATCAACTCTATCAAAAACCGTCAGGATTTTGATCACCTCTATTAAATCTCCTGTTAACTTTCTCTGCTGTAAGGAGAACAATCCCAGAATCAGGTCCAGCACTGTTTCCTTCCTCATTAGGCTGCAAACACACTGATCAAGAAATGTCTCGTATGTATTTCAGGAGTTCCTCCTATACTTTGACCTTTACACTGTTACCATTCCAGTCTATATAGTGTTAACTGAAGTCCTCCATTATCACTACTCTGTAGTTATCATAGTCATTTACGGCACAGAAGGAGGTCATTTGGCCCATTGAGTCCATGCATCTTTTTGCAGTTTGCCTGCAAATTTGCTGCTCGATCTCCTTTACACTATTTATTGGTCTATAATATACACCCAGCAGCATAATAACTCCTCTATTATTCCTTAACAAATTCTGTCTTTGAACCCCCAAGTACATCATCCCTTTCTAGTGCTCTAACAGTACCTTTGATCAATACTGCTAATCCCCACATAACCTAATGGTTCCCTGGGAATGAAGCAGATGGAAACCAGACCTTCACCATTCAATCTTAAAAACAAGACCAACTGTGAATAATCCTGTAACTCTCCAGAGGTTATGTACAGGCAATGACAAAATATAATCTCACCTGATAGGCACAGGTTAAACCTCTTCCAATCTTCAAAATGACTGCAGAAGGGACTCCCTTGCAAAAATTTTTTTATTCATTCTCTGGATATGGGCACCGCTGGCAAGGTCAGCATTTACTGTCCATTTGTGAAGGTGGTGGTGAGCTGCTTTCTTGAACCGCTGCAGTCCATGTGGTGCGGGTACTCCCATAGTGCTGTTAGGGAGGGAGTTCCAGGATTTTGACCCAGCGACAGTGAAGGAAGGGTGATGTAGTTCCAAATCAGCATGGTGTGTGACTTGGAGGGGAACTCGCAGGTGGTGTTCCCATATATCTGCTGCCCTTGTTCTTTCAGGTGGTAGAGGTCGCAGGTTTGGAAGGTGCTACTAAAGAAATATTAGTGATTTGCAGCATGTCTTGCAGATGGTACACACTGCAGTCAGAGTGCACTGCTGGAGGGAGTAAATAGTTAAGATGGTGGATGGGCTGATGAACAGACTGTTCTTGAGAATGTCATGGTGAGCATTCTTCTTGAATTGCTGAAGTCCGTGTGTTGGAAATGCTCCCACCGTGCTATTCGAGAGGATATTTGACTCAGTGACAATGAAGAAACGGGTGTTATATGTTAAGTTGGGACCTGGAGGGGCGTTTGGGAGGTAATTGTGATTCCATGATGTTGCCTTCTTGGGGGGTGGTGAGTTAGAGGTCACAGAGCACAGGACTGCGGGTGAGGGAAGTTTGGCGAGTGCCTGATAACTTTTAATACTCTAATTATAATTCCTTTTTGTTATTGTTGCTTTGAGCAGAATGCCTGCCCTCCAGTGGGAGACAGTTTTGGAAACACCAACAGGCTGTTCTGGGATCCCCTCAAAATCTCCGACATCAAGTGGAACTTTGAAAAGTTTCTCATTGGCCCTGATGGCAAAGTCATCCAGCGCTGGTTCTCTCAGGTCCCCATGACCGCGGTCAAGGAGGATATCGTTCGGTACATGAGCTCTCTGCCCGTACAACAAAATCTGGCGAAATGATGTTTGCAAACCTTTATTTGTTCACACATATAATTATGGATGGTTCAAATTACCTAAGTGAGGTTTGTCCATGTTACTCCCCTCTCCTTTTATACCCTCACTCCCCCTTTGCTCTCCTCTCCTTTCATACCCTCACTCCTTCCCCTTCACTCCTCCTCCTCTCATTCCCCTGCTCCTTCACCCTTTCTCTCTCCCTTCACTCCCTTTTTCCACCTTCACTCCAGTATCTTTCCCCTTCTCTCCTCTTCACTCCCCTTCTCCACCCCCCCACCCCCGCCATCACACACACTGCCAGGAGAAATAAAAACCAAGGCTGCCAGAAATTCTCAGCAGCCCATCGGTGAAGAAGCAAGGCTCAGTGTTCCACCTGCGTTAGGACCCAGTTGCTTTTAGAAGATTCCTAACCAAAATGTTAAATCTGTGTCTTTCTCACTCACTTACCTAACTGAACCATCATTACACATGCCGAAACCATATATATATATTATAGTTAATCACTTTCACTCTTGAGTTCTGGGATATCCCATACGTAGCAGGAGGAGGGTTGGGGAAATCAGATGGGAAGAGAACTGCAGCGTGACGATCAGGTCTAAAAGCAGGCATTCCCTGCTAGGTCTGGTCTGAAACTGTGCGAAGACAGGCTCAGCACTTCAGTGCATTCAGGCTGTCCTGTCATCTCACATAGAGCAAGTTGTCTTTCCCTGTATAGCAGTTCCTGCCTGCTCGGCGGGATATCGACAAGTCATCGAATACAAATAATAAACCAACTTTCGCTAACTGTGCCTCACCTGGAGAGTTTTTCTTTGAAGCTGCAGGTTCCTGATTGATCGCACACTTCCACAGGCACTGACCATCCTCTGGTATTCTGTTTAAGCATCTATGTGGGAATTCTGACAGTGTATCTGTTTATTCTTTCATGGGATGTGGGCATCACTGGCAAGGCTAGCATTTGTTACCCATCCCTAATTGCTCTTGAACTAAATGGCTTGCTAGGCCATTTCAGAGGGAAGTTCAGGGTCAGCCTCATTCCTGTGGGTCTGGAGTTGCATGTAGGCCAGACCAGGTAAGGACAGCAGATTTCCTTCTCTAAAGGATATGAATGAACCAGCTGGGTTTTTACCACAATCGATGATAGTCTCAGTAATATTGCCATGAAACCAACTTTCAATTCCAAGTTTTTTTTTTATTTGACTGAGGAAGACGTCACATAATCACATTTATCAGTAGCAGCCTCTGGGTAGCAATCAGATTTAGGAAACTTGGCTGGAATTTTACAGCCCCCCCCACAACCCAACAGGTGCTGGCTGGTGGCAGGGTGGGGGGGTGGGGGCCATAAAATTGCATGGGAGACTGGAGGGGGGCTGTTCCCGATGCCTTCCCACTGCAATTTTACAAGGGGCGGTGGCAAAAAAGAGCCTGTCTTCCAGGGCCATCGTCCATCTTGCTGCTGTGGCTGAGTTGTAATCTCAGCAGTGGCCACCACTCTCAGTGGCACTGCTGGGACTGAGAGCTGCCAGCCCGCTGATTGTCCGGCAGCTCCATTAGGTGGGACCTCCTGCCTCACGGAGTTGGGAGTCCTGCCCAAGGCCAATTAAGGGTGTGGGGAGCATAAAATCCCGGCTTGGCTCCCCAGGCCCAACATTTTGAACATAAAACCTACGAATTAGGAGCAGGAGCAGGCCACACAGCCCCTAGAGCCTGCTCCGCCATTCAATAATTTCATGGCTAATCTGATTGTAACCTCAACTCCACATTTCCACCTACCCGCAATAACATTTCACCCCCTTGCTTATCAAGAAACTATCTATCTCTGCATTAAAAATATTCAAAGACTGCTTCCACTGCCTTTTGAGGAAGAGAGTTCCAAAGACTCAGGGCCCTCTGTGAGAAAACAATTCTCATCTTTGTCTTAAATGGGCGACCTCTTATTTTTAAATCGTGACCCCTAGTTCTAGATTCTCCCACAAGAGGAAACATCCTTTCCACATCCACCCAGTCAAGACCCCTCAGGATCTTATATGTTTCAATCAAGTCACCTCTTACTCTTCTAAACTCCAGTAGATACAAGCCTAGCCAACCTTTTGCCATAAGACAGCCCGCCCATTCCAGGTATTAGTCTAGTAAACCTTCTCTGAAATGCTTCCAATGCATTTACATCCTTCCTTAAATAAGGAGACCAATACTGTACACAGTACTCCAGATGTAGTCTCACAAATGCCTTGTATAACTGAAGCATAACCTCCCTACTTTTGTATTTAATTCCCCTCGCCATAAATAATAACATTCTATTAGCTTTCCTAATTACTTGCTGTACCTGCATACTAACCTTACGCGATTCATGCTGTTGGAGAAAATCCAGTTAAAGCCCAATTATTCAACAAATTCTCCGGACTCAGACTTTGAGAATAAACACTTTATTCATGATATCATGGAGAGCACACCTTACCTAAAAGCGGTCCAGTGTTGCTCTCCAGAACAAAGGAAATCCACAATGGATATACAGTTACTCAGCCCATCCCGGCTGGACACAATCCAATCAGAATGGTTATTGATTACATACATTACATATCTTTCTTTCTTTCCTTTCTTTTGGGCCTCCTTATCTCGAGAGACAATGGATACGCGCCTGGAGGTGGTCAGTGGTTTGTGAAGCAGCGCCTGGAGTGGCTATAAAGGCCAATTCTGGAGTGACAGGCTCTTCCACAGGTGCTGCAGAGAAATTTGTTTGTTGGGGCTGTTACACAGTTGGCTCTCCCCTTGCGCCTCTGTCTTTTTTCCTGCCAACTACTAAGTCTCTTCGACTCGCCACAATTTAGCCCTGTCTTTATGGCTGCCCGCCAGCTCTGGCGAATGCTGGTAACTGACTCCCACGACTTGTGATCAATGTCACACGATTTCATGTCGCATTTGCAGACGTCTTTATAACGGAGACATGGACGGCCGGTGGGTCTGATACCAGTGGCGAGCTCGCTGTACAATGTGTCTTTGGGGATCCTGCCATCTTCCATGCGGCTCACATGGCCAAGCCATCTCAAGCGCCGCTGACTCAGTAGTGTGTATAAGCTGGGGATGTTGGCCGCTTCAAGGACTTCTGTGTTGGAGATATAGTCCTGCCACCTGATGCCAAGTATTCTCCGAAGGCAGCGAAGATGGAATGAATTGAGACGTCGCTCTTGGCTGGCATACGTTGTCCAGGCCTCGCTGCCGTAGAGCAAGGTACTGAGGACACAGGCCTGATACACTCGGACTTTTGTGTTCCGTGTCAGTGCGCCATTTTCCCACACTCTCTTGGCCAGTCTGAACATAGCAGTGGAAGCCTTACCCATGCGCTTGTTGATTTCTGCATCTAGAGACAGGTTACTGGTGATAGTTGAGCCTAGGTAGGTGAACTCTTGAACCACTTCCAGAGCGTGGTCGCCAATATTGATGGATGGAGCATTTCTGACATCCTGCCCCATGATGTTCGTTTTCTTGAGGCTGATGGTTAGGCCAAATTCATTGCAGGCAGACGCAAACCTGTCGATGAGACTCTGCAGGCATTCTTCAGTGTGAGATGTTAAAGCAGCATCGTCAGCAAAGAGGAGTTCTCTGATGAGGACTTTCCGTACTTTGGACTTCGCTCTTAGACGGGCAAGGTTGAACAACCTGCCCCCTGATCTTGTGTGGAGGAAAATTCCTTCTTCAGAGGATTTGAACGCATGTGAAAGCAGCAGGGAGAAGAAAATCCCAAAAAGTGTGGGTGCGAGAACACAGCCCTGTTTCACACCACTCAGGATAGGAAAGGGCTCTGATGAGGAGCCACCATGTTGAATTGTGCCTTTCATATTGTCATGGAATGAGGTGATGATACTTAGTAGCTTTGGTGGACATCCGATCTTTTCTAGTAGTCTGAAGAGACCACGTCTGCTGACGAGGTCAAAGGCTTTGGTGAGATCAATGAAAGCAATGTAGAGGGGCATCTGTTGTTCACGGCATTTCTCCTGTATCTGACGAAGGGAGAACAGCATGTCAATAGTCGATCTCTCTGCACGAAAGCCACACTGTGCCTCAGAGTAGACGCGCTCGGCCAGCTTCTGGAGCCTGTTCAGAGCGACTCGAGCAAAGACTTTCCCCACTATGCTGAGCAGGGAGATTCCACGGTAGTTGTTGCAGTCACCGCGGTCACCTTTGTTTTTATAGAGGGTGATGATGTTGGCATCGCGCATGTCCTGGGGTACTGCTCCCTCGTCCCAGCACAGGCATAGCAGTTCATGTAGTGCTGAGAGTATAGCAGGCTTGGCACTCTTGATTATTTCAGGGGTAATGCTGTCCTTCCCAGGGGCTTTTCCGCTGGCTAGGGAATCAATGGCATCACTGAGTTCCGATTTGGTTGGCTGTATGTCCAGCTCATCCATGACTGGTAGAGGCTGGGCTGCATTGAGGGCAGTCTCAGTGACAGCATTCTCCCTGGAGTACAGTTCTAGGTAGTGCTCAACCCAGCGGTACATTACACATAGTACCAATTAAATTACTGATTAGGCATCATGTGGCAACGTGATCAGCTCATGCCGGCCCTGATCATCAATTGATGAGCTCAGGTCCCATCCATTATCCTGAAGTCTCCCAACTGTCACTTTTAAATGGGCCTGCATTCCTGAAGGTGCCGGGCAGTCTGCAGTTTCACTGATAAGAGGGGCCCCCTCTCGTTATCTGTGTTATGCTATACCAAGCTCCAACTGTGAGCTCACTAAATCTGTCCCACAGTGCCTCGGTCTAAAACTCCATTTTGTATCAATATGTGGCTATACTTTCAACTCATATATGAAAGAATATGTGTATACGTTTTCACTAGGATTATATTAATCTACTTACAAAATAATAGTTATAGAAGCAAAAACTCAGCAAAATTGCTCCCACCCAGATCCCTCTGCATCTCAGAGCTCTGCAATCTCTCACCATTTAGATAATATGCATCTTTTTTATTCTTCCTGCCAAAGTGGACAATTTCACATTTTACTCCATGTGCCAGATCTTTTCCCACTTAACCTATCTATATCCCCTTGTAGCCTCCTTATGTCCTCTTCACAACTTACTTTCTTATCTTTGTGTCATCACCAAATTTAGCAACCAAACCTTCGGTCCCTTCATCCAAGTCATTTATATAAATTGTAAAACGTTGAGGCCCCAGCACAGATCCCTGTGGCACATCACTTGTTATATCTTACCAACATTTTGGCCGGTGGGCGAGGCCTCCCGCCCAATGTAAAATTCCAGCCCTTGATTCAATGAAAGTCAGCACAGATTTGTTAAAGGCAAATCGTGTTTGACTAACTTGATTGGGTTCTTTGATGAAGTAACGGAGAGGTTGATGAGGGTAGTGTAGTTGATGATGTGTATATGGACTTTCAAAAGGCATTTGACAAATTACCAAATAGACTGTTAACAAAGTTGAAGCCCATGTGATTAAAGGGACAGTGGCAGTGTGCATACATAACTGACTAAGAGACAGAAAACAGAAAGTGGCGGTGATTGCTTATTTTTCAGACTGGAGGGAAGTATACAGTGGTTTACCCCAAGTGTCCGTATTAGGACCACTGCTCCTTTTGATTTATTAATGACCTGGGTGTACAGCGTATAATTTCAATATTTGCAGATTCATATTCAGAAACTTAGCCAACAGTGAGGAGACTTTAAGAGGATGTAGACAGACTGGTGAAATGGGCAGACACATAGCAGATGAAGTTTAACATACAGAAGTGTGGAGTAATGCATTATGGTAGGAAGAATGAGGAGAGGCAATATAAACTAAATAGTATATTTTAAAGACGGTGCTGGAACAGAAGGACCTGGGGTTGCATGTATACAAATTTTTCAAGGTGGCAGGCTAAGTTGAAAAGACTATTTAAAAAAGCAAACAGGCTTTATAAATAGAGGCATAGAGTACAAAAGTTATACTAAAACTTTATAAAACACTGGTTCGGCCTCAACTGGAGTATTGTGTCCAATTCTTTAGGAAGGATGTGAAGGCCTTGAAGAGAGTGCAGAAATGTTACCAGAATGAGGTGCAGAAGAGATTTCCTAGAATGGTACCAGGTCTTATGCGGAGAGAATAGAAAAGTAGGACTGTTCTCCTTAGAGCAGAGAAGGTTAAGTGGAGATTTGATAGAGGTCTTGAAGTGTTTTGATAGAGTGAATTAGGAGAAACTGGTTCCCTTGGCAGATGGGTCGGTAACCAGGGGATGCTGATTTAAGGTGATTGGCGAAAGAAGCAGGGTGGTGGGGTTGGGGGGTGGGGGGTAGAGCAGGGGGGCAGTAAGGAGAATTTCATTTCTTTTACACGGGTTGTTGTGATCTGAAATGTGCTGCCTGAAAGAGCGGTGGAAATAGATTCAATAGTATTTTTCAAAAGAGAATTGGATACTTGAAAACAAAAATTTGCAGAACTATGGGGCAAGAGCAGGAGTGGGACTAATGGGCTAGCTCTTTCAAAGAGTCAGCACAGGCATGCTGGGCTGAATAGCCTCCTGTGTTGGAGCAAAGGAACAGGAGGAGGCCATTTAGCCCCTCGAGCCTGTTCTGCCATTCAATGAGATCATGGCTGATCAGTGACCTAACTCCATACACCCACCTTTGCCCCATATCCCTTAATACCTTTGGTTAACAAAAATCTAACAGATATAAAATTAACAATTGATCTAACATTGCTTGCCATTTGCAAAAGAGAGTTCCAAACTTCTATCATACACCAAGAAAGTTAAGTGGAGATTTGATAGAAGTCTTGAAGTGTTTTGATAGAGTTAATTAGGAGGGTAGCTAATGAGAGGTAGAGAGAAAGCAAGGAATTATAGATCAGTCAGCCCATGTGAGCCACATGGAAGATGGCAGGATCCCCAAAGACACGTTGTACAGCGAGCTCGCCACTGGTATCAGACCCACCGGCCGTCCATGTCTCCGCTTTAAAGACGTCTGCAAACGCGACATGAAGTCCTGTGACATTGATCACAAGTCGTGGGAGTCAGTTGCCAGCGATCGCCAGAGCTGGCGGGCAGCCATAAAGGTGGGGCTAAAGTGTGGCGAGTCGAAGAGACTTAGCAGTTGGCAGGAAAAAAGACAGAAGCGCAAGGGGAGAGCCAACTGTGTAGCAGCCCCGACAAACAATTTTTTCTGCAGCACCTGTGGAAGAGTCTGTCACTGTAGAATTGGCCTTTATAGCCACTCCAGGCGCTGCTCCACAAACCACTGACCAGCTCCAGGCGCTTACCCATTGTCTCTCGAGACAAGGAGGCCAAAGAAGAAGAAGAAGAAGCCTGATGTCAGTAGTGGGGAAAATTCTAGAGTCCATCATCAAAGATTTGATTGCAGAGCACTTGGAGAACAGTGGTAGAATTGGACAGAGTCAGCATGGATTTACGAAAGGGAAATTATGCTTGACAAATCGACTAGAGTTCTTCGAGGATGTAACTAGTAGAGTTGATGAGGGGGAGCCAGTGGATGTGGTTAATTTGGACTTTCAGAAGGCTTTCAACAAAGTCCCACATAAGAGGTTAGCGTGTAAAATTAAAGCGCATGGGATTGGGGGGTAGTGTATTACCCCGATGGATAGAAAATTGGTTGGCACACAGGAAACAAAGAGTAGGGATAAATGGGTCTTTTTCCAAATGGCGGGCAGTGACTTGTGGGGTACCGCAGGGATCGGTGCTCGGACCCCAGCTATTCACAATATATATTAATGATTTAGATGAGGGAACTAAATGCAATATCTCCAAATTTGCAGATGACACAAAAGTGGGTGAGAGGGTGAGTTGTGAGGAGGATGCAGAGAGGCTTCAGGGTGATTTGGACAATTTGAGTGAGTGGGCAAATGCATGGCAGATGCAGTATAATGTGGATACATGTGAGGTTATCCACTTTGGTAGCAAAAACAGGAAGGCAGAACGGCTATAAACTGAGAGAGAGGAATATGCAACAAGACCTAAGTGTTCTCGTACACCAGTCGCTGAAGGTAAACATGCAGGTCCAATAGGCGGTAAAAAAGGCAAATGGTATGTTGGCCTTCATAGCGAGAGGATTCGAGTACAGGAGCAGGGTTGTCTTGCTGCAATTATACAGGGCCTTGGTGAGGCCACACCTGGAATATTGTGTGCAGTTTTGGTCTCCTTATCTGAGGAAGGATCTTCTTGCTATAGAGGGAGTGCAGCGAAGGTTTACCAGACTGATTCCTGGGATGGCGGGACTGACGTATGAGGAGAGTTTGAGTCGGTCAGGATTATATTCTCTGGAGTTCAGAAGAGTGAGGGGGGATCTCATAGAAACCTATAAAATTCTAACAGGACTTGACAGGGTAGATGCAGGAAGGATGTTCCCGATGGTGGAGGAGTCCAGAACCAAGGATCATAGTCGACGGATACGGGGTAAACCTTTCAGGTTTGAGATGAGGGGAAATTTCTTCATCCAGAGAGTGGTGAACCTGTAGAATTCGCTACCACAGAAAGCAGTTGAGGCCAAAACATTGTATGTTTTCAAGAAGGAGTTAGGTATATCTCTTGGGTTTAAAGGGATCAAAGGATATGAGGCGAAAGCGGGAACAGGCTACTGAGTTGGATGATCAGCCATGATCATAATGAATGGCAGAGCAGGCTCGAAGGGCCAAATGCCCTACTCCTGCTCCTATTTTCTATGTTTGTGTGAAGAAGTGTTTCCTAATTTCACACCAAAGAGATCTGGCTCTAATTTTTTGACCATGTTCCCTAGTCCTACACTCCCAACCAGTGGAATACTTTCTCTCTACCCTCTCTGAACCCCTTAATATCTTGATTAGTTCAATCAAATCACACATTAACCTTCTGAATTCCAGGAAATACAACCTTAGTTTGTTTCATCTATCCTTGTAGCTTAACCCTTGGAGTCCAGGTATTGTTCTATTAAATCTACACTGCCTTCCTAAGGTGTGGTGCTCGGAACTGCTCACTGTAACTCCTAGTGTGGTCTAACCAGGACTTTTTATAGTTGAAGTATGACTTCTACCCCCTCGTAATTCTAATACTTCAGATATAAATGTCAGCATTCTATTAGCCCTTTTGATTATTTTCTGTACCTGCTCATGACATTTTAATGATCTGCCTGGATCCGCCACTCTCTGGACTTCCATTGCTTCTAGCTTTTCCCCATTTTCAAAGTACCCTGTTGTATCTTTTTCAGGACCAAAGTAAAAGACCTCACATTTTCCGACATTGGGCAAAACTGTGGCAAATGAAATTAATTCACTTAATCTATCAATATCTCTTTATAACTTTACACTTCCATTTACACTGCTTACACTACCACCTATATTTGTGTCATTGGCAAATTTGGATTTGTGGCTCTCTATCCCATCATCTAAGTCATTAATAAATACGGTGAATATTTAAGAGGCCCCAACACAGATGCTTGCGTGACGCCCACAAGTCATATTTTGCCAATTAGAGTACCTGCTCATTATCCCTACCCCCTGTCACTCAGCCAATTTCCTAACCAGGTCAATAATTTGCCTTTATCTAATGGTCTCTTAATGAGGGACTTTATCAAATGCTTTCTGAAAGTCTATATAATTAACATCTGTAGACAATCCCCTGTGCACTACTTTAGTCGCCTCTTCAAAAAATTCATTCAGGTTTGTCAGGCTTGACCTAGACTTTACAAATCCATGCTGGCTCTCTCCGATCAGCTGAAAATTTTCAAGGTGTTCAGTCACTCTGTCCTTAATTATAGACTCGAGCAATTTTCTGACAACAGCTGTTAGGCTAACTGGTCTATAATTCCCTAGCTTCCCCCTCTCACCTTTCTTAATCATTCTATGAATTAGCCCAATGTTTATTAAACATGGGTCAGGATGCCTCACTCACACTCAGTGGCCCCACCCCTGAGAGAATGATGTCTGGAGGAGAGATTAACATTATGTTGCGTCCACATAATGGCCAGAGCTCCCTCCGTTCCCACCCAGCAACATCCTACCTTTGCTGATTTGCCAGCAGACTGAGGCTTGCTACAGGCAGTGAAGGAGGCCTACTGCAACTTGCAACGTCATAGCCCCATGATGTCATCGCTTCCACAACCTCAAGACAGAGTAAGGCCCAGCCCAATGTTAAACCTGACATTCCAACCACAACTGGCCAGAAGAGGCCATGCTAAAAGCTTTTAACATATTACTTTTGTGGGAACGCCCTGTGGGACCCAGAGCCGTACGCCCTGTGCTCACCCACTTTCCCCCATCCAGGCCCCCAAACAGAATCCATGGGCCTCCCCAGTCTCCAGCCTTGCCTCTCCGTATCGCCAAAGCTTATTCCCAGCGCTGAGGTTATTCAGAGAATTGTTCCCTTTGGGGCCTGGGCAGCCAACCCTATTTCCCACTCCCTCTCTCATGTCTCCAACATCAATCCTGGCAGGGTACTGTCCTGCGGTATTAAAATGATGCTTGGGGGCTTAAATATCTTGGTCCCTCACGCTGAGCACCCTGTGGGTATCACCCCCACTGCCTCCCCAAACCACCACCTGTCCCAAACACGGTCCCCACGCAGTAAACTTTAGGGCCAATGTATCAGTGGAAATTGTCACTTTGAAATGCAATAGGGAACAGCTCAGTTCCTTTTTACCCTGTATTTCCACGGAGGGATCAGAAAGCATTTACATCCAGGAATTTGTGAACTCTGCGGAATGTCATTAGCGAGAATCATACTTCCTTACACTCTTATGGCTTTCAAAGACCGACATCAAGCCCCTGGTCAAATCCTAAAGCACACCATCAAGCAGAAATGAAATGCTGACTCCAGAATTCTGGTTTCCCAGGTCACCAAACACACCATGAAATCTCAATGCAGCCACATTGCAACTAGAAAGGACCATTTGTCCCATCGAGCCTGCTGCTTTTACACAGCAAATGCACTCCATCATGGACTCAGCCCCAGCCGTTCAACCTCCGTCCACAGCCTACAATGGGTGAGACCATCAGAGCCGAACTTATCCAACACTCAAACTTGCGTGAAGTAGTCTCTGGCTAGCATCAGGAGTAGGAACCCTGACTGATCTTTTCCCCCCGCTTCCTCAAAAAAGCTGGTTGGAGATAGGCAATTACAGCTCTTTTTTTATTCGGTCATGAGATATGAGCGGCACTGGCTAGGCCAGCATTTATTGCCCATCCCTAATTGCCCTTCAGAAGGTGGTGGTGAACAGCCTTTTTGAACCACTGCAGTCCATGTGAGGTAGGTACACCCACAGTGTTGTTAGGACGGGAGTTCCGGGATTTGGACCCAATGACAGTGAAGGAACTGTGATATAGTTCCAAGTCAGGATGGTGTGTGGCTTGGCGGGGAACTTGCAGGTGGTGGTGTTCCCATGCATCTGCTGCCCTTGTCCTTCTAGTTGGCAGAGATCGCGAGTTTGGAAGGTGCTGTCTAAGGAGCTTTGGTGCATTGCTGCACTGCATCTTGTAGATGGTACACACTGCTGCCACTGTGCATTGGTGGTGGAGGGAGTGAATGTTTGTGGATGGGGTGCCAATCAAGCAGGCTGCTTTGTCCTGGATGGTGTCAAGCTGTTGTTGGAGCTGCATTCATCCAGGCAAGAGGAGAGTATTCCATCACACTCCTGACTTGGGCCTTGTAGATAGTGGATATGCTTTGGGGAGTCAGGTGTTGAGTTACTCGCCGTGGGATTCCTACCCTTTTACTGCAGTCTCCTTCATGCAGTCCTGGTTGAGTGAGTACAGGGTAAAGGAATCAAACCCTGTCAATTTCCTAGTCATTGCATTGTTTTGACCAGGTGAGAAAGAGGTCTAGGGTTCCCTTTCAGCCTTTACCTGGTCTTACTGTAACAGGCTTTAATTTTAAACACGTCAAATGGTGGGGATGTGGTAGGGAATATGGAATTAATGTAGGAATAGTATAAATGGGTGGTTGCTGGTCAGCACAGATTCGGTGGGCCAAAGGGCCTGTTTCAGTGCTGTATCACTATGACTATAAGGCAAAGAAACCAGCACAAACAGGCTTTCTTAAGTTTAAAGAAGGTGAAATTTTATTAAACTCTAATTCGGTTAACACCTACGGATACATGATGCACCCGAGCCAGCATGCATACGTGATACACATATGCAAATAGAGACAGAAAAGAGCAGAAGAAAAATGAAATGGAAAGGTTTGAGGCAATATCTGAAGAGTTGTTGTTATGGTTCTTCGAGCTCACTGTAGAGTCCTGGTTTGTCGGGAGATCTTGCTTTTCGTTGGGGCCCACTATTCTTCTTAAACATTGTTCACTGTAGGAGACTTTTTTCTCTTGGGGTTCATGTGTCTTCAGCCAGATTTTGGAGTTCCATGAGAAAGAATGGGAGCAGACAGGAGAGGCTGTGGTGAGCCAACCAGGAGAGGTCTTTTCAATCCAGGAGCAAACAGTTTTCTGCCAGCTCTCAATTCAAAACTATACAATTCAGAAAAAAAAACCCAGACTGCCAAGCAGGTTAGTCATGTGACTAACTGGTCTGACTACGTCTGTTTGTGGATTGTATTGGAGCCGGGGATAGCTCCGTTGTTCCCAAACACTGTCTGTTAATATGCAAAAATGTCTTTCCAACCAGGGGCCTGGCAACTCCTTGTAACAGGCCTTCTCTTCGTCCCAGCAACAATGTGAAGTTTAATGTCCATGTGGTGAAATTAATGTGCCTCATTCTTGGCAAGTGGGGGCCTGCATGACAGCGCGGACTAGGTGAGAACGGGTGAGATATTCACCAGCATTGGCCCTGTCCCCTCAAAAATAATTAACAAGAAAATCTCTCGAGTGTAAGTGCTGCTACACCCAGTGTTCAATTCTGAGGAAAAGAAACACACACCAGGTTCAGTCATAGTTTATTATAAGACATCAAAAAGTTGAATTTAACATTAAGGTACAAACCCAGGCCTATCCTCCTTAAAGTGAAGCCCATCACACTTGCATCATCTGTAGTCCTTCACTGGAAGTAGAAACAGGAAAATTCCAGAAACAGATTCAGCTTGGGAGAGGTGAAGGCAGATGAGAGACAGTTGGTGATCCACAAGGTGAGGTTGGACAAGCTACTTAATAAAACTCATCTGTCCTTTTAATAGGGACACATCCAGGAGAACAGGTTGCAGAGAACAAGAAGGGAGAAAAAGGAAGAACTTGCATTTCTATATCGCCTTTGACCATCTCAGGACATCCCAAACTGCTTTACAGCCAATTAAATCCTTTTGAAATGTAGTCACTATTGTAATGTAGGAAGCACAGCAAGCTCCCACAAACTGCAATGCGATAATGACCAGATCTTCTGTCTTTTTAAAGAGATGCAGATTGAGGGATAAATACATTGGAGGAGGAGGATAAAATCATAGCACTGAACAGAACAGAAGGCGACCATTCGGCCCATCCCCCTGTTCTTGATCCACTTCCTTTTGAAAGTGATCATGGATTTCAACCTCCACATATTAACATATTACTGAGTGATGGGGTGTCAATGAGGGGGAAGGGATTTAGAAGAAAGGGCACTAGGGAGGGGGGTGGGATGTAAGAGTGTAGGGGTTATGGAGGGGGGAGATCCACTATTTCATGAATTACGAAAAATATTGACAATCAGCCCACATTTAAAATACACAAAAATGAGGCACCACAAGAAGTCTTAATAGAGGCAGAGAAAAAAAAAAATAAAACAGCAAGTGTGCACTGAGAGATGCCAGGCTTGGGTTTTTGAAGTTTATGCGGGTCAAAGGAAGGCAAGGAGATGGAGTGAGGGGAGGAGTTTCACAGTTTGGAGATCCTTGTGAAGATATGAGTCAAGATTACAACACTCAAAGGATCGATTCGGGATGGAACGTGGTCGGACTCAATTCATATTTTTGAGCATTTAAACAGAAATCCCAATCAGGTCATTCTCTACGTTAAAACAAAGATGCTGGCTGGGGGGATATGTTAAAGAACCCTGGGTCCACATTATACCATTATAGTGGTCCTTACCATGAATGGCTCCACTTTGTCTTTATAATATGGTATCGGAATTCTATACATATCTTTTTAAACTTCCTGTTGTGTTTAGGGGATAGTAAGCCATTCAGCCCCTCTAGTCTGTTCCTTATTGTCTTATAGGCTGCCTGGCTGGAGGAGCAGTACCTCAAAGGGAAAGGTTTATACTTTTAGCCATGCTGGGAATCGGAGCCCCTTGAAAATGCTGACAGAATATTCCAACATTTTTAAGCGAATTATCTGGAAGTCAAGAGCAGCTACTTGGCCATGGGACAAGAGACAAACTCTGAATAGAGCGGAGAAGATATCACCATTGTCGCATTGTTAGAGAGCGTCCGTATGAGCAGCTGCCAGGGCAACAATCAAAATGTATTTAAACTGACTTTCCCTCGTCTCTTTAAACTGTAAAAAATTAAGAGCAAGTTTGCCAACTCCTTCCTCTGCATTTTGGATAACTATCTGTCCATACAAAATGGAGGCAACATAGAAGACAAGATGGAGGTCAGGCTGCCCCATCTGAAATGGGGGGGTGGGGGGTGGAAGGGCTGCCCGAGATTAGCCAAAAGACCATCACACACCCCTCCCTCCTCCCAGCCCCCACTTACTGGGTTTATGCAATAATGTCTTGTAATATATACAAGACACAGAATACATCAGAAAGCGATCTCTAATGCAGAAGCCTTTGCAAGCTGCTCCACGAGGAAGGAAGGCGAAATCTTGCTGCCTTGGGACTTGGAAATCGCTTTGGAATGTTGCCTGCGTCTTGCTGGATAATCAGGATCCTCTTCCCTCAATGCTGCCCTTTGCCAAGCCCCGGAGACGTAGGTTCTAGGGAAAAGGGGAGATCAAATCTATTCACCAATACATAACATCTCTGAATTTATAGCAGGCCGTTTGGCCCAACTGGTTCCTGCCAGCATTTAGAATTACAGAATCATACTGCACAGAAGGCCCTTCAGCCCAACAAGCCTGTACCAGCTCTTTGAAAGAGCTGTCTAATTTATTCCACATCCCAGCATTTCCCTTCTATAACCCTGAAAATTAATCCTCTTCCAATAACATGTCCAATTGCCTTTTGGAATTTCCCATGGAATCTGATTCCACAACACTTTGTCGTACAGAATTTGAGTATTGCTGAAAATGAGAGACATGTTGTCAAAGCTTTTCCTCTTGCACTCATCAGGACAATCCGCAAGAATAACCAATGTAAGGGAAAACAGCAGCATATACTGCATGAGAAGAGAGTGAACCCAACTGACAATCTTAAATTGGTTGTCAGCATAATTCTTAGCACACTGTGGATTATTTAGCAAATGTTGTCCAATCGCAGAATCACATCTAATGTTGGACACTGTGTTTTGAATTTTGCAAGCACGGGCTGGTTGAGTTTTCAGCAATACAGAATTTCTCACTTCCCCTCTGGTTCTTTTGCCAATTACTTTACATCTAGAACATCTGGTTACAGACCCCCTTGCCAGAGGAAACAGTTTCTCTCTACTTGCTCTATCAGAACCCCTCTTAATTTTTACACCTTTATTGTCTGTGCTCAGAGGAGGACAATCCCAGCATCTCCAATCTCTCCACACAACTGAGCCCTCTCATCCCTGCTAAACCTCCTCTGTACCCGCTCCAGGGCCTTGACCTCCTTCCTAAAGTGTGGGGCCCAGAATTGGACACAATACACCAGCTGAGGCTTATCCAGTGGTTTGTAAAGGTTTAGCATGACTTCCTTGGTTTTTTTTATTCAATGCCTCGATTTACAAAGCCAAGTATCCCATATGCCTTCATAACCACTTTATCAACATTCCCTACTATCTCCAAGGATTTTTGAATATGCAGTCCCAGGTCCGTCTGCTTTTGCACCCCCTCAATATAGGACCATTTAGGATTATGTTGCCTCTCCATGTTGTTCCTTACAAAGTGTACCATTTCACACTTAGCCACATTAAACTGTATCTGCCATGTGTCTGTCCATTTAACTTGTCTGCTTATATTCTACACAGGCCTCCCGCCACCCTACTTCATCTCACCCCATCAACATATTCTTATATTCCTGTCTCCCTCATGTGTTTATCTAGCTTCCCTTTAAATGTATCTATACTATTCACATCAACCATGCCCTGTGGTAGTGAGTTCCACATTCTCACCACTCTCTGGGTAAAGACGTTTCTCCTGAATTTCTTACCAGATTTATTAGCGACTATCTTATATTTATGGCCCCCAGCTCTGGTCTCCCTCCACAAATGGAAATACTTTCTCTACGTCTACCCTATCAAACCCCTTCATCATTTTAAAGACCTCTATCAGGTCACCCCTCAGCTTTCTCTTTTCCAGAGATAAGAGCAACAGTGTGTTCAATACATAGCTAAATATGACAGACATCTCTATGTTGGTGAACACATTATTTGTGTGCAGAAATTATTCACTCTCCCTTGCCAAGCTCCCCTGTTATGCCCATGTAAGTGTGATGCCCTGTGTGGTACTAACTGGGATATCGAGCTTCAGAAGGGGCTCGGGTTTACAGCCTGGGATTGGGACTAGTTGGATAGCTCTTTCAAGGAGCCAGTACAGACATGATGAGCTGAAGGGTCTCCTTCTCTTCGATTCCATCAGAGAGCTTTAACTGCAGCTGGGCGAGGATCAGCAGCCTCAACTTCAGCATCAACTGAGATGATTCACAGACGTGTCTTTCTCAGAATAACAGGCAGGCCACTTAAGACTGACTTGAGGAGGAATTTCTTTACTCAGAGGGTGGTGAATCTGTGGAATTCTCTATCCCAGAGGGCTGTGGAAGCTCAATCTTTGAGCACGTTCAAGGCAGAAATAGACAGATGACTGGATACTAATGACATGAAGGGATATGGGGATAGTGGAGAAAAATGGCGTAGTGGTAGACAAACAGCCATGATCTGTTTGAATGGCAGAGCAGGCTCAACAGGCTGAATGGTCTACTCCTGCTCCTAGTTCTCACCATCCCAAACTGGAGCCTGAATCTTTGGGGATTCCAACTAGATCTTCTAGGAGAGCCTGGCTCAGTGGGTAGATATCACCCTCTTGCCTGGTTCAGTGGGTAGCTCTCGCCCTCTTGCCTGGTTCAGTGGGTAGCTCTCGCCCTCTTGCCTGGTTCAGTGGGTAGCTCTCGCCCTCTCTCACCCTCTGGTTCAGAGGTTTGAGAGTTCAAGCTGCACTCCAAAGACTTGAGTACAAAATTCAGACTGACACATCCAGTGCAGTACTGAGGGAGCACTGCAGTGTTGTAGGTGCCGTCTTTCAAACGAGACGTTAAACCGAGGCCAGGTCTGCCCTCTCAGGTGGATGTAAAAAATCCCTCGGCCACGATTGGAAGACGAGCAGGGGGAGTTCTCCCCGGTGCCCTGGGCCAATAGTTACCCCCTGAACCAACATCACTAAAACAGATGATCTGGTCATTCTTGCATTGCTGTTTGTGGGATCCTGCTGTGTGCAAAATGGCAGCTGCATTTCCTACATTACAACAGTGACTACCACTTCAAAGAGTACTGCATTGGGACATCCGGAGGTGGTGAAAGGCGCTACATAAATGCAAGTTCTTTCTTTCTTTATTGAACCTTGGCTCTTCCAATGCTGTACTGCTCACTCAGCAGTGCATTTACCAATGAAATGTGGCAGATTAAACATTAAAATATATTTTACAACTAGGGGAGGCACAGGGAATTGTAAAAATCAATCTTTGCTCGATTGATGCAACAGTGACGTGCCATTGAGATTGTAGGGTGAAGCAGTCTGATTGGGGACTTTATGTTTGGAACCAGTCACTCCCCAGGTCAGGTCAACCAGTTACAAAGTACAACGAGCAATCTATTTATCTAAATTCCTCTCCACTCTGTGCACAGAGTGCTGGTGTCTTGTTTACCATCCCTGATCTGACTCCTGCGCAATAACTCTGTAAAAGTTCATTATATCAGTTATCGATCAGCAAGTCAAGAGCCACTTTCCAGCAGTTTTAAACCAGTGGCTTTCAAGTTTCTCCATGCAGCACTCAACTCGTGCAAATATCCTCACACTCCCTCCCAACGAGTCCCCAAATAATCCACACACTTCCACCCAATGGACCCCCTCCAAATATTGGCCCATTCCCAGGGATTCTCCTTCTAAAACTCCAGAAAGACAGTGTCTTTGCATCAGTGATAAAGGCGTCGCCACTACAGGAAGGGTTCTGTTGCTGTCAGCAATGTGTCTTTTTACACTGCAACTTTCATGGCTACAGGACGTCCCAAAGTGCTTTACAGGCAATGAGGTATTTTTTGTACTGTGGTCCCTGATGTAACGTAGGAAACGCAACAAACCATTTGCACAAACCAAGCTCCCAATGGCCAGAGAATCTTATTGTGATGTCGATTGAGGGATTAAATTTGGCCCAGGACACCGAAGAGGACTCTGCACCTCCTCCAATAACGTTACGGGATTTGTATGATCCATCCAGACAGCGAAAAAGATGGGGATGGCACCTCCGACAGCTCTGCGCTCCCTCAGTACTGCCCCTCCGACAGTGCAGCGCTCCCTCAGTACTGCCCCTCCGACAGTGCAGCGCTCCCTCAGTACTGCCCCTCCGACAGCGCAGCGCTCCCTCAGTACTGCCCCTCCGACAGCGCAGCGCTCCCTCAGTACTGCCCCTCCGACAGCGCAGCACTCCCTCAGCACTGCCCCTCCGACAGCGCAGCACTCCCTCAGCACTGCCCCTCCGACAGCGCAGCACTCCCTCAGCACTGCCCCTCCGACAGCGCAGCACTCCCTCAGTACTGCCCCTCCGACAGCGCAGCACTCCCTCAGTACTGCCCCTCCGACAGTGCAGCACTCCCTCAGTACTGCCCCTCCGACAGTGCAGCACTCCCTCAGTACTGCCCCTCCGACAGTGCAGCACTCCCTCAGTACTGCCCCTCCGACAGTGCAGCACTCCCTCAGTACTGCCCCTCCGACAGTGCAGCACTCCCTCAGTACTGCCCCTCCGACAGTGCAGCACTCCCTCAGTACTGCCCCTCCGACAGTGCAGCACTCCCTCAGTACTGCCCCTCCGACAGTGCAGCACTCCCTCAGTACTGCCCCTCCGACAGTGCAGCACTCCCTCAGTACTGCCCCTCCGACAGTGCAGCACTCCCTCAGTACTGCCCCCCGACAGTGCAGCACTCCCTCAGTACTGCCCCCCGACAGTGCAGCACTCCCTCAGCACTGACCCTCCGACAGTGCAGCACTCCCTCGATATTGCATTGGGCGTCAGTACAGATTGTGGGCTGAGGTTTTGAAGGGGGGGGTTGAACCCAGGTTCTGTGCTAAGCGAGGGTATGGATTCCATCCAACTGTTGTTAAGGTTAGACTCACCTTTCCCATCTGCCTTGGGCCGGTCTGGTTCAGCAGGGTGCTGACTCCGTGAGACGGGGTACGGGGCGTTCCAAGGATGCTCCATCTGGAGAGTGGGGTCGTAAGAAAAAGAAAGATTAATAGCATTATAGGGGAAGGAGAGAGAGTGCACTCGTGAGAGAGAGTGAGTGCGACAGTGGGGACGAGCGCGCGAGAGGGAGAGCAGGCGCAAATGATGGAGATCAGGAATATGCATGGGAGAGTGATCATATGCAAGCAAGATCATGTGAGGGACAGGGAGAGCGAGAGCGAGGGATTTGGATACAGAAGCAGGATTACATTTAACAATAAACACAACACAGCAGATGTGAAGTTAATAAAATGCAGCAGAGGAATGCAAGGGCATGTGGAGAGGAGGTGGGGGAGGGATGGGGGAGGGGATGGGGGCTGTGATGCGGAGGGAGCGGAGGATTAAACTGAAGCGACAATGGTGTCAATGAAAGGGTTTAATGTGTGTCTCATTTTAAACCACGTTTGCAAGAATAAAAGCTGGGACGAGGAATGTGGGTGTAAATTGGGGAGAAACAGGAAATCATGTTAAAAGATCAACGTCAGCAGAACTTGTTACAGCTTTTGACAGAAAACAAAGTGCGGCTGGAATCTCTGTGGAAGGTTTGGTTATCCTGTACATACCGGTCGGTAATGCCCGTGTGCGGCATTGGGTCCAGCTGGCGGGTAGCGGATCTGCCAGTCATAGCCCCCGTACACGTTGCCAGGGTGAGCGAGGGGAGGGTATTGCAGCTGGTAAGGAGGTGGACAGTAAGGCCCAATGGCCCCAGGGGGTGGGTCGGACGACCTTCTCTCACTCGGAACCTGTAGAACAACAAAACTGATGTTAACAGGAGATTACACTGCACCCAAGAAACAGTCTGATGGCTAAACAGTCATTGCAACAAGAATGAAAAAGAAATGAGAACTGAAAGTGCCGGAAATACTCAGCAGGTCTGGCAGCATCTGTGGAGAGAGAAGCAGAGTTAACATTTCAGGTTTGTGACCCTTCAGCAGAACTGGCAAAAGTTAGAAATCTAACAGTCTTTGAGCAAGTGAAAGGCAGGGGAGAGGATGGGAGGGGGCGGGGGAGGGGGAGAAGAACAAGGAAGGAAGGACTGTGATAGGACAGAGTAAGGAAGAGTTTAAATGACAGATGCCATGGAACAGAATGCAAATGGAGTGTTAAATAGTTATAGTGAAAGTTAAAGCACGAGTCCAGTGAGAGTGCTAATGGCAGAATAATGAACAGCTCTGTCCGAAAGCAAAAACATCAGCTGTTTTAATTTAGTATACCGTATTCGCTGCTCACAGTGCGGTCTCCTCTACACTGGGGAGACCAAACGCAGATCGGGTGACCGCTTTGCAGAATACCTCCACTCGGTCAGCAAGCGAGATCCCGAGCTTCCGGTTGCTTGCCGTTTTAATTCTCCACCTGGTTCCCATGCCCACATTTCTGTCCTGGGATTGCTGCAGTGTTCCAGAGAACATCAACGCAAGCTCGAGGAAATGCATCTCATTTTCCGATTAGGCACCCTACAGCCTTCTGGACTCAATATTGAGTTCAATAATTTCAGACCATGAGCCCCATTATTTTTGTTATATATATTCTTTTTTAATTTTATTTATTTTTTAACCATTTGCTAGTCCTAAACTTATTTTTCATGTTTTTGCTTTCATACGGACTTGTTCATTATTCTGCCATTAGCGCTCTCTCTGAACTCGTGCTTTGTCTTTCACTATAACTATTTAACACTCCATTTGCATTCTGTTCCATGACATCTGTCATTTAGCCTCTCCCCCCTCCGTCCTATCACAGTACTTCCTTCCTTGTTCTACTTCCCCCCTCTTATTTGCTCAAAGACTGATACATTTCTAACTTTTGCCAGTTCTGATGAAGGGTCACAGACCTGAAACATTAACTCTGTTTCGCTCTCCACAGATGCTACCAGGCCTGCTGAATATTTCCGGCACTTTCTGTCCTCCTTTCAGAGTTCCAGCATCCATAGTATTTTGCTCTTACCAAGAAAGAAAAAGACTTTCATTTCTATAGCGCCTTTCACCAGCCCAGCATGTCCTCAAGCACTGTACACCCAATGAAATACTTAGTGAAGTGGAGTCACTGTTGTAATATTGGAAACAGCCCTGCACAGCAAGCTCCCACAATCAATCAACAACTGGGTAAGTGACCAGATAATTTTCTTATACAATGTTGGTTGAGGGATAAACATTGTGACAGGGGAAGTTTTTACACTCACCTGAGACGCATCGGTTTTAATGCCTCATCCGAGGAACGGCACCTCTGACAGTGCAGCACTCCCTCACTGAGAGTGGCAGCCTGGATTTTATGCTGGAGTCGCTGGTGGGACTCAAAACCACAAAGTTCTGACTCAAAAGCGAGAATGCTAGCCATTGAGCCATGACTGAAGCCCAAGGGGTTCCCACCGTCGGGAATCCCACAGGATTTTACTCTGTTGATGTCGGTTACCGGGCAGCTGGTAAAAGCAGCATTCCTCCCCATCCCATGTTAATTCCAACCCGGAGAGAGGTTAAAATTAACTCCCACAGAGACTAGAAGGATCATCAACAACACAGGATCTCTTACTATCTGCGTTATCTTAAACAGGCATGTGAAACTGCTCCCTCATACACTGTCAAACTCTCAGGAACAGCTCGGACAATGTTTGTGACACATTTACTTCATATTTCTGATTCGTCTCATTGATGGCACCTTCCTCTCGCTAGCAACTTGTGCAAATAAGGTGACCGAGAGTACGATGTGTGGTTTGCAGTGTAGAGAAATTTAGATTCAAGAGCTAGCCCTTTTAGGAATTAAATTAGGAAACACGCCTTTGCTCAAGGGATGGTAGACGTTTGGAACTCTCCTCTGCAAACTGCAATTGATGCTAAGTGGTGCAATTGCTAATTTTAAATTTGACGTCGATAGATTTTTGTTAACCAAAGATATTAAGGGATCGGGGGAGGAGGTGAGTATACAGAGTTAGGTTGCAGATCAATTGAATTTTGAACCCCAATTCTGAATGCTGCTCCCCACAGCCAGTGGGAGGTCAATACCTGTTTCTGATTCTTCAGCAGTCTCTGAATTTTTTCCTTTTCCAACTTCTCCTTCTGATAGTCTTCCTGATAGATTCTCAGCTAAGAAAGAGCAGACGAGAGAGCTTTAAGCAGCTGCTAGCAAGGACAGCACAGGCAGACAGACAGACCTTGAGACAGATAGAAAAGTGAGAAAGAGAGAGAGAGAGAGAGGTGGGGAAAGGAGAGGGAGAGACAGACACAGAGAGAAAAAGAGGGATAGCAGATAGACAAAATCAAACATACACCTACAATGAGACAAAATAAAAGACAGGAAAGGTAAAGAGAGGTTGTATCCTGGGATGTGGGGATTGTCCTATTCGGAGAGATTGAGCAGAATAGGCCTATATTCTCTGGAGTTTAGAAGAATGAGAGGTGATCTCATTGAAACATAAAATTCTGAGGGCTTGACAGGGCAGATACTAAGAGGTTGTTTCCCCCAGGTAGGAGAGTCTGGAACTAAGGGTCATCATCTCAGGATAAGGGGTGGATCGTTTTGGACTGAGTTAAGGAAAGATTTCTTCATTCAGAGGGTTGTGAATCTTTGGAATTCTCTACCCCAGAGGTCTGTGGAATCTCAGTCATTGAATATATTAAAGTATGAGATCAAGAGATTTTTGGGCACTAAGAGATATGGGGATAGGGCAGGCAGGTAGAGTTAAGACAGAAGATGATCAAAGTGGTATTGAATGACGGAGCAGGCTCTAGGGGTTGTGTGGCCTACTCCTGCTCCTATTTCTTATGTTCTTAAATGGAGAGAAAGAGAGAAATGCAAAAGAAGTGACACACGCATACAAAAACAAGAGAGCAAGACAAGGATAGAGACAGAAAGATGGAAAGAGACAGGTGCACAGTATGAGGGAGAAACAGAAAATAGGTACAGAAAAAAGACACACACACACTGGAATAAAGGAAGCAATAAATCAGTTTACAAACAGAACAGGCAGAGACTGGGCTGAGTGCAGATGGCAAAAGACTCAGTCACTGTACCAGCCGTACGGTGAAACAATTCCCAAATCTCGGGAATTGGCATAGATTGACGGAAGGCACGTAGCAATGACAACAAGAAGCTGCAGCAGTCCCTGAACTGGCAGGAAGGAACAGTAACTGCAGTGTGTACAATGGTACATTATCCTACATTGAAGTCTATGGTGAATAAACTACCTCCACAACATCTCACTGCTCTGGGGCAACATCTGCCACCTTTTGCCTCTTGTAAGAAGAACTGCCTGGTGTGTTCCTCTACATTTTTCTGGGTTGGTCCATTCATGGGGTCAGACCTGTTATTTTATGTAGCACAGGATCCCAGGGCAGGTCCTGCACATTCCTTCACGTGCTGCGTGTTTAGTCTTCCTCGGCTCACTCACACTCACAGAGGAAAGGCTGTGGAAATGCTTCAGAGCTGAGTGGAGAGAAAACAAGTCACCTGCGCTAATCACAAGGCACTGTAAAGGCGAGCAAGCCTCCCATGGCATTGCTCATGGATAGAGAGAAAGAAAGAACTGGCATTTCTAAAGCACCTTTCTTGTCCCTAAGCATTTTAGAGAAAAAGGACATTTTTCTTTTTAAAAAAAAGTATAATCACTTTTGAAATGTAGGAAACATGGCAGCCAATTTGCACACAGCAAGCTCCCGCAAATAACAATGCTATAATCTGTTTTTTTTTAGTGATGTCGGTTGAGGGATAAATATTGGTCCAGGACAGAAAGAACCACAGAGCAATTACAGCACAGAAGGAGGCCATTCAGCCCATCGTGTCTGCGCCAGCTGAATAAACTAGCTGCCCAATCTAATCCCACCGTCCGGTACCTAGTCCATAGCCTTGCAGGTTACAGCACCTCAGATGAGTGTCAAGGTACCTTTTAAAAGAGTTGAGGGTTTCTGCCTTCACCACCGTTCCTGGTGGTGAATTCCAGACACCCACCACCCTCTGGGCGAAAACATTTTTCCTCATGTCCCCTCTAATCCTTCTACCAATCACCTTAAATCTGTGCCCCCTGGTAATTGACCTCTCCGCTAATGGAAACAGGTCCTTCCTGTCTACTCTATCTAGGCCCCTCATAATTTTGTACACCTCTATTAAGTCACCCCTCAGCTTCCTCTGTTCCAGAGAAAACAAACCTAGCCTATCCGATCTTTCCTCATTGCTGCAACTTTCAAGTCCTGGCAACATTCTTGTAAATCTCCTCTGAACTCTCTCCAGAAAAACTATACAACTATATCCTTTCTGTAATGTGGTGACCAGAACTGTACGCAATACTCCAGCTGTGGCCTTACCAGCGTTTTATACAGTTCCAGCATTGTATCCCTGCTTTTGAATTCTATATCTCGGCCAATAAAGGAAAGCATTCCATATGCCTTCTGCACCACTCTATCTACCTGTCCTGCCACCTTCAGGCACCTGTGGACATGCACTCCAAGGTCTCACTTCTTCTACCCCTCTCAATATTCTCCCGTTTATTGTGTATTCTCTTGCTTTGTTTGCCCTCCCCAAATGCATTACCTCACTTCTCTGGATTGAATTCCATTTGCCACTTTTCTGCTCACGCAACCAAACCATTGATATCATTCTGGAGTCTACAACTATCCTCTTCACTATCAATTACACGGCCAATTTTTGTGTCATCTGCAAATTTCCCAATCATGCCTCCCACATTTAAGTCCAAATCGTTAATATATACCACAAACAGCAAGGGACCCAACACTGAACCCTGTGGAACACCACTGGAAACAGCTTTCCATCCACAAAAACATCCGTCGACTACTACCCTTTGTTTCCTGTCATTGAGCCAATTTTGGATCCAACCTGCTACATTCCCCTGTATCCAATGGGCTTTCATTTTTCTGACCAGTCTGCCATGCAGGACCTTGTCAAATGCATTACTAAGATCCATGTAAACCACATCCACTGCACTACCCTCATCAATCCTCCTTGTTACTTCCTCAAAAAATTCAATCAAGTTAGTAAGACACGACCCTCCCGTAACAAATCCATGCTGACTATCCCTGATTAATCCGTGCCTTTCTAAGCGGCAGTTTATCCTGCCTCTCAGAATTGACCCACCACTGAGGTCAGACTGACCAGCCTATAATTATTTGGCCTATCCCTCGCACCCTTTTTAAACAATGGTATAACGTTCGCAGACCTCCAATTCTCTGGCACCTCACCCGTATCCAGTGAAGATTTGATGATCCTCAGCACATCCGCTGTTTCCTCCCTGGTTTCCCTTAACAACCTGGGATGCAATTCATCCGGCCATGGCGATTTATCCAATTTCAAGGATGTCAGACCCTCTCGTACTTCCTCTCTCATTATACTTATCGTATTTAATATTTCACACTCCTCCTCTTTTACCACGATGTCTGCATCAACTTCATGTGCTGCACACTTGTTAACCTTTGCTTCTTCTGCCTTTCAGAGTCACTCACTAATTTTCTGCCTTCCGTTCCCTGCCCTGAATTTATCCTATCTGAAACTGCCCTCAGGTTCCCATCCCCCTGCGAAACTAGTTTGAACCATTCCCAACAGCACGAGCAAACTAGAAAACGCCCCTGCTCTTCTTCAAAATAGTGGCCGTGGGATCTTTTGTGTTTACCCAGGGGACAGACGGGGCCTCGGTTTAATGAAAGACTCCACCTCCTACAGTGCAGCACTGGGAGTATCAGCCTGGATTATGCCAGTGCTCCCTGGACCTCACTCAATGACCGGCAAGAGAAGAAAGTGCATCGTGTGGCTCAGTGGGTACCGCTCTCGCCTTGGAATCAGAAAAGTGTGGGCTCAGGTCCCACTCCAGGGTCTTGAGCACCGAATTTAGGCTGACACTATTGCTGCAGCACCGACGAGGTGCTGCACTATCGGAGGTGCTGTCTTTTGAATGAGAGGTTAAACTGAGGCCTGGGTATAAATGTGGTACTATTTTGAAGATGAGTAGCAGAGTTCTCCCTGGTCTCCTGGACAATGTTCATCCTTTAACCAACACCTAAAAGCGGCACAGTGGCACAGTGGCAAGCACTGCAGCCTCACAGCTTCAGGGTTCGATTCTGGGTCCTGCCTGTGTGGAGTTTGCAAGTTCTCCCTGTGTCTGCGTGGGTTCTCTCCGGGTGCTCCGGTTTCCTCCCAGAAGCCAAAAGACTTGCAGGTTGGTAGGTAAATTGGCCATTATAAATTGTCACTAGTATAGGTAGGTGGTAGGGAAATATAGGGACAGGTGGGGATGATTGGTAGGAATATGGGATTAGTGTAGGATTAGTATAAATGGGTGGTTGATGTTCGGCACAGACTCAGTGGGCCGAAGGGCCTGTTTCAGTGCTGTATCTCTAATCTAATCTGATCATATTGCTGTTTGTGGGAGCTTGCAGTGCACAAATTGGTTGCTGCATTTCTTACATTATAACAGTGACGACACTTCAAAAAATTGTACTTTATTGGCTATAAAGCACTTTGGGAGGTCGTGAAAGGTGCTATAGAAATGAATGTCTAATTAACAGTTTTGTGACAAATACATGGGCTGAAACCCACATATTGTAAAGGAACTGCTTGGTTATAGGGTTAAAATTCAGACTATAATCCTGGACATTGCTGTCAACAACGGGGCAAAAAAATGTTTTATTGCGTCATTAAAAATAAATTGTTTGTTTCTTCATTTTCTTTGAACACTCGTTTCCTAGTTATAAAGATATTGGAGAGGCGCAGGGGAAAAGCCTGTTTGACCGGATGTAGTGATTATGGGTGGGAGAGCGATGAAACCTCTAGGAATACGTTGAGAGTTGACGACCCTATTTGAGTGCATGATTGTGCATGTGCAGCAGATTCCACCCTGTTGTGTAAACGTAGCAGGGTTCAAAGTTCAGAGGGTACGAGTTCAGACCAGCTGCCAAAATTCAGCAGAATTATCTAGCTAATTCAACATGCATGTGCCAAACTAGTCTAGAGACTAAATGTTGCAGCAATGATTTGGTGTCAATTAAAGCTTTGCAAGATGTAAACGGCCACACACGCGGTTGAATACATTGCCCAGTGAGCTCCGTCAGTCTGCCCATCCTTCCTCACACCACATCTGCCATGTTGGGACTCAGCTTCCACTGGCCCTGCATTAATCCATTGGCCTCTGTTGGCTTTAGCTGCAACTAACTCATTCTCGGTCCCAATCCATCGTCACCCATCAACACTTGGAAGAGGGGTAGAGCAGGGAAAAACAGAGAGATTGAACAATAGAAGGAGGCACAGAGAGAGAGAGAGAGAGACGCAGGGGGGGAAGAGAGAGAGAGAGAGAGAGAGAGACGCGGGGGGGGGAAGAGAGAGAGGAAAACAGAGCACAAATAAGCAAAAGAAAAAAGACGAGAAAAGAGAGAAGACAAGAGAGAAAGAGTGAGAGTCTGAGGACTTGAGCGATGAGACAGCAAGAAAGGAGATAGAGAGAAAGAATGTGAGAAAAGGAGACAGAGAATTAAGAAAGAGACAAAGAGAAAGAGACAGAGAGGACAAAGGGAGAAAGAGGAGACAAAGGGAGAGAGAAAGAAAGAGAAAGAATACAGAGGGAGTCACCATTGCTATGTACCTGGGTGTTCAGCAATGTCACTTGTGATTGGACCTTTTCGAGCTTCTGCCTGAGTTCTTCCTTTTCCTCATTCATGCGTTCTCGGTCACTCCTCTCCCTCTGAAAGTCTTCCTCAAATATTTTTACCTGGTGAGGGGGGGGGAAAAAACCTCGTGTATTTAAAGTCAGACCTACACTTATTTAAAACCTTATCACATCCCTCAAACACCTCAAAATACATCCAGTCAATTACTTTGTAATGCAGCGACTGAAAACAGACAGACATTGTGCAGAGAGCAACACTGGACACAGAGTAAGGTGAACTTCCGCCACCCCCCCCCCCCCCGCCCCCCCCGCCACGGAGCCAAATCTCGGGAGCTCTGTAAAATCCTGGCTTGTGTGTGTAAAAGTGTTTCCTAATTTCACTCCTGAAAGGTCTGGCTGTAATTTTTACACTATGCCCCCTGGGCTTAGTGAAAATATCTACCCTATCAATTCGCCAAGATAGTTTGAAAAATTTCAAAACATCGAAATTCCAGGGAATACAAGCCTAGTTTGTATAATCTCTCCTCGTAATTTAGCCCTTGGTGTCCAGGTATCGTTTGAGCAAATCTACACTGCACTCCCTCCAAGGACTATATATCCTTCCTAAGGTGTGGTGCCCAGAACTGAACAGAGTACTCAAGGTATGTTCCAACCAGGGCCTTATATAGGATAAGCAGGAGCCCCTCGCGCCTGTTCCTCCACTCAGTTAGATCATGGCTGATCTGTATCTCAACTCCATCTACCTGCCTTGCTTCTGTAACTGTTAATACCCTTACCCAACAAAAACGCATCAATCTGTGTTTTGAAATTTTCAATTGAGCCCCAGCCTCAACAGCTTTTTTGGGGGGTTGTGGGGGAGGGGGAAGAGTTCCGGATTTAGACTGCCCTTTGTGTGAAGAAGTGCTTCCTGACATCACCCCGGAAAAGCTCTAATTTTAAATTTTTTTTATTCATTCATGGGATGTGGGCATCGCTGGCCAGGCCAGCATTTATTGCCCATCCCTAATTGCCCTCGAGAAGGTGGTGGTGAGCTGCCTTCTTGAACCGCTGCAGTCCATGTGGGGTAGGTACACCCACAGTGCTGTTAGGAAGGGGGTTCCAGGATTTTGACCCAGCGACAGTGAAGGAACGGCGATATAGTTCCAAGTCAAGGATGGTGTGTGACTTGGAGGGGAACTTGCAGGTGGCGGTGTTCCCATGCCTTTGCTGCCCTTGTCCTTCTAGTTGGTAGAGGTCGCGGGTTTGGAAGGTGCTATCTAAGGAGCCTTGGTGCGTTGCTGCAGTGCATCCTGTAGATGGTACTCACTGCTGCCACTGTGCGTCGGTGGTGGAGGGAGTGAATGTTTGGAGATGGAGTGCCAATCAAGCGGGCTGCTTTGTCCTGGATGGTATCGAGCTTCTTGAGTGTTGTTGGAGCTGCACCTATCCAGGCAAGTGGAGAGTATTCCAACACACTCCTGACTTGTGCCTTGTAGATGGTGGACAGGCTTTGGGGAGTCAAGAGGTGAGTTACCCGCCACAGGATTCCTAGCCTCTGATCTGTTCTTGTAGCCACGGTATTTATATGGCTACTCCAGTTCAGTTTCTGGTCAAAGGTAGCCCCTAGGATGTTGATAGTGGGGGATTCAGCGATGGCAATGCCATTGAATGTCAAGGGGAGATGGTTAGATTCTCTCTTGTTGGAGATGGTCATTGCCTGGCACTTGTGTTACGCGAATGTTACTTGCCACTTATCAGCCCAAGCCTGGATATTGTCCAGGTCTTGCTGCATTTCTACACGGACTGCTTCAGTATCTGAGGAGTCACGAATGGTGCTGAACATTGTGCAATCATCAGCGAACATCCCCACTTCTGACCTTATGATGGAAGGAAGATCATTGATGAAGCAGCTGAAGATGGTTGGGCCTAGGACACTACCCTGAGGAACTCCTGCAGTGATGTCCTGGAGCTCAGATGATTGACCTCCAACAACCACAACCATCTTCCTTTGCGCTCGGTATGACTCCAGCCAGCGGAGGGTGTTCCTCCTGATTCCCATTGACCTCAGTTTTGTTAGGGCTCCTTGATGCCATACTCGGCCAAATGCTGCCTTGATGTCAAGGGCAGTCACTCTCACCTCACCTCTTGAGTTCAGCTCTTTTGTCCATGTTTGAACCAAGGCTGTAATGAGGTCAGGAGCTGAGTGGCCCTGGCGGAACCCAAACTGAGCATCACTGAGCAGGTTATTGCTAAGCAAGTGCCGCTTGATGGCACTGTTGATGACACCTTCCATCACTTTACTGATGATTGAGTAGGGCGGTAATTGGCTGGGTTGTATTTGTCCTGCTTTTTGTGTACAGGACATACCTGGGCAATTTTCCACATTGCAGGGTAGATGCCAGTGTTGTAGCTGTACTGTAACAGCTTGGCTAGGGGCGCGGCTAGTTCTGGAGCACAGGTCTTCAGTACTATTGGCAGAATATAGTCAGAGCCCATAGCCTTTGCAGTATCCAGTGCCTTCAGTCGTTTCTTGATATCACGTGGAGTGCATCGAATTGGCTGAAGTCTGGCATCTGTGATGCTGAGGACTTCAGGAGGAGGCTGAGATGGATCATCGACTTGGCACTTCTGGCTGAAGATTGTTGCAAATGCTTCTGCCTTATCTTTCGCACTGATGTGCTGGGCTCCCCCATCATTGAGGATGGGGATATTTGTGGAGCCACCTCCTCCAGTTAGTTGTTTAATTGTCCACTACCATTCACGGCTGGATGTGGCAGGACTGCAGAGCTTAGATCTGATCCGTTGGTTGCGGGATCGCTTAGCTCTGTCTATCGCATGCTGCTTACGCAGTTCGGCACGCAAGTCGTCCTGTGTTGTAGCTTCCCCTTGTTTATGTCCCCATGTACTGGTCTCCCCCACTCACCCACCAAAGGGAATACTTTATCAACCCTATCAAATCCTCTAATCATCTTAAACACCTCAATTAGATCACAGCTTCATCTTCTAAATTCAGATGAATACAAGTCTAGTCAATGCAACTTGTCCTCATAACTTAACCCTTTTAGCCCTGGTATCATTTTGGTGAATCTGCACTGGACCCACTCCAAGGCCAATATACGAGTGTGGAGCACAGAGTGAGCTTGGAACAGAATGCTTCATAAACAGAGTGCTAAAGTCAGGAATTTCATACAAGTGGGAGTTCAGAGGAGCAAGGAGGTGCTGCTTTTGTTATTCTTTTTGTTTTTCCTCAAGTAGCTCGTGAGTGTTTTTATTTTGTCTTCAAGCTCGGAGACTGTAACTTGCTGTTACTTTACTAAATTATTAACTAGTTAATGAATCAAACAAATAAATAAGGCCGGACAAACAGTAGAAGACACTAATAAAAACCAGAAATAGAGGGCAACAAGAGGCAAATAAGAGTGAGGAATGTAAAGTAATTGATTAATAGCAGAGAAAAGGTATTTGAGAAACTTGAGACTAAAAGCCAACAAATCCCCAGGATCTGATGGCCTACATCCTGGGACTCTAGAAGACAGTGGCATAGAGGAAATGTTACTGAACTAGTAATCCAGAGGCCTGAACTAATGATCTGGAGACACAGGTTCAAATCCCACTATAGCATCTGGGACAATTTAACTTCAATTAATTAATAAAGCTGGAATTTTAAAATAAAGCTGGTATCTGTAATGGTTCCTGAGGTGCATTGTTCAGAACCAAATACAATACTCCAGGTAAGATCTAACCAAAGCTTTACTTAACTGGAATATAAATTCCTCCCCTTTGAATTCTAGCCCCCTTGAAATAAAGGCCAACATTCCATTAATTTATTTTTTGTATCTGATGACTATAATTTCTGTTCTTGGACCCCCTAAAACACTCTCTGCTCCTCCACAGGTCCTAACTTCTCTTCATTTTAGAAGATACTCTGATCTATCTTTACTAACTCCACAGATCTTACACTTGGACCACACGGAACTCCATCAGCCACAGTTTTGCCCACTCACTTAAGTTTGCCAGTGTCCCTTTGCAACTTTCTGCTCCCGTCCAGACGATTTACTGCGCTAACTGCCAATTGGAGTCCATGTTCGTTATCCCTGCTCTCTGTCGCCAACCTCCTAATCAATTCCCTATCCAAGCTAATAGGTTGTTTCCAACGCTATCTGCTCTCATCGTTCATCACAGAGGCAGGTTTTAAACAGCACCTTAGGTCGGGAGGTAGAGATGGAGAAGTTTAGGGAGGGAATTCCAGAGCTTAGGGCCCAGGCAGCTGAAGGCATGGCCACCAATGGTTGAACAATTAAAATCGGGAATGCTCAAGCGGCCAGAACTGCAGGAGCGCAGATATCTCGGAGGGTTGTAGGGATCGAGGAGGTTACAGAGCGGGGTGAAGCCATGGAGAGATGACCATAGTCGTATCCATAAAATAGAGAAAAAACGAAGTTTGTGACAGGAAAGGAGCTACTCACCTGCTGTTTGAGGACCTCGATCTGTGTCAGCAGCTCAGTTCTCCTTGCACTCATACACGATTCCCCAGTGCTGCTGAACAGAGGTGGGTGTGGAGTTGAAGATTGGACAGTAAGAGCTTCCTCCAAGGCCTATAGAGAGAGAGAGAGAGATAACTTCTGCTCAAGTAGTGTGTCAGTGACAGGAGGGACTTGGACGGGAGGTGGCGGGAAAGAGAGAGAAAGGAGAAGGAGGGGAGGGAAGGTGGGGGGTGTGGAGATGGAGGGGAGGGGGTGAAAGAGAGAGAGAGAGAGAGAGAGAGAGAGAGGGAGGGAGGGAGGGAGGGAGGGGAGATAGGGGGAAAAAGGGAGAGAGGAGACAGGAGGTAAGAAACAGAGGGCCAATTGTAACAGGACCTATTGCTGACTCAAAGCGAGTGCGGCCTACTCGGCACACAGCAGGGATTGAGCCTGGGCCTTTCCTGTCTACGTGCCCAATTATTCACTGATTAAGGCGAAACCAATTGGGGGGCTAACATTGGAGCTCTTTACCTGGACTTGTCCGGGGGACTGTTTTGTCGATAAGTGGAGCATGAACTCAGCCGAAGCAGATTAACATTTACATGGCGTTTTGCTTTGAATGGAATTTGTTCCCAGATAAAACATTCCCGGGTCAGAGGCTCATTGACTGGGGAATTGAGGTAGACAAAGACTAACGTCACCAGCAGTCTGCAGAAGGCAGAGATGGGGTTGGCCAAATGGTGGCATAGCGGTAATGTCACTGAACTAGTAATCCATAGCCCAAGCAAATGCTCTGGGGATATGGGTTCGAATCCCGCCATGGCAGATGATGAAATTTGAATCCAATTAATAAATCTGTAAAACTCCATCTGATTCATTAATGTCCTTTAGGGAAGGAAATCTGCTGTCCTTACCTTGTCTGGCCTACATGTGACTCCAGACCCACAGCAATGTGGTTGACTCTTAAATGCCTAGCAAATCACTCAGTTCAAGAGCAATTAGGGATGGGCAATAAATGCTGGCCTAGTCAGGGACACCCACATCCCACAAATGAATGAGAAAAAAGATTGAGTCTGGGAACTGGTGAACATGTGGTGCATAGTGGAGGCTCCAAGACTAACCTTGTTGAGTCGCTGAATTTCCTTCTCCTGGTACTCTCTCTGTTTGGTCAGGGGCAAGAGCTGGCTCTGCAGGCACTGGTTCCTCTGTTTCAGCTCTTTAATTTCTGTTAAAAATCTTTCCTTTTCACTCTGAGAAATAAAGAGAGAGAGAGAGAAAGGCTCTCAGTGGATTTTGCAATTGTTTTAAATTGAAAAGATGCTGCCTTTATCCAGCACCTCGTCACATCACAGAAACATTGCACAGAGTGAATTATTGCACGATGGAGAGAGTGAGAGTGAGAGTGAGAGAGAGAGGAGGCAGGACAGAGAAAGAGGGGCACAGGTAAGAGAGAGAGGGATGTGGGCGAGAGAGAGAGAGGGAGAGAAGGAGGGCAGGAGAGAGAGAGGAGGAGGGCAGGAGAGAAAGAGAAAAAAGGACAAACGGCATATGACAGAGAAAGAAAAAAAGTAAAAGCTTATGTTGATCTAGCACCTGTGCTTGTGAAAGACATTATATAAATACAAGTATTCCTGTTCGTTCCGCCTTGGGAGACTCATTTCTCTGAATGTTTCTGAACTAGTCAGCTTTGCAGGTAATCACACATGCCCAAATTTGACTCCATATTACAGACAATTGTTCTGCCTCCTGAGAGCGACATACTTCAGTCCAAAACAACAATCTTAAACATAAACAAATCCAATTTCATAGGTATAAGGGGGAAGCTGGCTAAGATTGATTGGGTAAATAGATTAAAAAGGTATGATGGCAAATTAACAGTGGGAAACATTTAAAGAAACAATTCAAAATATTCAAAAATACATCACATGAAACAAAAACTCAGCGAGAGAGATCCATCTGTGGCTTACTGGGAAAGTTAAGGATAGTATTAAATTAAAAGAAGAGGCTTATAATGTTGCAAAGAATAGTAGTAAGCCTGAGGATTGGGAGTGTTTCAGAAACCAGCAAAAGTCGTCCAAGGAATTTGATAAAAAGGGGAAAAAACAGAATGAGAGTAAACTAGTCAGGAATATAAAAATGGATTGTAGGAGCTTTTACAAGTATACAAAAAGGACTGTAGCTAAAGTAAACATTGGTTCCTTAGAGGCACAGCCAGAAGAAATTATCATGGGGAATGAGGAAATGGCAGACAGATTAAGCAAATATTTTGTGACCATCTTCATCGTAGAAGACAAAAATTACACAGTAGAAATAGAGGGTAACCAGAGTGAGGAACTTAAAGTAATTAATCAATATCAGCAGAGAAAAGGAATTGGAGAAACCTAAGGGCCAACAAATCCCCAGGGCCTACATCCCAGGGTTCTCAAAGAGGTAGCTGCACAGATAATGGAAGCACTGCTTATGATTTTCCAAAATTACCTAGATTCTAGAACAATCACAGCAGATTGACAGATAGTAAATGTAATACTGCTATTTAAGAAAGGAGGGAGAGAGAAAACAGGGAACTACAGGCCAGTTAGCCTATCAGTCATTGGGAAAATGCTGGAATCTGTTATTAAGGAAATCTTAACTCACTTAGAAAATAATAGTATGAGCAGACAGTCATGATGGTTTTACAAAAGTGAAATTGTGTTTGACAAATTTATTAGAGTTTTTTGAGGATGTAACCAGTAGAGTAGATAAACAGAACCAGGAGATGCAGTATATTAAAGACTTAGACAAAGAAACTGAGTATCCAAGTTTGTTGCTGATACAAAGCTTGGTGGGAAATGTAAGCCATGAGAAGGACACCGCGAGACTGCAAAGAGATATAGACAGGTTACGTGAGTGGGCAACAAGGTGACAGATGGAGTATAATGAGGGGAAGTGTGAAGTTATTCACTTTGGTAATAAGAATATAAAAGTGGAATTTTTTTTTTTTTAAAAAGGCATGAAACTTGTAAATGTTAATGTTGAGAGTGACTTGTACAAGGAAAGCAGAAAGCCTGGCAAAGACACTGAAGTACAAGCATAAGGAAATCTTGGTACAATTATATAGGGTTTTGGTGAGACACGTATGGCACTGTGCGCAGTTTTGGTCTCCATATCGAAGGAAGGATATACTTGCATTGGAGGCAGTACAGTGAAGCTTCACTAGATTGATCCCTGGAATGGCAGGTTTGTCCTATGATGAGAGGCTGAGAAAACTGTGTCTATAATCTCTGCAATTTAGAAAAATGAGAGGTGATTTCATTGAAACATACAAGATTCTGGTGGGGGCTTGACAGGGTAGACACTGAGAGGTTGTTTCCCTGGCTGAGGAATCTAGTACACGGGGGTACAGTCTCAGGATAAGGGGCTGATCATTCAGGACTGAGATGAGGAGAAATTTCTTCACTCAGAGGATAGCGAATCTTTGGAACTCTCTGCCCCAGAGTGTTGTGGATGCTCCATTGTTGAGTTTTTTTTTTAAGGCTGAGAGACACAGATTTTTGGCCTTTAAGGGAATCAAGTGATATGGGGAGTGAGTGGGAAAGTGCAGTTGATATGGATCAGTCATGATCGTGTTGAATGGCAGAGCAGGCTTGAGGGGCCGAATGGTTTACTGCTGCTCCTATTTCTTATACCCTCCACGCACAGTGTACTCTCGTGAACTCTGTACCTCTCCATTTTCGATCTTTGATTTGGCCAGTAGTAGTTTCCTGTCGAAATCCCTCTGCTTCTCTTCACAGCCACTCTCACGGTCACTCAGTAACTTCTGGGCTGTTGCTAATCGTTGCCTCAGATTCACAATCTGAATTTAAACAGACAATATTCGACACATTGGGATCTGCATTCAAACTTTTGTTTTTTAAATTCATTCTCAGGGCGTGGGCATCTTTAGCACAGCCAGCATTTACTGCCCATCCCTAATTACCCCTTGAGAATGTGGCAGTGCGCCATCTCCTTTAACACAGCTGAGTGGCTTGCGAGGCCATTTCAGAGGGTAGTTAATAGACAGCCACACACATTGCTGTGGGTCTGGAGTCACATGTAGGCCAGACCAGGTAAGGACGGCAGATTTCCTTCCCGAGAGAAAATTAGTAAATCAGATGGGGTTGTACGACAATTCAGTAGTTTCATGGTCACTATTACTGAGACTGCCTTTAATCCCAGATTTATTTAATTGAATTCCCCAGTTGCCATGGTGGGATTTGAACTTATATCATCATGGATCGTCAGTCCCAGCCTCTGAATTACCAGCCCAGTAACATAACCACTATGCTACCATCCCCACTATGCTTCACATGTGCCTCCCATGATGCACAACATCTCAGCATGATACAGAAGCACACGAAGAGGGAAATGGAAAAATTAGCAGGTCTCCTTGCCAGCACAGGCATGATGGGCCCAATGGCCTCCTTCTGTGCTGTAACACTCCATGATGTCCTCAGTTTGAAATTCCCGGCTTCCCTCCGACCTCCCATAGAATCATAGATTGCTTCCACCGCCCCTTCAGACAGCGCATTCCCAGTCACAACTCACGGTGTAAAAAAATTCTCATCTCCCCTGGTTCTTTTGTCTGCCACTGGAAACAGTTTCTCCTTATTTACCTCCCATTTTGAACGCCTCTATTAAATTTCTCCTTAACCTTCCCTGCTCCAAGGAAAGCAATCCCAGCTTCTCCAGTCGCAACACAAGTGTCATATTCTGCAGAGGTTGGGGGGAGGGGGAGGGGGCGAGGGGGACACAGAGTAGGAAGACATGTACTGATTTCAGTAATGCTCATTCAGCCCTAAACTGGATGTACCCTGCAAGACAGTCAACAGAGCTTTCCTTCTAAACACTGTCATCTAGTGGCAGGCAGAGGATCTTAACTTTTAGCAACAGTTTTTCAGGCCGTTACAACAACAATTCTATTTATATAGCACCTACAATGCAGTAAAACACCACCAAGGCACTGAACAGAAAAACAGAATCTGGCATCGAGGCACAGACGGAAATATTAGGTCAGGTGACCAAAGCATCGGTCAAGGAGGTAGGTTTTGAGCAGCATCTTAAAGGGAGGAGAGGTGGCGAGGCAGAGAGATTAAGGGAGGGAACTGCAGAGCTTCGGGCCTGGTCAGCTGAAAACACAGCTGCCGATAGTGGAGCGATTAAAATCAATGACGTGCAAGAGGCCAGAACTGGAGCAGCACAGAGATCTCGGAGGTTTGGAGGGGATAATTCATGGTAGGATTTGAAAACAAGGATGAGAATTTTTAAAAATTTGAGGCTCTGCTAAGGCAAGAAGCCTGGGGGCACTTCACTACCCTAGAGGTAGCGTGTGCAGTCTCGTCCATACATTATAGGTGATTTGGGGCCTATCTTTAAAAAGAAATCGAGGGACCTAGTTAAATGTCAGAGGCCTGTATTTCAGGACAGCAGAAAGGGGGAAATGAAGACCAGGGTTAACCAGGAAAAGATGGGGCAGGTGACAAAAAGCTGTGGATTGTAAAATTGCTGAGAAAAATAATAATTAGGATAGGTGCATGGGGTGAGGTGGCAGGGACAGAGATTATGAAATGGGAGCTACACCAGAACAAGGGACTATCCTTGTAGGGAAAAAGCAGGTTCTCAGATACCAGAGCCTGATTTTTTTTTTTTTTAATTTCTTGGCACGGCCAACATTTATTATTGTCCATCCCTAATCGCCCTTGAGAAGGTGGTGGTGAGCTGCCTTCATGAACCGCTGCAGTCCATGTGAGGTAGGTACACCCACAGTGCTGTTAGGAAGGGAGTTCCAGGATTTTGACCCAGCGACAGTGAAGGAACGGCGATATATTTATTTATTTAGAGATACAGCACTGAAACAGGCCCTTCAGCCCACCAAGTCTGTGCCGGCCATCAACCACCCATTTATGCTAATCCGAAACTAATCTCATATTCCTACCACATCCCCACCTTCCCTATATTCCCCTACCTATACTAGGGGCAATTTATAATGGCCAATTTACCTATCAACCTGCAAGTCTTTGGCTGTGGGAGGAAACCGGAGCACCCGGCAGAAACCCACACCAGGAGAACTTGCAAACTCCACACAGGCAGTACCCAGAATTGAACCTGGGTCACTGGAGCTGTGAGGCTGCGGTGCTAACCACTGCGCCACCCATGATGCACAACATCTCGGCATGCTACAGAAGCACACAAAGAGGGAAATGGAAATATAGTTCCAAGTCAGGATGGTGTGTGACTTGGAGGGGAACTTGCAGATGGTGGTGTTCCCATGCATTTGCTGCCCTTGTCCTTCTAGGTGGTAGAGGTCGCGGGTTTGGGAGGTCATTATTCCTCTTGCCTAAAAGCCAGTATTCCACTCACATTTTAATGCACTTGAGGGGCTTCTGGTTAGTGGTTTTATACAACTGAGTTTCTTATTCAAACACTTCAGAGGGCAGTTAAGAGTCAACTATCAGCTGTGGCTCAATGGGTATCACTCTCGCCTCTAAGTTAGAAGGTTGTAGGTTCAAGTCTCACTGCAGGACTTAGGCACACCAATCTAGGCTGACGCTCCAGTGCGGTACTGAGGGAGTGAGTGCTCCACTGTTGGAGGTGCTGCCCCTCAGATGAGACATTAAACTGAGGCCCTGCCCGTCATCTCAGTTTATTTATTTAGAGATACAGCACTGAAACAGGCCCTTCGGCCCATCAAGTCTGTGCCGATCAACAACCACCCATTTATACTAACCCTACAGTAATCCCATATTCCCTACCACCTGCCCACACTAGGGGCAATTTATAATGGCCAATTTACCCATCGCCTGCAAGTCTTTGGCTGTGGGAGGAAACCGGAGCACCCGGCGAAAACCCACACGGTCACAGGGAGAACTTTCAAACTCCACACAGGCAGTACCCAGAATCGAACCCGGGTCCTTGGAGCTGTGAGGCTGCGGTGCTAACCACTGTGCCGCCCCAGTTCAACCTAAAAGATCCCACGGCACTATTTTGAAGACCAGCAGGTCAGTTATTCCCCAATATTTATCCTTCAATCAACATCATGTCATTACATCACATTACCGTTTGTGGGAGCTTGCTGTGCGCAAATCGGCTGCTGCATTTCCCGCCTTACGACACAGTGACTACACTTCGAAAAAAGTACTTCAGTTGCTGTAAAGCACTTTGGGATGTGAAAGGCGCTATAGAAGAGCAGGTCTTTTTTTTCTTCTTTTGACCATGTTGGTGTGGGACTGGAGTCACATATGGGCTCAGACCGGGTGAGGATGGCAGGTTTCCTTCCCTGGAGGAACATCGCTGAACCAGTTGGGTTTTTAATGGATGATGCCAACAGCCTGGTGGTTACTAATCACTAACCAGCTTTTTATTCCCAGATTTTGCAAACTTAATTCAAATTCTCAAACTGCTATTGTGGGACTTGAACTCAGGTTCTTCGGATTATTAATTCAGACCTTGTTCAGTAACATAACCAGTGCTGTACTGTACTCTAAATTAGTCTAAGCTCCATTGTGCTGTCATACCTTTATTGGACAGTTATTGATACCACACATTCTACAAAAGAAGATGATTTTCCCAATTCTTGGCTTTGGAGTAATTTCCAGTTGAGTTTTGACAGTGATCATTTATTAAAAGCACTTTGATGATGAGATTGAAAAAGGAAGGAAGCTCTTGACTTGGACTGAGGTGCAGTTATCATATAACCCATACTTCCTCCCACACTTTGTTCACACAATAGCCTTGAAAAATGGAACACTTCACGTCCACATAAGCGTCACCAAAAGCACAGCCAAAAGTACCGCAATCTGACCCGGGCAGGAAGACGGGGAGGGGCAGTGATCGGGGAAATTTTGTGCATTGAATTAACCTCCAAACCCCCCCCTCACCACTAGGGCTGCGGTAACAGACAGAGCATTGAGAGAGGCACAGATTACCAGAGCAGATAGCTGAGGTGTCGAGTACTTGCATTCAGATACGTGCTCACATACAAACCCTCTGGACACTCAGCAAGTCCAAAAACACATCAAAACGATGCTGAAAGTAAAATTAAGCACAGGGGAGGAGCGCAGCTAAAATAAAAAAAGGTCATAAGAGATGTCCCATAAATGGCACTTCTCCCGCAGCCCGTGCACACTCGACCAGGCCAGTATCATGATAAAAACTAACAGATAATCTGGTCACCATCATATTGCTGTTTGTGGGCTCTTGCTCTGTGCAAATTGGCTGCCGTGATTCCTGCATTACGACAGTGACTACGCTGCAAAAAGTACCTCCTTGGCTGTACTTTGGGACGTCCGATGGGTTTGACAGGGTAGACACAGAGGTCGCCTCCCCTGGCTGGGGAATCTAGAGCACGGGGGCACATTCTCAGGATAAGGGGTCGATCATTTCGGACTGAGACGGGAAGAAATCTCTTAACTCAAGAGGGTTTTGAATCTTCGGAATTGTCCAGCGCCGAGGGTCGTGGGTGCTCTATCACGGAGTATAATCAAGAGCGAGATCAGTGGACTTTTGATCTCTCAGGGAATCAAAGGATATGGGGAGCAGGTGGGGAAATAGAGTGGAGGCAGATGATCAGCCATGATTGTACTGAATGGTCTAACTCCTTCTCCTAATCTTCTTATGTCATAAAAGGCACTATAGAAATACTTTATGACAAGTCCACCAACTTCTGCAGGTACCTTAACTACACTTTGTCCCACCCTGCTTCCTGTACGGACTTCCAGTTTCTTCTTCGGACAATGCCATCTTCGATACCAGCACTTCCGATATGTCTTCCTTTTTGCTCCACCAAGAATTCTCCTTCCCACCGTGGTTGACAGGGCCCTCGACCATGTCCGTTCCATTTCCTGCATTTCTACTCTCGGGCCTTCCCCTCCCTCCCTCCCTGAACTGCAATAAGGGTTCCCCTGGTCCTCACCTTCCACCCCACCAGCCTCCATATTCAATAGATTCCCACCACCTCCAGCATGATGCCACCGCCAGACACATTGGGCTGAATCTTATGGTTTCACCCCACCCTCGAGAGGGGCTCGAAGGCGGGGGGGTGGCCCACAGAATTGCGACGGGAGGCAGGGGTGGGGTTTGGGGGGGCGGGCAGTCTGTCGCAATGCAATTTTGTTGGGGGTGGGACAGACTGAAGACGGCCTTTGAGGCCTGAGGCTGATTGAGGCCCTTAAATGGCCTATTTAAGGCCACTGAAGGGCCTCTTCCTGCCACCACTGGGATTTACCAGCAGCAGGGGGTGATGGGGACTACACCATGTGAGGAGGTCGCCCTGTAAAAGGAGGTGACCTCACTGCAGGCTTGGGGAGGGAGGCCCATCCTCCGTGGGCAAGCTGTGGCCCATGGCGGGCCCCCACTGGGAAAACCTGCAACTCCCTGATCCCCACCCACTGCCTTTAATGCCCACCACCACCGCACCCCCCCCCCACCCCCATCAAAGGGGCCTTCTGGTCTGGTCCCAGCAACGCCGCCTCACTTACCTGAGGACTGGGTCTCCGGTGCTGGGCCTGGATCCAAGGGCTCTGCAGTACCCAGCGGCCCTGCCGATACAGCTGACTTGCCGGCCCTGTGATTGGCAGTCAGTTCTTGGAGGCGGGATCCCTGCCCTTAAATGAAGTTAATTGGCCCAGCACCATAGAATCGCTCTGGGGTGGGGGGGGGGGGGGGGCGGGGGTGCTCTCGCAGGCTTTTCAGAGCATCGCCATGGGAACAAAATTCAGCCCATCTTCTCCTCGCCTCCCCTTTCAGCATTCTAAAGGGATGGTCCCCTCCGTGATACCCTGGTCCACTCCTCAGACATCCCCAACCTTTCCTATGGCACCTTTCCATGCAAGTGCAAGAGATGCAACAGCTGCCCTTTGACCTCCTCGTTTTTCATTGGCCAAGGCCCCAAACACTCCAAACAGGTGGAAGAGCAATTTACATGAACTTTGTTCAATTTAGTATATTGGATTCACCGCTCACAATGCAGTCTGCTCTACATTGGAAAGACCAAAGGTGGACTGGGTGACCCCAAGCTTCCAGTCATCTGTCATTTTAACTCACCATGCCACTCCCATCCCGACCTTGGACTTCTACACTGTTCGAATGAAGCTTTATGAACAGCACCTCATCTTTTCATCCAGCACTTTACAACCTTCTGGACTCAACATTGAGTTCAACAATTTCAGACCATAACCAATGCTCCCATTTATTTGAACAGCATCTGCTGGTAGAAATTCTCTTTTTTTCCATTTACACCTCCTCTAGACCCGGCGTTTAGTTTAGTTTAGAGATACAGCACTGAAACGGGCCCTTCGGCCCACCGAGTCTGTGCCGACCATCAACCACCCATCTTATACTAATCCTACACTAATCCCATATTCCTACCACATCCCCACCTGTCCCTATATTTCCCCACCACCTACCTATACTAGGTGCAATTTATAATGGCCAATTTACCTATCAACCTGCAAGTCTTTTGTTTCATTGCTTCTCCCATTACCATCTTCTTTTGCCTTGCACCATCATCCCTTTTGCCATTAAATCTCTCCTGCCTTCCAGACCTTTCCTTTTGTTCTTTATCCCTCCTCTTTCCCTTTCTCTGTACTTAGTTAAAACCGGTTACATCTCTAACTTGTCCCAGTTCTGGCAAAAGGTCACTGGCCTGAAACGTTAACTGTTTCTCCACAGGTGCTGCCTGACCTGCTGAGTATTTTCAGCACTTTTTGTTTTTATTTCAAATTTCAGATTCCAGATTCTGAACATACTGACAAACATACTAATTAGGAGCAGGAGTAGGCCACTCGGCCCCTCAAGTCTGCTCCGCCATTCAATAAGATCATGGCTGATCTGATTGTAAACTCAACTCCACATTCTTGCCTATCCCCGATAGTCTTTCTTGCTTATCAAGAATCTATCTACCTCTGCATTAAAAATATTCAAAGACTCTGCTCCCACCGCCTTTTGAGGAAGAGAGTTCCAAAGACTCAAGACCCTCAGAGAAATATTTCTCCTCATCTCTGACTTAAATGCACGACCCCTTATTTTTAAACAGTGACCCCTAGTTCGAGATTCTCCCACAAGAGGAAACATCCTTTCCACATCCACCCTGTCAAGACCCCTCAGGATCTTATATGTTTCAATCAAGTCACCACTGACTCTTCTAAACTCCAGCAGATATAAGCCTAACCTGTCCAACCTTTCCTCATAAGACAACCCACCTACTCCAGGTATTAGTCTAGTAAACCTTCTCTGAACTTCCTCCAATGCATTTACATCCTTCCTCAAATAAGGAGACCAATACTGTACACAGTACTCCAGATGTGGTCTTACCAATGCCCTGTATAACTGAAGCATAACCTCCCTACTTTTGTATTCAATTCCCCTCCCAATAAACAACAACATTCTATCAGCTTTCCTAATTACTTGCTGAACCTGCATTCTAATCTTTTGCGATTCATGCACTAGAACACCCAGATCCCTCTGCATCTCAGAGCTCTGCAATCTCTCACCATTTAGATAATATGCTTCTTTTCTATTCTTCCTGCCAAAGTGGACAATTTCACATTTTCCCACATTATACTCCATTTGCCAGATCTTTGCCCACTCACTTAACCTATCTATATTCCTTTGCAGCCTCATGTCCTCTTCACAACTTACTTTCTTACCTATCTGTGTCATCAGCAAATTTAGCAACCATACCTTCGGTCCCTTCATCCAAGTCATTTATATAAATTGTAAAAAATTGAGGCCCCAGCACTGATCTCTGTGGCACACCACTTGTTACATCTTGCCAACCAGAAAATGACCCATTTATGCCTACACGGTTTCCTGTTAGCTGGCCAATCTTCTATCCATGCCAATGTTACCCCCTACACCATGAGCTTTTATTTTTGCAATAACCGTTGACTTGGTACCTGATCAAATGCCTTCTGGAAATCTAAGTACAATACATCCACCGGTTCCCCTTTATCCACAGCACATTACTTCTTCAAAGAACTCCGATAAATTGGTTAAACATGATTTCCCTTTCATAAAACCATGTTGACACTGCCTGCTTTCCTTGAATTTTTCTAAATGCCCTGCTATAATGTCTTTAATAATAGCTTCCAACATTTTCCCTAAGACAGATGTTAAGCTAACTGGCCTGTAGTTTCCTGCTTTCTGTCGCCCTCCCTTTCTGAATAAAGGAGTTACATTCGCTATTTTCCAATCTAATGGAACCTTCCCCAAATCTAGGGAATTTCAGAAAATTGAAACCAACACATCAACTATCTTACTCGCCATTTCTTTTAGGACCCTAGGATGAAGTCCATCAGGACCTGGGACTTGTTAGCCTGCAGCTCCAACAAATTGCTCACTTCCCTGATGATTGTAATTTTCTTGAGTTCTTCCCTCCCTTCCATTTCCTGATTTACAACTATTTCTGGGATGTTACTTGTATCCTTTATAAATTCAAGTCTGACTTTTACCCCACCAGGAACTCTGTCCAATCCCAGATCATAACACGTGGCTGCGATGATTAATTTCTCCTCATCTCTCTGTTCCAGTTCCTTTGCCGGACATTTTTGGATGACTCTGGAGGCCCTCCTGTTTTACCTTTTGCTCATATTGCTGCTTCATGCTCCGGAATTGCTGATCCCACTGTTTGTTCACTTCCAACAACTAGAAATTAAAACATAAAAACAATTAAAAGCAAAAAATATTCAGTCAAAAATGGCAGATGCAGCTCAAATAGAACCTGAGCGAGAGTGAGAGTGAGAGCACGAGAGATTGCATGGGGAAGGGCCAACAGTGCATGCGTGTGATGACAAGGGAAGGTGGGACAGCAGGGGCATGAGCGAGGATACAGGGAGGGCAAAACTGAAAGGGGCCAAGCAAGCAAGGGCTCAGGTGAAGGGAGATTTAGAAATCTAAAGAGAAAGGTCGAGACAATAGAGCAGTATAGCTATGTGGGTAAAGACAAGCAGAGTGGGACAGGAAGGGATAGAGAGTTTAATAGTGCATTATTGAATAAAGTCCATGCAAATAATAGCAGTAAAAAAAAATATTAAAGGCTCTTAAACTGAATGCATGAAGCATTTGCAAAAAGAAAGATGACCTAGCTGCACAAATACAGATAAATGATTTATATCTGATCACCATTACAGAGACATGGTTACAAGGTGACCAAGGTTGGGAAATAAATATTCTAGGGTACGCAACATTTTGAAAAGACAGACAGAATGGCAAAGGAGGAGGAGTAGTCCTGATAGTAAAAGATGACATAAGGACAGTAGTGAGAAAGGATCTTGGTTCAGAAGATCATGAAGAAGAATCAGTAAGGGTGGAGATTAGGAAAAACAAGGGTCGGGAAACACTGGTGGGAGTAGTTTATAGGCCCGTGAACTGGAGCTTGTAACAAAGACAATGTAATAATTGTGTAGGACTTTAATCTTCATATAGATTGGACCAATCAAATTAGCAAAGCTGGTCCGGAAGATGAGTGTGTAGAATGCTTTTGGGACTGTTTCTTGGAACAATACGTTACGGAACCAACAAGCTATTTTAGATCTAGTATTGTGCAATTAGCAATCTCATAATAAAATATCCATTGGGGAAAAGTGATTATATTAAAATTGTATTCCATATCAAGTCTGAAGGCAACATATTTGAGTCCAAAACAAGAATCTTAAAAACTTAAAACAAATATCCAATTACATATGTATGAGTAGAGAGCTGACTACGGTGATTAGGTAAATAGACTAAAAGGTATGGTGGCAAATAAACACTGGGGAACATTTAAAAGGAACAATTCAAAATGTTCAACAAAAGTACAATACATTAATAAATAAAAACTTAGTGAGAAAGATCCATCCCTGGCTTAGAAGGGAAGATAAGGATAGTATTAGATTAAAAGAAGAGGTTTATAATGTTGCGAAGAACAGTAGCAAGCCTGAGGATTGGGATTGTTTTAGAAACTAGCAAAGGGTGACCAAAAAGTTGATACAAAGGGCAAAATCAGAATGAGTAAAGTAGCCAGGAACATAAAAACAGATTATAAGAGTTCATACAAGTATATAAAAAGCAGGATAATAGCTAAAGTAAACATTGGTCCTTAGAGGCAGAGAGACAGGAGAAATTATCAAGGGAATGATGAAATGGCAGAGACGTTGAACGAATATTTTGCATCGGTCTTCAGTAGAAAATACAAACTACATACCAGAATTACACGGTAAAAAAGGGGCTAACAAGAGTGAGGAACTTAAAATTAATTATCAGAAGGTATTGGAGAACCTTTAGGGACTAAAATCCGACAAATCCCCAGGACCTGATGGCCTATATCCTAGGGTTCTAAAAGATAGTGGATGCACTGGTTATGATTTTCCAAAATTCCTTAGATTCTAGAATGGTCCCAGTGGATTGGAAGTTAGCAAGTGTAACACCACTATTCAAGAAAGAAGGGAGAGAGAAAACAGGGAACTACAGGCCAGTTAGCCTGACATCAGTTATCAGGAAAATGCTGGAATCTATTATTAAGGAAGTCTTAACAATACACTTAGAAAATCATACTATGATCAGACAAAGTCAACATGGTTTTACCAAAGGGAAATTGTGTTTGACAAATTTATTAGAATTTTTTAAGGATGTAACTAGTAGTGTAGATGTAGTATACTTGGATTTCCAAATGGCATTCGATAAAGCGCTACACAAAAGGTTAATATGCAAGATAAGTGTGCATGAAGTTGGGGGTGATATATTAGCATGGATAGAGGTTTGGTTAACAGAAAGCAGAGAGTAGGGATTAACAGGGCATTTTCAAGTTGGCAGATTGTGACGAGTGGAAAGTCACAAGGATCAGTGCTGGGGCCTCAGCTATTTACAATCTATATTAATGATTTAGTCAAAAAGACCAAGAGTAATCCAAGTTGGTTGATACAAAGCTAGGTGGGAATGTAAGCTGAGAGGAGGACACAAAGAGGCTGCAAAGGAACATAGACAGGTTAAGTGAGTGGGCAACAAGGTGGCAGATGGAATATAATGTGGGGAAGTGAGAGGCTATTCACTATGGTCGTAAGAATAGAAAAACAGAATATTTTTTAAAAGATGTGAAACTTCTAAAAGTCGATGTTCAAAGAGACTTAGGTGTACTTGTACAAGGAAAACAGAATGTTAGCATGCAGGTACAGCAAGCAATTAGGAAGGCAAATGGCATGTTGGCCTTTATTGCAAGGGGATTAGAGCACAAGAATAAGGACATCTAACTATAATTGTACAGGGCTTGGTGAGACCACACCTGGAATACTGTGCGCAGTTTTGGTCTCCGTATCTAAGGAAGAATATACTTGCCTTGAGGCGGTACAGTGAAAGTTCACTAGATTGGTCCCTGGAATGAGAGGGTTGTCCTATGATGGGAGGCTGAGTAAACTGGGTCTATACTCACTGGAGTTAAGAGTGAGAGGTAATCTCATTGAAATATACAAGATTATGAAAGGGCTTAACAGGGTAGATATTGAGAGGTTGTTTCCCCTGGCTGGGGAATCTAGAACATGGGGGCACAGTCTCAGGATACGGGACCGATCATTTAGAACTGCGATGAGGAGAAATCTCTTCACTAAAAGGGTTGTGAATCTTGGGAATTCTCTCCGGGTTATGGATGCGCCATCATTGAATATATTTAAGTCTGAAATAGTATTTTTGTCTCTCAGGGAATCAGCTGATATGGGGAACGGGTGGGAAAGTGGAGTTGATGTAGAAGATCAGCCATGATCGTATTGAATGGCAGAGCAGACTTGAGGGGCCGAATGGTCTACTCCTGCTCCTATTTCTTATATTCTTACGTTCTTGAGTGAGTAAGTGAAAAGAGAGATGAGAGAGAGAGACACACACACACAGACAGCCTGAGAAAGAGGGAGAGAAAGAAAGAGGGAGAGAGAGAGAGAGAGAGAGAGAGAGAGAGAGATAGAGAGAGATAGAGAGAGATAGAGAGAGATAGAGAGAGAGAGAGAGAGAGAGAGAGAGAGAGAGAGAGACACACACACACAGATAGAGAGAGTGAGAGTGACAGAAAGAGAGAGTGTTCTATCACCACTCACCTCTTTCCTCTGCACTTCCAAAGCCGTGACTTTCTTTTCCAATATCTCGATTATGTTTTTGTCACTAGATTCTTGTTGTTCTAAGGCGTTTGCACTCTGTAAAATGAGAGAATATCTACAATTAAAATTTAGCAATGGACCCCATCACCCATAGAATCATTACAGCACAGAAGGAACCCATTTGACCCAGTGTCTGTGCTGGCCCTCCTTGGGAACAATTCACGTACTGGCACTCCCCTGTCCCCTCCCCACATTCCTCCTTTTCAGCTATTTAGAATACTTAGAAAATGTAGAAAAATGTACGGCACAAAAGGAGGCCTGTCTGCCCATCATGTCTGCGCCTGCCGAAAAACGAGCTACCCATCGTAATCCCATTTTTTAAGACTTGCTCCGTATCCCTGGAGGTTACGGGACTTCTGGTGCATAACCAGACACATTTTCAATGGGATGAGGTTTTCTACCTCTGCTACCCTTTCAGGCAGTGAGTTCCAGACCCCCACCAGCCTCTGGACAAAAAGTTTTTCCTCATCTCCCCTCTAATCCTTCTACCAATCGCTTTAAAGCTATGCCCCCTAGTCAGTGACCTCTCTGCTAAGGGAAATAGATCCTTCCCATCCACTCTATCCAGGCCCCTCACATCTCAATCAGATCTCCCCTCAGCCATCTCTGTTCCAAGGAGAACAACCCCAGCCGATCCAATTTTTCCTCATAGCTGCAATTTTCCAGTCCTGGCAACATCCTCGTAAATCTCCGCTGTACCCTCTCTAGTGCAATTACATCCTTTCTGTAATGAGGTGACCAGAACTGCACACAGTCCTCAAGTTGTGGCCTAACCAATGGGTTATACAGTTCCAGCATAACCTCCCAGCTCTTATATTCTGTACCTCGGCTAATAAAGGAAAGGATTCCAAATGCCTTCTTAACCACCTTATTGACCTGCCCTGTTACCTTCAGGGATCTGTGGAAATTCACTCCAAGGTCCCTTGCTTCCTCTACACCTCTCAGTATTTTCCCATTAATCGTGTATTCCTTTGCCTTGTTTGACCTCCCCAAATGCATCACCTCACACTTCTCCAGGTTGAATTCCATTTGCCACTTTTCTGCCCATCTGGCCAGACCCTCAATATCTTCCTGCAGCCTACAGCTATCCTCCTTGCTATTACCACACGGCCAATTAAATATATTTAGGTCACAATCTTTTGTTCAGGGGCAAAGCAACACATTAAACACTTCTAAAAGCTCCCTCTACACTGTCCCACCAAACACTCCCAGGGCAGGTGCATTACAGGGCATCCTCCCCGATTGCCTGCCCCTCTTCCGCGGTTACTTTCGCGCCCGGGTGTCCCTGGAGAGGGAGCATGCGGTGTCCGCTGGCACGCTCGAGGCCTTCCGCGGCCGGTGGGCACCGCAGGGACCGGAGTGCATCATCGACGCCGAGAATGGCATTTTAATTTGAGTTTTGTTATTTTTCTGTTTTTAATAAAGTTATTTTAAAAATGTAAGTATGTATAAAAAGGGAAAAAAACCCCCCCAAAAAAACGGGGTTTAATACAGAGTAAAGCTCCTTCTACACTCCCAGGACAGGTTAGATACAGAGTAAAGCTCCCTCTACACTGTCCCCATAAAACACTCCCAGGACAGGTACAGCACGGGATTGGCTGGGCTGTTTGTGGAGCACTTCCTGTGTGCAATCAGCTGCACCTGTAAAGGCTGGTGGGAGCGGCAGCTGGAGAGGACAGAGAAGAGAACTGAGAGCTACAACACAAGTGTGGAACTGATTCTATCTATTGGAGTAAAGGACCTGTGAGTTATCTTGGAGAGGTGGGTGTTGGAGCACCAGTGAACTGTTTTGCTCGGACTCTTGGGGGAGGGACGAGATGCCAGAAGATCGAGGGGTGGGGCTCAAAGACTGTGTAAGGGGCCCCTGTATCTGCTTTTGTGTCTTCTTCCATCTTGCACAAAGGGGGATTCCCTCCCTACCCTGACTGCGTGGCTCGAGACAGCTGGGGCCGCCTGGGTGAAGAAACTCTTTGTAACAACAGCAGTAAGTGGAAAGAACCAGGTGACTCCGGCCGACCCGGGCGAAGAACCCTCCCCTGACCAGAAGACTGGACTTTGTATTCTCTGCAGTAAGGTGCTCCAACCGCCAATTTAACAGAAACATCCTTGCAGCCTTTCTCTCCTTTCCACCACTCAGTTACCTATCCTCTCCTCTTTTCCTTTTCACCCCATTCTCCTCTACTCCCAGCACCACCTTCCCCATCCACCCCCCACCCCAATCATATCGGTTAAATTCTTAAAAACAAAACTGTTGTTTGCTTTATTTGTTAGGGGTGGGCTTGGCTCTTTGACTCCATGGCAAGCCCCTCTTCACTGGTGGCGGGGCCTTCTTGCACATATGCTGCTGTGGCTGCTGCAGCTGCACCTGTTGCCCCGTCACCATTTACGCTGTTAACATCAAAGCATGGGGTCAAGGGCTACGTCCACCCCAATATGTCAATAGAGGCTTGCATAAAAGCAATGGCTGAGATTATCGGCCCCTCGGCCATCGTTGCTGCGTCTAAAACGTACGGGAAGGCTGTATTTTTCCTGATGACCAAGCGGGCGATTTCCTTGGCCCTGAGCAAAGGGGCCTTTCTACCAGTGGACCCCCTGGAGGCCACTGTGCAGCGGGTCACCTTGTCTACTGTCACGCCCTTCATTACTGGTGAGCTCCTCCTTCCCCACCTGCAGCGTCATCGGGGGGAAGTAAAGCCAGGGTTTACCCCAGTCCCACTCGGTCTTCGGGAGAACAGCCTCTGGCATGTATACGCCTTCCACCGCCAGCTGTTTATGCAGCTGGCGCGGAAGGTAGTTACAGACGGCCAACTTAATGTGGAGTTCCAGGAATGGCGTACCGCGTCTTCTCGACCTCGGACAGGGTGCGGTGCCATGCCTGTAAGAGGGTGGGGCATGTTCGTAAGAGCTGTTCCAGCCTCCAGGCCGCCAACTCCACCTCGGTGGCCCAGGGTGGTGCCATTGCACCCTCCCCCCTACTCCCCCGACACCTGCAACAACTGCCGCTCAGGCAGTTCCGGAGGCTGTGGTTTTCACGGCCTCCAGTGGGGAGGGGGAGACCAGTCCGAGTGGAAGGAAGGCACGGCGCAAAGCAAAACACCTGAAGGCGCACCCCCTGGATACAGATAAAAAGTCCTGAGACGGAGCTCGGCCCTATGGCTGATCCAGGGGAGCCCAACTGTCCTGCGGCTGAGCTCGGGCCCAGGAAATCTGGGCGGGGGGAGCGGAGGGAGAAGCAGAGGCCTCTACTGAGATGGAGGTCCCTCCTCTCCTGGCGCGGGTCCTCGGATTCCCCCCGCCACCCGGACCATGAGAACCGAAATCCCTGGAAGGGAATCTCTGTCCTTCGGGATGCAGCGGGGAGAGATGCCTTTGTAGCTTTGAGAACTCCCGAGGAGGGGGCCTGCCCATGGTGGGGGAGCCTGTGGACCCCACAGGAGAAATCATTCCTTTGGCCGATGGGTCGGGTGTCCTGGTGAGGGTCAACCCTCCCAATAGCCTGATGCTGCCACCCAGGATGTACCCAACCTAGAGGCCAATTTGTGTAATTTCCCCGTCTGCTGGGTCTGTGGGAGCTGGCAGAGCGGGAGATGGCCTCCTCTTTCTGCCTCCGGTTGGATCTCTGGAGTCGACAACTACCGTCTCCCCTGGGCTGCTCACTGCCCTGAGGATGGAGATGGGGGGGGGGGGGGGGGGGGGGGGTTCTGAACCGCTGGCGCCCACAGGCTCCAGCCCAATGGATGAACCCAGAGAGTAGGATTCCGCCATCGATCCTGGGGGTGGGATCGTGACAGAGGCGGGACCAGCTGGCACAGCCAGGACATCTGCCCCACCGTGTGTAGTGGGTGTGGTGGCCGCTGGCAGTGACGACCCGGAGGAGAATGGGGCACGGAGGACAACCGTGAATCCATCGCCGGTGAGGCGGTGGACTCCCTCGTGCCTCCCACCGAATCTCCTCTTATCACCACCACGGAGCTCCGGGACTTCCTCACTGATCATCCAGTCTGTCCCTGTCACCCTCAAGAAGGTGGGGAAGGGTGCAGGCATGAAACTGGTTGAGAGGTGCCGGTTTAAAGCATTTCTGAATGGGTTGCTGGGGGAGTGGAAGGCCAAGTGCACTTCCACTCCCTCGTCACAGTGAGGTGTTGGTGACAGGTTTCGAAATACTTTTGACATGAAGATAACCATAGCCAGCCTCAACATCAATGGCAGCAGGGAGTCTCACCGCAGGTTTCACAATCTCTCAGTCCTCAGGCAAGGGAGATACGCGGTGAGCTTTCTGCAGGAAACCCACACCATTCACTCCGATCCTCACACGGGCGAGGTCTGCTTTAACAACCGGCTGCTGGAGGACGAGCGATTTTGGGGCTCGTTCTGTCGATTCTGGGCCAACTGGAGAAGGAAGCAGGGGGGCTTCCCCTCCTTGAGGCTATGGTGGGATGGTGGGCAAGACTCACATCCATGTCTTCTGGCAGCAGTACACAAAGGGGTCAACCAAGAGGCAGGAAGCAGAGATCGGGCGCCGAGAGAGGGAGGTGCTCGACTTAGAGTCCCGCCTCGGTCATGCCGTTGCGGATCCGGCCCTGTGGCAAGTGTACAAAGAGAAGAAGGGCGCACAGAGAGACCTGCAGCTCGTAGGGTCCCGATGTGCGTATGTGAGGTCATGGATCCAGATTCTGGAAGATTTGGACTGCACCTCACCCTTCTTCTACTCGCTGGAAAAATGGCGGGGGGTCCATAAGCAGCTCATTGAGCTGCTGGCCGACGACAGATCCTCCATCACGGATCCGGAGGAATTGGCTTCCTGATCCATACCTATTACAGTGCATTGTTCTCTCCGGATCCGTCCTGTGAGGACGTGTGCCAAGTTTTGTGGGAGGACCTGCTGAAGGTCAGCCCGGAGGGCGCCGAAGGATTGGAGGCTCCACTCACATTGTCAGAGCTCACCGATGCCCTCCACTAGCTCTCGAAGGGCAAATCCCCGGGGCTGACCGCAGATTTCCTCAGGACATTCTGGGGGATGATTACGTGCGGGTCCTGGGGGAAAGTCTGGCGACCAGGGAGATGCCCCTCTCGTAGCGCAGGGCGGTCATCGTCCCGCTGCCTAAGAGGGGCGATCTCTGCTTGCTTAAGAACTGGCGTCCAGTCTCCTTCCTCAGCACGGATTATAAGATCTTTGCCCGGGCTATGTCTACCTGCCTGGGCTCCGTGCTGGCCCATATGATCCACCCCGACCAGTCCTACATGGTCCCGGGCCAGATCATCCAGGACAACATCCAACTGGTCCGGGACCTGATCCATCTTTCCCAGACAACTGGTCTGTCGGTCACCTTTCTCTCTCTCGATCAGGAGAAGGCGTGCGACAGGGTGGATCACGAGTACCTTTTCGGGACTCTGCGCGCATTCAGACTCAGCTGCATTTTGTGGCCTGGGTTCGACTTTTATATGCCGCTGCAGAGTGTCTGGTCAAAGTTAATGGGTCCTTGATGGCACCCCTTCGCTTTGGGAATGGAGTGAGTCAGGGATGCCCTATGTCCGGCCAATTGTATACCATCTGCGTGGAGCCGTTCCTGTGCCTACTTGTCAGAAGATTGACGGGTTTGGCTCTATGCGGCCTGGCCATGCGGGTCTTCCTCTTGGCTTAGGCCGATGATGTGCTCCTCGCAGTCACAGATCCAGTTAACTTGCGGAGAATGCGCGATTGCCAGACCTTCTCTGCCTCGTCCTCCGCAAGGATCAATTGGGAGAAATGTTCCAGACTCCTGGTGGGTCAGTGGGGAGTGGACCCTCTGCCGGAGGAGTTGACACCTTATGCGTGGAGCACCATGCACCTCCTCTATCTGAGAGTCCACCTTAGCCCCACAGAGGAAGCCTGGCCGGCAAACTGGCAGGAGTTGGAGGCGAAGGTCACCACTCGGCTGGGGCGCTGGACAGGACTGCACCGAGTGCTTTCCTACAGGGGCCGAGTGCTGGTCATAAACCAACTGGTGGCCTCCATGTTGTGGTACCTGTTGGTCATTTTGGCCCTGCCCCCTGTATTCGCCACCAAGATCCAGAAGAAGCTAGTCAATTTCTTCTGGGGCAAGAGGAAACACTGGGTCTCTGCTGCGGTCCTGAGTCTCCCGATCGAGGAGGGCGGCCAGTCGCTGGTGTGTGTCCGCACCCAGGCTGCGACTCTCTGCCTTCGGACCCTGCAGAGATACCTGTACGTCAAGCGTCCTCCCAGATGGTGTGTGCTAACGACAAATGTTTTCCGCCAGGGGCACTGCCTTCAAGACGACACGCAGCTCCTGGAGGAGAACGTCAGCCGCGCCTCTCTGAGGGAGTTGCCTTTCTTTTACTGGAATCTATTCAGAGTCTGGAACATGGCTGCCTCCAGTCAGGGCGCTCCCCCGCCGGGACTGTCAGAGCGGCCGGCTCCGGGGATGGACCGACAGGCGGAGGAGTAGCCGAAGCCCCCGGGACGTCCCTCACTGCGGGTGATGAGGGGGCTCGGGAGCGCAAAGCGCTCCTGGCCGAGCTGACCCCCGCTTAGCCAGAACTGCTCATCAGACCCAGGCCCTGAAACCCTCCTTGGGAGCGGGTCCCGCACATCCCGAGCTGCCTCTTGGAAATGCCCTCCGTGCCATTCCAAACAACTCAGAGGGGTTTCTTGTACGGGCTGCTCCTGCACACTTTCCACTTCCTCGCACTTGTTAGCCGGCCGGACACGCCCTGGCTGTCCATGTTGCCATCTGGGAGCGAGGGGAAACCCCGGTGGAGGTTTCTCTATGCGGGAGTCCTCCCCCTTTACATCGGGGACCTGGGGTGGAGGGTGTTGCACAGAGCAATCCCGTGCAATAAACTTTTAAATAGTTTCACGGACTCCCAGGCCGCCTGTAATTTCTGCAGCCTGGATGAGTCCGTGTTCTATGTTTATATGGAGTGTGTAAGGTTGCAGCCCGTGTTTGCATATTTAAAGAGGCTGCGCCTCGGGTTTTGGCTGCACTTCAGCCCCACACTCCTGATCTTTGGGCACCCGGTGCGGACGGGGTTGGGCCAGGAGGAGGATCTCCTCATCAGTCTGCTCCTGGGCCTGGCCATGGTGGCAATTCACAGGACGAGGCTGCAGGCCGTTGGGGGGTCCGTCCTCTCTGATTGCCTGCCCCTCTTCCGAGGTTACGTTTGCACCCGGGTGTCCCTGGATAAGGAGCATGCGGTGTCCGCCGGTACGCTTGAGGCCTTCCACGACCGGTGGGCACTGTAGAGACTGGAGTGCATCATCGATGCCGAAAAACTTAATTTTAATTTGAGTTTTGTTTTATTTATCTGTTTTTAATAAAGTTGTTTATTTAAAATGTATATAAAGGGGGCCTGGGGGAATAAAGGCCCTCTCAAGCAAATTAAAAGGGGCCTGGGGTATAAAGGCCACCTTATATATAAAAAGAGGGTGAGATATGGAGTAAAGCTTTCAATACCCCGACCCATCAAACTATCTCAGAACACTGCCCCTTGTGCAATGCAGCACTGAGGGAGTGCTGCACTTTCGGAGGTGCCGTCTTTCAGATGAGACATTAAACAGAGGTCCCATCTTCCCTCTCAGACGAATGTAAAAGATCCCATGGCACAATTTGGAGGAACAGCATGGAATTCCCTGGTTTTGTAAAATATCTTATTCTTAAATACATAGAATTAGGATTTGATTTAACGTCATATGATTAAAGTTTCTGGTTACTTTTAGTTTACAGTCAGGTGACCATATATCCCGGTTTTCCAGGAACAGTCCCTGGATAAAGTAATGTGTCCTCTGGAAACAACATTGCTGGAAGAGTCCCCGGTTTATAAAACGCATTCCCGAATACCTTGATTTTTAGTTTTTCAAATGGGAATACTTGTAATGCACAAGTGAGGTACAGCACAGATTATGTAGTGTGTGTATTTTAGATAAAGCCGTCTGCTAAATGTCTAAATAATAAATGTACAAGAGAAACAGGCCTCATGACACATGATGCTAAGGTGTTGCATTGAAAGTGCCGTGGGACTGAAGGCTCGTCATAACTCAAACTGCAGATAAGACCCAAATGCCGTCACTTGTAACGTAGGCCTCAGTCTGCAGCAAGGTTTGTGCAATTGTTATGGTTTCAGATATTACTGGAGATAAATCAAAATGTTGAAAACACAACAATTATTTGCAGGGGGGAGGGAGCATTAACAAGCCAAAGTGGGGGAGTGGGGGGAGGGTGTAAGTGAGGAAAGAGAGTGAGCAAGTCAGGCAGAGGAGGGAAGAAAGAGAGCAGGGGAGGCAGCAACGACATCCAGAACATTTCTATTATTATGAGTTGCCATGGCTACGATGCTGACTGAAAGGCATATAACGTAGAACACGTGCAAGATTCAAAATTCAGCATAAAGTCAAAACAGCATTACCGCAAAACTGGAATTGCTGCTTTAACAAACAACTTCAAAAGGTTTTTCCATATTTTGACCAATCAAAAAAGAAATATCTGCATTATATTCAATATGGCAGTCATCTGCATTATGTTCAATATGGCAGTCAGTATTCTGCATTGCAAATGGAGGCAGGACATCAATAGAAGAACATAAAGCACACGCCAATTCCAGTTTTGCTGCCAATTTTTTTCACCAATTTGATCCAACACAAACTAGGTCATGTACACTGTTCTAATGTAGAAAACACAGCGTCACAGTGGCGCAGTGGTTAGCACCGCAGCCTCACAGTTCCAGCGACCCGGGTTCAATTCTGGGTACTGCCTGTGTGGAGTTTGCAAGTTCTCCCTGTGTCTGCGTGGGTTTTCTCCGGATGCTCCGGTTTCCTCCCAGAAGCCAAAAGACTTGCAGGTTGGTAGGTAAATTGGCCATTATAAATTGCCCCTAGTATAGGTAGGTGGTAGGGAAATATAGGGACAGGTGGGGATGTGGTAGGGAATATGGGATTAGTGTAGGATTAGTATAAATGGGTGGTTGATGGTCAGCACAGACTCGGTGGGCCGAAGGGCCTGTTTCAGTGCTGTATCTCTAAACTAAACTAAACCGACTTGCACACAGCAAGCTCCCACAGACATCAATATGATAATCACCAGATAATCTGTTTTAGTCATTTTGATTGAAGGATAAGGATTGGTCAGGACGCTGGGGAGAACTCCCCTGCTCTTGTTCAGATAACAGCCAAGGGATCTTATATGTCCACTTGAGAAGGAAGACAAGGCCTTGGTTTAAGGTTTCATCTGAAAGGCAGCAGCCTCCGATGGTGCAGCACTCCCTCAGCACTGACCCTCCCACGGTGCAGCTCTCCCTCAGTACTGACCCTCCGACGGTGCAGCACTCCCTCAGTACTGACCCTCCCACGGTGCAGCACTCCCTCAGTACTGACCCTCCGACAATGCAGCACTCCCTCAGTACTGACCCTCCCACAGTGCAGCACTCCCTCAGTACCGACCCTCCGACAGTGCAGCACTCCCTCAGTACTGACCCTCCGACAGTGCAGCACTCCCTCAGTACTGACCCTCCGACAGTGCAGCACTCCCTCAGTACTGACCCTCCGACAGTGCAGCACTCCCTCAGTACTGACCCTCCGACAGTGCAGCACTCCCTCAGTACTGACCCTCCGACAGTGCAGCACTCCCTCAGTACTCGCAGTGGTGTGGCAGCCTAGATTTGGGTGCTCAAGTCTCTGGAGTGGGACTTGAGCCGATAACTGTCTGACTCAGAGACAAGCGTGCGACCAACTGAGCCACAGCTGATGCACGAATGTAAATGCTTGTGTGTGAGACGGCCTGTAAAGATCTCGATCTTTTCTTAACAAGTTATAGAGTCAGGATCAATGGGTATTATCTGTCTACGCAGGGGAGCACTAATAATACTATTTATATCTCTATGGTTACCACTCTCAGTCGTTGTGTGTGTACATAGTCAAATACAATAAAAGGAACACGTTGCAAACCACATTCAGTGTGTGGGTTTCAAATTGTCTTAGTGCCCAGGGTCTATATTTATCCCTCAATCAACACGACTGAAAAAAAAGATTATCCGGCCTTTGCCTCATTGCTGTTTGTGGGATCTTTCTGTGCGCAATGTGGCTGCTGCATTCCTACATTACAACTGAGACTACACATCAAAAAGTTCTTAGTTGGCTGTAAAATACTTTTGGGACCTCCGGAGGTTGTGAATGGTGCTACGGAAATGCAAATTGCTACCACAGAAAAGCTGTGAGCGCTGGGGAATGTCCTGCTTGCACGCCTGCGATATTAACCTGTTGAAGCCGGGCTCCTTCCAGCACCCTGTCTGCAAGCTCATGTTTGGAGACAACCTCAGGCCCAGGCGCCTGCTGGACCTCCTCCCTCTGCTCCGTCCTCTCCGCCACCATTTTCTTCAGCTTCAAGTTCTCGTGTCTGGAGCACAGAAAAGGATATAATTGTAAAGACACAGGTAACCCCGGATACCAAACCCCTTTCTTCACTAAGGACTGTGGAACTCCGAACAGGAAGGAAAATGGGAGCTGCTAGCCAAAAGAGGTAGCCTACGAGAAGGGTGGGAGAAGCGGAGGAAAGTGTTCAGATATTTGGGGTGGGGGAGATGGGTGGGGTCAGTGGTGGATGGAAATCTCCAGACTGAAGGGACATAATGGCTTGAGAAGCTTAAAAAGGGAGCATACAAAATGGTGAAGGGTGCAAGCCGAGACAGAGCTGGACAAAGAGGCATCAGTCGTGGCTCAGTTGGTGGCACTCTCGTCTCAGAGGCAGCAGGTCAGCAGGTCAGCAGGTGCAAGCCCCCCCCCCTCCGGAGACCTGAACACAAAATCAAGGCCAACACTTCAGTGCAGTACTGAGGGAGTGCTGCGCTGTCTGAGGTGCCGTCTTCCAGATGGCAAGTTAAACCAGAGCCCCTGTCTGCCTTCTCAGGTAGACAAAAAAGATCCCATGACCACTATTCAGAGAAGAGCAGGGGGAGGTTCGCCCCGGTTTCCTGGGCCAATATTTATCCCTCAACCAACATCACTAAAAAAATGATTATCTGCTTATTATCACATTGCTGTTTTTGGGAGCTTGCTGTGCACAAATTGGTTGCTACATTTTCACTACATTACAACAGTGACTACTTCAAAAGTATTTCATTGGCTGCTTTGGGACATCCTGAGGTGGTGAAAGGCGCTATATAAATGAAAAAGTCTTTCATTCTTTTAAAGCAAGCCTGAGAACGTACTTCATCTTCTCCATCATTTGATTCTTGAGATCAAGATCACGGTCCAGTTTATTCCGGAGATCTTCATTTTCGTTTTGTAACTGTTCACAAAGAGTCTGGAACAGAGAGAGAGAGAGAGAGAGAGAGAGAGAGAGAGTCATGAACCCATGTTGAGTCTTCCAGCACAGAAACAGGCCTGCATCGCAATCATTTCCCCACACCCGGTCAAATCCCACTCTCCAATGTTTTTCTCTTGTTTTTAAACATTTGCTGCATTTATATAGCACATTTAACATAGTAAAAACATCCCAAAGCTCTTCACAGAAACAAAGTTTGACACTGAGTCACACAAGAAGCTATGAGGATAGGTGACCAAAGGCATGATCAAAGAGGTAGGTTTTAAGGAGCATCTTCAAGGAAGTGAGAGAGGTGGAGAGATTTAGGGAGGGAATTTGAGAGTTCAGGGCCCAGGGCAGTTGAAGGCACGGCTGCCAATGGTGGAGCAGTTAAAATTGGGGATGCTAATGAGACCTGAGTTGGAGGAGCACAGATATCTCGGGGGGAGGGGATGTAGGGCTGGAGGAGGTTACAGAGATAGGAAGGGGGTGAGACAGCTGTGCCAAAACATCTTCGAACCAGCCTCTAAAAAAAAAACCTTTTTTCTACCCTCTCCCTTTAATTCTTTTCACAATCATTTTAAATTTGTTTCTCTCAGTGCCACCCCACCGAGCAGTAGAATGGCGCACTATATACATTCACCAACTTCACGTTCTCTTGTCAGGAGACTCCTTAACCTGTTCAGCTGCACTGAAACGATACTGCACACTTTCCAGAGATTTTCCATCTTGCAACGTGTCAGCTCAGGGCTGCACACAACACTTTATATAAAATTAAAAGCATGGCCACAGTCCAACGTTAGATCTCTTGAAAGTGGGGGTCGAGTTTACCCGCGGATCCCTCCATTGTCTGTCGTAACTAAAGCACAGAGTCTGCCAATACCTCAAAGGAATGCCAGCTGCCCGGTTTCTGTGCCAGATAACAACAACTCCCGCCCCCCCGAAGGGAGATTACTTCCCAACCCCGGGTAAATGAGACCCCCCCCCCACTTCCAGGAAAGGTACACAGTTCCACCCCCGAAACGTCACAAAACCAAAAGGTCCTTTTCCACCTCGCCCTCTCCAAACAGGCTGAACAGCCGAGGACTGCCTAAAGAACAATAATAGTCCCGGTATCCCATCCCATCTCATTCCGTGAACAATGACTAGTCAACATCACATGGTGATGAGGGTTCAAAGACTGCACCCCAGCCCCTCGTGTAAAAGCACGAACAGACAATATTGACAGGTAGTAGATGTCTGGACAAGTCCGAACTTCCTCCGTGGCGGTGGAGGGAACTCCATGCTATCGCACGCGACATTTTCCAGCAATAACAATTCTCCTTGACTTGAACAAAGGTACAAAATATTTGGGATATTCCCATAACTCAAACCTGGACTCCAACACACAAAATCGGTGGTTACCCAGAGTAGTTTTGGCAGAGTTTGATCACATTGTTCACTGTGAAATGTACGATGCCAAGGATTCAACATTGATCTCTGCCGCCTAGCAACAGATCTGGCCAGGGCTGTTGGGGCAAATAGCTCTCGCTATTGTTAGAATCCATTGTCAAATGGGTTTAAGACACACTCAACTCATTACGGAATGGACATATTTGACAGGGACAGTGTAGAGGGAGCTTTACTCTGTATCTAACCGCATGCTGTACATGTCCTGGGAGTGTTTGATGGGGACAGTGTAGAGGGAGCTTTACTCTGTATCTAACCCCCGTTTTTTTTTTTTTTTAAGGTGGCCTTCATACCCCAGGCCCCTTTTATAATTTTCACATCGAGGGGGCCTTTATTCCACAGGCCCCCTTTATGTACATATTTACAGTTTTACAATAACTTTATTAAAACCAGATAAATCAACAAAAAACTCAAATTAAAATGCCATTCTCGGCGTCAACGATGCACTCCAGTCCTTGCGGTGCCCACCGGTCGCGGAAGGCCTCAAGCGTACCGGCGGACACCGCATGCTCCTTCTCCAGGGACACCCGGGCGCGAACATAACTGCGGAAGAGGGGCAGGCAATCGGGGAGGACGGACCCCCCGACGGCCCGCAACCTGGACCTGTGAATTGCCACCTTGGCCAGGCCCAGGAGCAGACCGACGAGGAGATCCTCCTCCCGGCCCAAGCCCCTCCGCACCGGGTGCCCAAAGATCAGGAGCGTGGGACTGAAGTGCAGCCAGAATTTGAGCAGCAGCCCCTTCAGATACTCAAATAGGGGCTGCAACCTCGCACACTCCGTATAAATGTGGAACACGGACTCGTCCAGGCCGCAGAAAGTACTGGCGGCCTGGGAGTCCGTGAACCTACTTAAAAGCCTATTGCACGGGACTGCTCTGTGCAGCACCCTCCATCCCAGGTCCCCGATGTAAAGGGGGAAGACTCCCGCGTAGAGAGACCTCCATCGGGGTTTCCCCTCGCCGCCAGATGGCAACGCGGACCGCCAGGGCGTGTCCGGCCGGCTGACAAGGGCGAGGAAGTGGAGAGTGTGCAGGAGCAGCCCGTACAGGAAACCCCTCCGCGCTGATTGCAATGGCACGGAGGGCATTTCTGAGAGGCCGCTCGGGTTGTGCGGGACCGGCACCCGAGGAGGGTTTCGGGGCCTGGGTCCGATGAGCAGTTCCGGCCAAGTGGGGGTCAGCTTGGCCAGGAGTGTTCCACACTCCCGAGCCCCCTCACCACCCGCAGTGAGGGGCGTCCCGGAGGTTTCGGCTACTCCTCCGCCCGCCGGACTGTCCCCGGAGTCGGCCGCCTGGACAGCTGAGGCGCTCTCCTCCACCGGCGGGGGAGCGCCCTGACTGGAGGCGACCATGTTCCAGACTCGGAATAGATCCCGGTAAAAGACAGGCAACTCCCTCAGAGAGGCGCGGCTAACGGACTCCACCGGGAGGTGCGTGTCGTCTTGAAGGCAGTGACACTGGCGGAAAAAACACGTCGCCAGCGCACACCATCTGGGAGGACGCTCGACGTACAGGTATCTCTGTAGGGTCCGAAGGCGGAGAGTCGCAGCCTGGGTGCGGACGCACACCAGCGACTGGCCGCCCTCCTCAATCAGGAGACTCAGGACCGCAGCAGAGACCCAGTTTTTCCTCTTGCCCCAGAAGAAATCGACGAGTTTCTTCTGGATCTTGGTGGCGAATACAGGGGGCGGGGCCAAAGTGACCAACCGGTACCACAACATGGAGGCCACCAGTTGCTTTATGACCAATGCTCAGCCCTTGTAGGAAAGCACTCGGAGCAGTCCTGTCCAGCGCCCCGGCCGAGCGGTGACTTTCGCCTCCAGCTCCTGCCAGTTTGCCGGCCAGGCTTCCTCAGCGGGGCTAAGGTGGACACCCAGATAGAGGAGGTGCGTGGTGCTCCACGCAAAAGGTGTCATCTCCTCCGGCAGGGAGTCCACCCGCCACTGACCCACCAGGAGTCCAGAACATTTCTCCCAATTGATCCTCGCGGAGGACGCGGCAGAAAAGGTCTGCGGGCAGTCGCGCATCCTCCGCAAGTCAATGGGATCTGTGACCGCGAGGAGCACGTCATCGGCGTAAGCCGAGAGGACGACCCGCATGGCCGGCTCGCGGAGAGCCAATCCAGTCAACCTCCTGCGAAGCAGGCACAGGAAGGGCTCCACGCAGATGGTATACAATTGGCCGGACATGGGGCATCCCTGACGCACTCCTCTCCCAAAGCGAAGAGGCGCCGGCAAGGACTTTGACTAGACACTCTGCGGCGGCGTATAAAAATCGGACATGGGCCACGAAATGTGGCCCAAGTCCGAAAGCGCGCAGAGTCCCGAAAAGGTATTCGTGATCCACCCTGTCGAACGCCTTCTCCTGATCGAGGGAGAGAAAGGCGACTGACTGACCAGTCCTCTGGGAAAGATAGATCAGGTCCCGGACCAGGTGGATGTTGTCTTGGATGGACCAGCCCGGGACCGTGTAGGACTGGTCGGGGTGGATCATGTGGGCCAGCACGGAGCCCAGGCGGGTAGACATAGCCCGGGCAAACATCTTATAATCCGTGCTGAGGAGGGAGACCGGACGCCAGTTTTTAAGCAGGCGGAGATCACCCTTCTTCGGCAGCAGGACGATGACCGCCCTGCGCCACGAGAGGGGCATCTCCCCGGTCGCCAGGCATTCCCCCAGGACCCTCGCGTAATCGTCCCCCAGGACGTCCCAGAACGCCCTGTGGAACTCCACGGTCAACCCATCCAGCCCTGGGGATTTGCCCCTTGAGAGCTGGTGGAGGACGCCAGTCATCTCCGCCAACGTGAGCAGAGCCTCCAATCCTTCGGCGCCCTCCGAGCTGACCTGCGGCAGGTCCTCCCACAAAACTCTGCGCGCATCCTCGCTGGACGGATCCGGAGAGAACAACGCACTGTAATAAGTACGGACCAGGAGGCCCATTCCCTCCGGATCCGTGATGGAGGATCCGTCGTCGGCCAGCACCTCAACGAGCTGCTTACGGAACCCCCGCCATTTTTCCAGCGAGTAGAAGAAGGATGAGGCGCGGTCTAAATCTTCCAGGATCTGGATCCGCGACCTCACGTACACCCCTCGGGACCCTATGAGCTGCAGGTCCCTCAGCGCGCCCTTCTTCTCTTTGTACGCCTGCCACAGGGCCGGGTCCGCGACGGCATGACCGAGGCGGGACTCCAAGTCGAGCACCTCCCTCTCAAGGCGGCCGATCTCGGCCTCCCGCCTCTTGGTCGACCCCTTCGCGTACTCCTGACAGAAGACGCGGATGTGAGTCTTGCCCACATCCCAACATAGCCTCAAGGAGGGGAAGCCCCCCTGCTTCCTTCTCCAGTCGGCCCAGAATCGACAGAACGAGTCCCGAAATCGCTCGTCCTCCAGCAGCCAGTTGCTAAAGTGCCAGTACGCGGACCCCGCCCGCGTGCGGAGCGGAGTGAACTCCGCCCACACCAGGTGGTGGTCCGAGCACGGCACCAGCCGCATGGAGGCCGCCGAGACGCAGAAGACGTACGCCTGCGAAAAGTAGAGGCGGTCGATTCGGGACCCTCCTCCTCCAGACATCCATGTGAAGGCGCTGGAGTCGGGATGGAGATTCCGCCAGACGTCCACCAAGTTAAGGGAGCTGATCAGTCCCCTCAACTTCTCCACCGACGCTTGGCCGCGCTGGGGACCGGAACGATCCCCCACCTCGAGGGTGCAGTTAAAATCCCCCCCGAGGATGATGCATTCGCCGCTATTGATGGAGCTCAAGAGAGCGGACACTTCTTCAAAGAAGCGCGCTTGCAACGCGCCGGGCCTGGGCGCGTACACGTTCACAAAGTGGAGTGGCACGCTACCCAGGCGAACAGCGAGGTGGAGCAAGCGGCCCGGCACTAGCTCCTTGACCCCCAAGATCTCCGGCTGAAAAGTCGGGGCCAGCAAGATAGCCACCCCACTAGAAATAGGGGTGAGGTGACTCATGTAGACCCCACCTTGCCACTCCAGGAGCCAGGTGGCTTCTTCTCCCGGAACGGTGTGGGTTTCCTGCAGAAAGCTCACCGCGTATCTCCCTTCCCTGAGGACTGAGAGATTGTGAAATCTGCGGTGAGACCCCCTGCTGCCGTTGATGTTGAGGCTGGCTATGGTTATCTTCATGTCAAAGGTACTTGAAACCCGTCACCAACAGCTCACTGTGAGAAGGGAGTGGAAGTGCACCTGGCCTTCCACTCCCCCAGAAACCCATTGAGGAACACATTAAAACGGCGCCTCTCAACCAGTTTTACGCCCGTGCGCTTGCACGCTTTCTTCAGGGCGGCACGGACGGACTGTATGATCAGCGCCAGATTTGACCAACGGCCGAGGGCCAGCTGAACTTTATCGCGGCAACCCCTGCAAGCCGCGAGGAAATCCTGGAGTTCCGCCGTGGGGATGAGAGGAGATTCGGTGGGAGGCACGAGGGACTCCACCACCTCACTGGCGATGGAATCAAGATCATCCTCCGTGCCCCACACTGAATCCCCATCCTCCTCCGGGTCGTCACCACCAGTGGCCGACACATCCACCACACACTGTGGGGCGGACGTCCCAGCTGCGCCAGCTGGTCCCGCCTCCGTCACGATCCCACCCCCAGGATCGATGGCGGAGGAGTCCTCTCTGGGTTCTATTGTAAAATTGGAGCCTGTGGCCGCCAGCAGCCCAGGACCCCCCTCCACCTCCGTCCCCAGGCCAATGAGTGGTCCAGGGGAGACATAAGATCCCGACCCCGGAAATTCAGCCGGAGCCGAGACCGGAGGCAGAGAGAGGAGGCCATCTCCCACTCCGCCAGCACCCACAGGTCCAGCAGATGGGGCAGCATTCTCAGTTTTCACCGGGTCGGGTGTCTCCTGGTTGGTGGTAGACTCCGGCTGGGAGGGCTGACTCTCTGGGGCGTCGCCCTCCCCTTCATTCAGGGCATCCGACCCAGTAGCAGTGGCAGAATGGGCGGCTTCCCCAGGGTCCCCCACCACAAGCAGGGCCCCACTTACTCCTTCAGGAGGTGCCTCATGTACCGGGGCCTTCCTCTCCCCTCCATCCTGAGGAATAGGGAGCTCCTGCCCGGACTTTGTAGCCTTGGTGGTGGCGGTAGGGGGAATCTGAGGACCCGAAACAGGAGGCAGCTCCCCTCCAACAGATGGGCCCTGCACCTCAGGGCCCTGTGTTATTTCTGTGGAGGGGTGCCTTCTCCTCTTTTTCCCACTAGGGCGCGGAGGCTCAGAGACCTCCATGTCATCAGAGGCCTCCGCACCCTTTTTTTCCTTTTTAGTCACCCTGGGCCTGAGCCCAGCCCTGGGACAGGTGGATTCCATGGGAATGGGCTTTGGGCTGAGCTCAGGCTCGGGTTGAGTCAAAGTGTCCAGGGGACGCGCCTCATGATGTTTCTTTTTTCCCCGCATCTTCCTTCCGCTCCCCTCCCCACCGGAGGCTGTGAAAACCACAGCCTCCGGAACCAACTGAGCGGTGTCTATTGGATGTGTGGGGGGAGTGGGAGGAGGTGCTGTGGAACCACTCTGGGCCGCCAAGGTGGAGCTGGCGGCCGGGAGGTTGGGGCAGTTCTTACGAACATGCCCCACCCCCTTGCAGACGTGGCACCGCGCCCCATCCGAGGTCCAGAAGACGCGGCAGGCCGTCCCCTGAAACTCTATACCGAAGTGGCCCTCCAAGACCTCCTCCCGTGTCAGCTGCATGAATAGCTGGCGGCGGAAGGAGTACACATGTGTGTGCTCCCGAAGACCGAGCGGGGCTGGGGTGATCCCTGACCTCACCTCCCCCAGATGGTGTAGGTGGGGGAGGAGGAGCTCATCAGGAATGAAGGGTGGGACGTTCGACAAGATTACCCGATGCGCAGTGGCCCCCAGAGAGTCCACTGTCAGGAAAATCCCACCCACTGTGAGCCCCGTACTTAGGGCGAGGGACACAGCCCGCTCGGTCTTCAGGAAGAACACAGCCTTCCCATACATCTTTGAGGCTGCAACAATGGCCGAGGGGCCGACAACCACGGCCATTGCCTTAACACAAGCCTCAATAGTCATATTAGGGTGCGTGTAACTCTTCACCCCATGCTTTGATGTTAAGATTTTAAATGGTGACGGGGCCACAGGAGCAGCTGTCGCAGCTGCTGCAGCATAGGAGGGCCCCGCCACCGGAGAGGACTGAGAAGTCATGGGGTAGAAGAGTTACAGGCACTTTGTTGAGAGAAAAAAAAAAGAGCAAATGCAATAAATCAAAAAAGCAACACTTAAAGGATGTAGCACAGGGGAAGAGGCTGAGGGAGAGGAAGGCCAGGAGGAATCAGTCTTTGTTGGTATTTTAAAGAAGTCTTGTAGCTGGTCTTCCAGTTGGGAGGGTGGGGTGATGTCTTCACCTGGGTCAGCTGTAAGCTGCCAAGGCACACGCCTCCTTCGATGTTCAGATAAGAGAATTCTCTTCACCTGGGCAGCTCTAGCTGTCCCAGGCTTAGTAGTTGGGGTGGGGAGGGAGCTCCCTATCCAAAGATGTTAAACACAGGAGCTCCCTATTGAACAATACAGCCCCACCCAAGGTCTCTTCTTTCCCCACCCCCAACAATCAATGAAAAAGACTTCAGGATAAAACAAACTCACAAAAGAGCTTCCAGTTCTTCGCCTTCCTTCCTTTGTTGAAATTTGGAAAAAACTTTTTTGTTTCAGTTTGAGTCTCCCTCTTGCAGCAGTCACACAGCCTGCAGCCTCCAACCTCTGCACACAGTCAGCTGCACCTCGTTGATGCACTCAGGCTCCCAAATCAGAGAGCAGCCAATCCCCGTTTTTTTTTTAAGCCAATCCCAGTGCTGTACTTGTCCTGGGAGTGTTTGATGGGGACAGTGTAGAGGGAGCTTTACTCTGTATCTAACCGCGTGCTGTACCTGTCCTGGGAGTGTTTGATGGGGACAGTGTAGAGGGAGCTTTACTCTGTATCTAACCGCGTGCTGTACCTGTCCTGGGAGTATTTGATGGGGACAGTGTAGAGGGAGCTTTACTCTGTATCTAACCCATTTTTTTTTCTTTTTTTTTTATTCTCGTTGAGGCACTCAGCATTTCCAATCACAGAGCAGCCAATCCCCATTTTTTTTTTTCCACAAGGTGACCTTTATACCCCAGGCCCCTTTTATATTTTTCACATGTACCTGTCCTGGGAGTGTTTGATGGGGACAGTGTCGAGGGAGTTTTACTCTGTATCTAACCCCGTGCTGTACCTGTCCTGGGAGTGTTTGATGGGGACAGTGTATAGGCAGCTTTACTCTGTATCTAACCGCGTGCTGTACCTGTCCTGGGAGTGTTTGATGGGGACAGTACAGAGGGAGCTTTACTCTGTATCTGCCCTGGGAGTTTTTGAAGCTGAAATGGGAAAATGTTCCATTCTGCAGCACCCCTTTGAAGTAGATATCTCCCATTAATCAATGTCCCAGGGCAGTGGCATCACAGCTACCATCCCCTACCTGTAGGATGCTGGTCTTGTACTCATTCTTCTGCACTTTGGAAGAGAGGTGGTTGAAATCAACAGCCATTCGGCTCAGGTGGGCTAGCAGCTGCTTCCTGTTGGTTTCCTCGGCGAACAGGCTCAGTGAGCTCTCCAGTCGCTGCAGGTGAACAGACAAGTTCCCGTCTTCAGTTGCCAACCTCTGCAGCACATCCTAAGCCAGGAAGAGGGCGCAAGACACAATCACAACCAATCACAGCAAGGCCCGGGCAACAACAGCAACTTGCATTTATGTAGCACCTTTCATATAATAAAACAGCGCAAGGCATGTCACAGGAGCACCAAGCAAAATATGACACATAAGGAGGTACTGGGGCAGGTGAAAAAAAGTTTGATCAAAGAGGTAGATTTTAAGGATTGGCTTAAAGGAGGAGAGAGGCGGAGAGGTTTAGGGAGGGAATTCCAAAGCTTTGGGCCTTGGCAGCTGAAGGCACGGCCGCCAATGGTAGAACAATTAAAATGGGGAGGGTGGGAGAAATGTGTAATAGGCCAGAATTGAAGGAGCGCAGAGATTCCAGAGCGTTGGAAGTGGTTACAGAAATAGTTGGGGTTGGGGGCAAGACCATGGAGGGATGTGAAAACAATGGGGCGGCACAGTGGCGCAGTGGTTAGCACCGCAGCCTCACAGCTCCAGCGACCCGGGTTCAATTCTGGGTACTGCCTGTGCGGAGTTTGCAAGTTCTCCCTGTGTCTGCGTGGGTTTCCTCCGGGTGCTCCGGTTTCCTCCCACAGCCAAAAGACTTGCAGGTTGGAAGGTAAATTGGCCATTATAAATTGCCCCTAGTATAGGTAGCTGGTAGGGAAATATAGGGACAGGTGGGGATGTGGTAGGAATATGGGATTCGTGTAGGATTAGTATAAATGGGTGGTTGATGGTCGGCACAGACTCTTTGGGCCGAAGGGCCAGTTTCAGTGCTGTATCTCTAAAAAAAAAGGATGAGAATTTTTTAATTGAGGTGATGCCAGACCAGGAGCCAGTATAGACCAGAGGGTACAGGGGGTGATGGGTGAAGGGGACTTGGTGTGAGTTACAATACAGGCAGCAGAGTTTTCGATGAGCTGAAGTTTTTTATGTAGCAATGTCATGGTTAATTACAATAAACCACACAGGTTAGCCCACCAATCCCGGAATAATATTTAGTCTCCCACCAGTTCCTTCAAATCATTTTTTTTTGACACTTCTCAGTCCTTGGTTCTCCACGTTAAACCGCTCCTTTGATTATTTTTCTTATACATTGCACAGACTTCCTGACTCATTTTTTTCCCCCAACCACTACATGTTACAGACAGCTCATTTATCCTGAATGGAGTCATGACTCTTGGCTTGACACAATAGGGTTGGGAGGACGCTGCTGAGCCCTTTGAGCCTGTCCCTCTATTTGATCACTGCTGATCTGTGTCTCAACTCTATGGTTAAGATGCCCTGCTCTCATATCCCACAAAATTTTTGCTTAACTAACACCATATCAATCTCAGTTTTAATATTTTCAATTAACCCCCAGCCTCAACAGCTCTTTAGGGAGGATAGTTCCAGATTTCCACTACTACTTGTGTGAAGAGGTGCTTCCTGACATCATCCCTGAAGAGTCCAGCTTTATTACTGGGTCCAAGTTTACTTATTAAACAGGCTGCCATTTGTAACTAGTTGGGGCTTAACCTCACCGATATAGAAAGGAAAGACTTGTAATTATATGGCACATTTACAACCTCAAGATGTTCAAAAGCACTTTACAGCAGTGAAGTGTAGTCACTGTTGTCACGTGGGAAATGCAGCAGCCAATTTGTGCACAGCAAGCTTCCACAAACTGCAATGTAGTAATGACCAGATAATCTGGTTTTTTTTTTTAAAGTGATGTCAGTTGAGGGGATAAATACTGGTTCCATCAGGGAGAACGCCCCTGCCGTTCTTCGAAATAGTGACTGTGAAATCTTTTCACAACCACCCCAGGGGGCAGACTAGGCCTCAGTTTAATGTTACATCTGAAAGATGGTACCTCTGACAGTACAGCTCTTCCTCAGCACTGGCGCTGGGGTGCTCAGCCGACAACGTGCTCAGCCTTGATGCTGTCAAAGAGTCAGTTGCAGCTCGTACAATAAGAATGGCTGCTCCAAGGTCCAGTAAAGTATAGTCACCCCAGGAGAGCAAGAAAACAAGTGTAAAACAAGTTTCTGGCAACAAAAAAATAAATAAAACCCCTCTATTTGAAATTCAGTCAGTAAAATCTACTTATTTTAGTCACATCCCCTTTCAACAAACCTGTTTTTGGGTTTTAAGTCCCTGTACCAGATCTGCAAGCAGACTAAATAAACAATTGGACCCTTGCTGGGAATGCAAAGCTGAAACTCACTCCCACCAGCACCAGCGAGGTCCCTTTAAGAGTCCGGTTAATACCCCTCCCCCACCCCTCGAGGTTACTTCATCTTGGGATTGTGTGCGGCTCAGTGTGTAACATGTTCACTCACAGCTGGTGAACCTCATGATTCATCAATTACGCAAAGACAAAAATTCCCAGAATTGCCCCAGATTTATTTCCACAAAACCCTGGGAATGAATCGGCAGCAATTGAGATAAAAACTTGAAAGAACTCGCATTTATATAGCAACTTTAATGACCTCATTTGTCCCAAAACACTTCACAGCCAATGAAGAACTTTTTGAAGTGTGGTCACTGCTGTAATGCAGGAAACGCGGGAGCCCATTTCTGCACAGCAAGATCCCAGAGAGATTTTTTTTTCCCAGTGGTGCTTTCTGAGGGACAAATATTGGCCGAATATACTAGGGAGAACTCCCCTGCTCTTCTTCAAAATAGCGCCAAGGGGTCTTTTATGTCCACCTGAAAGAACAGATGGGGATTTGTCTGAAAAGACAGCACCTCAGACAGTGCTGCACTCCTACAGTACTGGCACTGGAGTGTCAGACTAGACGACATGGCAAAATCTCTGGAGTGCGACTTAAACACACAACATCTGACTTAGAGGCAAAAGTGTGACCCACTGAGTCACATCTGACACCAAACGTGTCATCAACACTTGTCATCTAAACAGGCTCACAGTGAAGATAATGGGGCCCACTGAAACATGGGACTGAGGTCTTTTGGGGGAGGCAAATGAGGAGGAAGTATTTAAAGGGATATGGGATCCTGCACTTTATAAGTAGATGCATAGAGTACAAAAGCAAGAAAACCTTTATAGATAAAAACAGAAAATGCTGGAAATACTCAGCAACTCAGGCATCACCTGTGGAGAGAGAAAAACAGAGTTCATGTTTCAGATCAGTGACCTATGGTCAAAAATCATTAACTTTCTCAGTTGTGGCTCAGTGGGTAGCGCACATGATTCAGAGTCAGAAGGTTGTGGGTTCAAGACTCACTCCAGAGACTAGAGCGCATAACCTAGACAGACACGTCTGGTGCAATACTGAGGTAGTGCTGCACTGTTGGAGGTGCCGTCTTTCAGATGAGACAATAAATCAAGGGCCTGTCTTCCTGCTCTTGGGGATGTAATAGGATGTCACAGTCACACTATTTCAAAGAAGAACAGAGAATTTGTTCTGGTGCTAATGTTTATCCCTCAACCAACATTGCGGAAAAAAAAAAGTTGATTAGCTGCTTATTATTTAATTTTGTCCTCTGTGTTTTTTGCCTTGGACACATGGTCAACAAACAAAGAGACTGTTGATAAAATAAATGTATTCAAGATGTGGACATATCAGAGGATGTTCTGCATATCTGACACAAACAGAAAGACTAATGAGGAAGTGCTGGAAATGGCTGAGGAAAAGAGAGAATTAGTGTATAACAAAGATAAAAAGATACAATATTTCAGTCACATCATCAGAGTAGAGGTAAACAAGACAATTATTGGAAGGTAAGATTGAGGGAAAGAGGGAAGAAGAGAAAACGGATGACAGATAGAATGGACTGGGTGCAGTTGACCTCTGCAGCATGTGTAAGGACAGCACAGGACTGAAAGAGGTGGAGATCCAAGACAGTCAACCTCCTGGGAAGAGGATGACACCAACGATCGAATAGATTTAATTTAATTAAACCAAAAGCAAAATACTGCAGATGCCGGAAATCTGAAATAAAAACAAGAAATGCTGGAAATACTCAGCAGGTCTGGTAGCATCTGTGGAGAGAGAAGCAGAGTTAACGTTTCAGGTCAGTGGCCCTTCATCAGAACTGGCAAAGGTTAGAAATGTAATAGGTTTTAAGCAAAAAAGCGGGGATGGGGCAAGAGATAACAATAGAGAAGGTGTTGATAGGACAAGGTAGACACTTCATCAAACACAAGGAGGGAAATAGAAAGCAATGAGGGAATGAATTTAATTGCTATTTGTAGGCTCTTACTCTGTACAACTTGGCTTCTGCATTTCTTACATTATAGAAGTACTTTATTGTCCGTGAAGTGTTTGGGATGTCCTGAGGTCATGAAAGGCACTATAAAAATGCAAGTGTGTCTTTGATGATGGACTGGGTGCAATTGCTTTGTGAGAGAGAAGCAGAATGAACGTACAGGAGCAAGGATGTTTTACTACCGTCATACAGGGCCTTGGTGAGACCACATCTGGAGTATTGTGTGCAGTTTTGGTCTCCTTATCTGAGGAAGGATGTTCTTGTCATGGAGGGAGTGCAAAGAAGATTTACTAGGCTGATTCCTGGGATGGCAGGATTGACGAATGAGGAGAGACTGGGTCGACTAGGCCTATATTCACTAGAGTTTAGAAGAATGAGAGGGGATCTCATAGAAACCTATAAAATTCTAACAGGACTTGACAGGCTAGATGCAGGGAGGATGTTCCCGATGGCTGGGGAGTCCAGAACCAGGGGTCACAGTCTCAGGGGTATGCCATTTAGAACTGAGATGAAGAGAAATTTCTTCACTCAGAGGGTGGTGAATCTGTGGAATTCTCTACTGCAAAAGGCAGTGGAGGCCAAATCATTAAATATATTCAAGAAGGAGATATATTTCTTAATGCCAAAGGGATCAAGGGATATGGGGAGAAAGTGGGAACAGGGCACTGAATTAAACGATCAGCCACGATCTTTTTTGAATGGCGGAGCAGGCCCGAAGGGCCGAATGGCCTACTCCTGCTCCTATTTTCTATGTTTTCTATGTCTCAAGTCAGTGACCTTTCATCAGAACATGATGAAAGGTCACTGACCTGAAACGTTAACTCTGCTTCTCTCTCCACAGATGCTGCCAGACCTGCTGAGTATTTCCAGCATTTCTTGTTTTTATTTCAGATTTCCAGCATCCGCAGTATTTTGCTTTTATTCAATTGCTTTGTGCTGCTTTTGTTAATCCCAGCTCGCAGTGTCAAAGGGGTTACAATTTGCCTCAGTGTCATGGGCTAGTGATTGGGTGGAGGGGGTGAACTGTGCAAGGAAAGAAGGACCAGTCCGAATTTGCAGAGAATAGGACTGAACACAACGTCCCACACCCCAGCTACCTCCCCACACCCCAACTCCAGCATCCCAACCCCAGTATAAGTAACACTCACCTCACTGTGTTCTTCCTTTTGCTCTTTCTTGTCATCCGAACTCACCACTTCAAACTCGGAAGACGAACCCTTTGAAATTAAACACCCAGATTTACAATGAACTCTGAACACCCATATTTACAATGAAGTGTTCCACACATTAGGAATTACGTTTAAATGCAGTCACCGCCACGTAGACAGACCGAGGTAGGAGCCCGTTTGTATTTTGTTCACACATAAGCTAGTTCCTGGGTGGAATTGGATCCAATGACATTTGCAAGAACGATGGAGGCAAGAGGTGCCTTTCAGCCCATTGTGTCTTTTGCCAGCTCTTTAACAACATAAGGAAACAGGAGCAGGAGTCGGCCATTCGGCCCCTCGAGCCTGCTACGCCATTCAATAAGATCATGGCTGATCTTCTACCTCAATTCACTGTCCCATCCTATTCCCATGATCCTGGATTCCCTTAGAATCCAAAAATCTTTCCGTCTCAGTCTTGAATATAGTCAACCAACATTGCTGACTGACCATTTTTATTTGACACCAGATAAAAGATTTAGAATATGGTCGTTTATCAGTTATGTTACTGGCCTGGTAAACCAGAAGCATGGACTAATAATCCAGAGAATGTGAGTTCAAAACCCACCACTGTCATATGAAATATTCAATTTTAGTTGGTATTAGTAAAAGTGTCCACGAGGCTGTCGGATTGTCTGAAAAACCCCAACTGGTTCACTAACTGGTGGAAGTGTGGAATGAGTTCCCACAAGAAGCAGACACTAACTCAATTAATAATTTTAAATCTGAGATCGCTAAGATTTTTTACTGCACAAGGGTATTAAGAGATATGGAGCCAAGGCAGGTGAATGGATTTAGGATACAAATCGGCTGTTAGCTGAATGGTGGAACAGCCTCGAGGGGCTGAATGGCCTCCTTCTGTTCCTAGTGCCTTTTCGGGAGTGAAACCTGCCGTCCTTACCCAGTCTGGGCCTATATGTGACTCCAGTCCCACGCCAACTCTGAACTCCCCCTCTGAAGTGGCCTAGCAAGCAGCTCAGTTTTATCATCACCTTCTCTGGGCAACTGGACCTGGGCAGTAAATGCCAACCTTGTCAGTGACACCCACAGCCTGAAATTCATTTTTAAAAGCAAGAAATAAAAAGCTAATTACATTATACCGATTGAGCTTGGAAATGTCTTTCGAAGTTTAAGCAATTTTGTTTGCAAGGCTAACACACCTGTCGCACGGCATGTACGTCATGAAAAAAAAGCTTTCCTCTCCGTCTAACGGAACCGCGCAGCCTCCACACTTGCTAACTGAGAGTTTCCTGGCGAGGGGAATCACAGCCTCAGGGCACGGCACACAGCCCAGGCCCAAGTTCAAGTTCCAGGCCCCAGGCTCCTTTCACTTTGTGGAGTGCTGCAATACGGACCTGCCTCTCCACTAAAATATTGACTGTTTAGGATTGTGTCCCTTGACAAATGAGTGACAGGTCCAGATGGATATGCCACCTTCCCTCATAACTCAACTCAAAAGGCCCGAGCATCTATCTGGTGAATGATGAGACAAGAAGATCTCCAGTATCCAAACCAGAATCATCATTGGTGGAGATTTATTTCTCTTTCCGAGACTCCGAGGGAAGCGACAAGGCCCAGAGCGTAGGACTTCACCAGAGATCGAATGAGTAGGAGAGGAGATGAGGGAACCAAGAAGTACAAGTGACACCAAGCTTGGGTTTTGAAAACATGTAGTTTGTTAGTGGAAAGGAAGACCAAGGTGGGGTTGGGAGTGGAGAGAGTTCCACAGACAGGAAACTCTGGGAAAGAGTGAGACAGGGGCAAGGAGAAGGAGAAGGAGGTAGATAGAGCAGTTACAGCTCAAGGGAGTTCAGAGACTCAACACCAAAACATTAGGCACAAACTGAGGAAGCAGAACCTTGGAGGGTTCAATACTCACAGTAGATGAGGACTTCTCTGCAGCTTTGGCCTCTGTCTCCAGTTTCCCAGTCTTGTCCAAGTCACAATGGTGCTGCTGTGTAGAACTTGGAACAGAATCTACAACAAGCAAAGGTTTCATTAGCGGTAGATACAAGTCACAAAATGCCGGAAGGACACATTTTAAAATGAGAAGCCGACACAGGTATCTTTTTTTATTCATTCCATGGGATGTGGGCGTCGCTGGCTAGGACAGCATTTATTGCCCATCTCTAATTGCCCTTGAGAAGGTGGTGGTGAGCTGCCTTCTTGAACCGCTGCAGTCCATGTGGGGTAGGTACACCCACAGTGCTGTTAGGAAGGGAGTTCCAGGATTTTGATGCAGTGACAGTGAAGGAACGGCGATATTGTTCCAAGTCAGGATGGTGTGTGGCTTGGAGGGGAACTTGCAGGTGGTGGTGTTCCAATGCATCTACTGCCCTTGTCCTTCGAGGTGTTAGAGGTCATGGGTTTGGAAGGTGCTGTCTAAGGAGCCTTGGTGAGTTGCTGCAGTGTATCTTGTAGATGGTACACACTGCTGCCACTGTGTGTCGGTGGTGGAGGGACTGAATGTTTGAGGATGGAGTGCCAATCAAGCTGCTGCTTTGTCTTGGATGGTGTTGGGCTTCTTGAGTGTTGTTGGAGCTGCACCCATCCAGGCAAGTGGAGAGTATTCCATCATACTCCTGACTTGTGCCTTGCAGAGGTGGACAGGCTTTGGGGAGTCAGGAGGCAAGTTACTCACCGCAGCCCAGCCTCTTGTCTGCTCTTGTAGCCACAGTATCCTGAGGAAATGACATACAATCTCAGTGGATCTGGAAATGATTCCCTCTTCACATTGGGCCGAGTGTGGAGCACAGGCTTTTGTCACATACCTTGTATGTCGCTGGTCAGTGCTGGACTATCACTTCCTGAGACAATTGATTTGTAGACTTCAGAACCTCTTGACGGACCAGCTCCTCAACCTTCTGCCTGAGTTTCGAGGCTTCAGCCTGCGATTCCTCCAACAAGTCACCTGGTCCAAAGAATCATTGCACAGAAATCACACACACAGCCAAGCCAGTGAAAAACAGCAGAGTACAGTCAGGGAAGGCTATTCAGCCCATCAAGAACAATGCTTCCACAGCACATGCACACTCTAGCCCAGTGTTGTCCAAACCATTCGCGCGGGGGGGGGGGGGGGGGGGGCGGGGTGTCACATTACAATTTTTATCTTACATGGGGGGAGGGGGGTCCGGTGAGACAATTTTGGAAAGATAAAGATGCATTTTTTGGGAAGAAGCTTTAAAAGAGAAGAATAATTTATTGACTTACTATCTGGTCACTATATTGGACACTGATTTAGCGAGATACCCCTGGCATATTTGCTTGCACAAGTAGTCAATGTTTGCCTGCACACTTGTTGCAGTGATGCGGAGTACTCTGGATAGATGCTATTAAATCAGGAGCGATTTTGATCTCTCTTCCTCTCTCTTCCTCTCTCTCTGCCCCCCTGTCTCTCTCTCTCTGCCCTCTCTCTCTCTGCCCTCTCTCTCTCTGCCCTCTCTCTCTCTGCCCTCTCTCTCTGCCCTCTCCTCTCTCTCTCTCTGCCCCTCTCTCTCTCTGCTCTCTCTCTGCCCTCTCTCTCTCTCTCTCTGCCCTCTCTCTCTCTCTCTCTCTCTGCCCTCTCTCTA